>NW_022196069.1:910489-1435122 GCF_008641045.1 Pistacia vera | reverse complement strand
AAAAGAAATAAAGCAGATCTAAGCTTGTAGATAATGAAACAAACAGAGAGATAAAGCGCACGGGTACGAGTGGAGCAGAAACGGGGACAGAAGGAGTAGAATCAGCGTTGGTGGCCATTAGCAGAGACGGGATCGAATTCGAATTTTAAAAAAAAAAGAAAAAATTAAGTAAGGGTTTATCTAGGGTTTAATTGAAGATTAGATTTAATTAAACAATTAATAAAGACAGGTTTAACGCGTTGTGGTTAATTGAGAAGTAAACTGAGTTCTGAGATGAAGATGTAAGAAGGAGGAGACTGGAGAGAGTGAGTTTGTAAGATGAAAGATTTGAAAGAAAACCAAATGGAGTTTGAATTTTGGAGTAAGAAATGTGTTTGGGCGGGCAAATGAAATGTAAAATCTTAATTAAATCATTCATAAATATAACATAACATAATAATACATCAATCAAGCTGCACCAGTGGGACCCCTCCTTGTTTTTGGTACACGTGGCTTCAGTTTACTTCTTAAAGTTTTATAAATATAAATATATTTTAAAATAATACTTAACTTGTAATATTTTTATACGTTTCTCATATAATATTATACCGTGATAAAAGGTGTTCAAGTAAAATTTTATTTTCATTTAAAATCAACAAATCAATTGGGGTGTTTAGTTAAATTAATAAATTTAAGAGATTTAAAAAAAATTAAAAGATATAAAATAATATTTTGAGAATAATAATATTTTACTATTTAACCTTTTTGGGAATACTAATAATAGTATTCCCAAAAGTGAACCAAACGAAGCCTTTACAACTTTCTTTCAAAAAGAACAAAATTGGTCAAAGCTGCTCAGGCTTGTCTCGGTAGGCCTAAACATGAAGTCTAAGGCCGAATGGTGCGTAATGATATGATATCATAGTGCATTTGAAAGGTTTTGGGCTTATAAGAAAGGAGTATCTCCACCTAATTAGTTAATCTTTTGATTGTGAAACTCTCAGCCGATGATAATGATATCAAAGCAAACTCGATTCGTCTTTTGGTGTCCCAAACGCCAATGCAAAGGGGCGTCTACGTGTGATAATGGGTCCACTTGAAAGTGAGATGGACAGGTAGGCAGGGGATGTCATAGGGGTGGGAGAGAATGTCACGGATCCCATATAAGAAGCGCATTGGGAGGTTTTGAGCTTATAAAATGGTAGTTTCTCTATCTAATCGGTTGACCTTGTTGGATTAAAACTCCTAGCCCGTGACATACAACTAAGAGCTCTAATTTTGAATGATAACTTAGTAGCCCAATATTTGAGGTTAATGTATATTGTATAATAATTATTCAAAGAAAGCTAATATAATACTTGGTTAAACACACGACAAAAAACTATCCAGCTTTAACAACTATCATTCAACTACTTCAACAGCTATTTCCCACTACTTAGGGGTATCTCCAAATGACTCTTTATGAGTCCATTTGTTTTAATATTTTTACACTATCCTATTCCTATAATTCTGAAAATACACATTTGTTTCCCTATTCTAAAAACCCTATTCTATTTTATTCAATTATTTTTAAACCCCTAGGTTTGTTAATTTAACTAAACATCCCCAAAAAAAGTTTAGAAATTGACAAAAACACCCCCACCCACCCATGTTTGCCAGATTTCAGCCACCACCACCGAAAAGTGGATGGAATCTGGTATAATGGTGCACTATCGATTGGATCTGGCCGGTAGTGCACCGATATAGTCTTTTTCGGCCAGATCCACTGTGGATCTGTAGCTGGCCGTCAATGACGGCCATATCTTTAGTCGTCGTTGACGACCAAACGCGGCCAGATCTAGTTATAGATCTGGCCTTTTCCGACTATATCTATGATGGATCTGGCTGGAAAAAGCCATCTTGGTGCACAACCGGCCAGATCGAGCAGGTCGTGCGTCGATACAGCGACTCCGGCTACCCTCTGGTAGTGGTGGCCGTCTGCCGGTATTTAATAAGTGGGTGGGGGTGTTTTTGTAATTTTTAATGTTTTTATTACAAGGGTGTTTAGTAAATTAACAAACTTATAGGGTGTTTTTGTTAATTTTCAAATCCTACCTCGTTATTTTCACCCAACCCTTACTTTTTCAAAAATATAAAACAAACAGAACCTATATGACTCTAACTTTTTATTATAAAAAATTTATCCATAAAAACAAGAGTCCAACAGACTTTTTATACTTTAAATATAAATTAAAGAGTGAGTTTGACTCTCCACATCTAGAGAGTCAAATTTCACTCTCTATCCTAATTTTAGAGCATCTCCAAAGGACTTCTTATATGACTCAAACTCTTCATTATAAAGAATCTATCCATAAAAACAAGAGTCCAACAGACTCTTTATCTTTAAAATATAAGAGCATCTTCAAATGATTTTTTATATGACCCAAACTCTTTATTATAAAGAATTTATCCATAAAAATAAGAGTCCAACAAACTCTTTATCTTTAAAATATAAATTAGAGTGTGAGTTTGACTCTCCACATTTAGAGAGTCAAACTTCACTCTCTATCCTAATTTTAATTAATAAACTACAAGTTCCTATGCATTTTATATATTAATTCTCTCTTCCATTATGTCTCTTTCTTAAAAATAAAGAGCATCTTTATTAAATTTAAAGAGTCTATTGGATTTTAATAAAAATTGTGTTCTTTATATTTTAAAATTAATGAGTGTTTTTTATTTATATGAAAGATGCTCTTCACAATAAATAGCATCATTGGAGATGCTCTAAATTAGAGAGTGAGTTTGACTCTCCACATTTAGAGAGTCAAATTTCACTCTCTATCCTAATTTTAATTAATAAACTACAAGTTCCTATACATTTTATTTATTAATTCTCTCTCCCATTAAGTCTCTTTCTTAAAAATAAAGAGCATCTTCATTAAATTTAAAGAGTCAATTGGATTTGAATAAAGATTGTGTTCTTTATATTTAAAAATTAATGAAGATGCTCTTCAAAATAAAGAGTACTATTGGAGATGCTTTTAGTTAATAAATTACAAATTATTTCTCCTATTAATCTATTTTTTTTTTTTTAAATGTATTCACTTTCCTAAAATTTAAAGAGTCTATTGGATTTAAATAAAATTTTTGTTCTTTATATTTATAAATTAATGAAAATGCTCTTTATTTATATGAAATATGCTCTTTAAAATAAAGAACACATTTAGATGGTTAATTTACAGTTAATTCAACTTATTAAAAGGTACTCACCTAATAAGTAATAAATGAGAAAGAGCAAATGACATAATCCCACCCGAAGTTTGGGAAAATCCCAAGTTGGTACTCCTGGTTCAATTTATCCTGTTTTGCCACTCTTAATCTAACACCGTTTGCTTGGTTTTAACAACAAAAGGGTAAAAACGATATTTAAGATAAATTAATTCAAATAATAAAGAAACTTGGGGAAATGTTGCAAATTAAATTCAAATAATAAAAAAATAATAAAGAAGCCTAGCGAATTGTTGCAAAATGTGTGGAGAAAGATAAGTATGATGGCTGGAGTTATTACAAATGTCAGGCGAAAAAAAATAAATTCTCTAACACTCTTACACTTTCTCTTTCAAACGAAAATGCTTATTTTTTTCTTCTGAAAAACTAACCATCAGACATTAACCCACAGACATTAACCCACGAACCTCATCACCTATGCAACAAAAATGGTAGCCATTAATCCTTCTAACCTTCTTCCCATCCCATAGTCGAACTCGTAAGCTTACTAGATATGGTCTCTCACCACCTCTTTGACTCTTTAACAAGATGAACAAAATCAATATTCCAATGAATATCCGTATCTCCTCATCATCCTTCTAGCTAAGGCCCTATATTTCAGGCCTCACCGAATCCTTGTCGCTTGGTTTTTCTGCTTTGACTCCCAAACGAGATGAACAAAATCATTCATAAGCTTATCATCTTCATCAGTGGCATTTGGCGAAAATGGTAAACCATAAACCGACATCAACGACAACCATAAACCTGTGAATACGAAACGACAACCAAACCTAGACCCATTAACCCGAAAGCATCGTACCAGTCACGTAGACACAACCTTGGGAGGAATACGAGCTATCAACGAGAAGAGAAATCTCGCCGGTTAGAGGAAGACGTACGACGGGTAAAGAAAGACAACGGTTCGAGGAGATGGATGATATGATGACGTGGTCTGAGGCAAGGTATATCGACAGTTTATTTACATATTTTTTGTATATGGTTTGTGCTAGATTTTTCTGTGGATTGGTTTTTTGGTTATGTGTTTGGTGGTGGTGATTGGTGTTAGGGTTGTGGTGGTAGCGTTATGGTGGTAGATAGATTAATGGTGCATGTTTGCTGGTTCAATAGGGGTATGTTGGTGGTCAGTTGGTGACGCTGATTGTATGATGGTGTTAAGGTGGTTATTGGGTGGTGGTAGGATGGTGATGGTGGTAGTAGGGGGCTTTAGGATTAGGATTTTGGTGTAGTGGTGGTTTAGGATATTGGTGTTGCATGGCATTGTTAGTATTGATAGTGGTGTGCATATGGTGATATAGTGGTGGTACAGTGGTGGTACAGTTGATAGTGGTGTTAGGGTCACTTTCGGTATATTGGCTGGAAACCAGTAACCGTCTTAAATGCTACCTAGCAGTGGTTGACAACTTTTGGTGTACCAATGCCACGTATTGAGGGTGGTGGTATGGTAGTGATGGTGGTAGTAGGGGGCTTTAGGATTAGGGTTAAAGTTTTGGTGTAGTGGGGGTTTAGGATATTGGTGTTGCATGGCAATGTTAGTATTGGTGGTGGTGTGTGTATGGTGGTACAGTGGTGGTAGAGTTGATGGTGGGGTTAGGGTGATTTTTTGTATATTGGCTGGAAAGCAGTAACTGTCTTAAATGCTGCCTAGCAATGGTTGACAACATCTAGTGTAACAATGCCACGTACCTTGGGTGGTGGTTTGGTGGTGGTAGGGTGGTGATGATTGTTTTAGGGTGGTGGCAGTTGATTTTTTGTTTATAATTGCTTGGTTGCATTTGTTTATGCAGACTGAAACCAAATTCCTATGACTTTAAAGTTGAAGTGTTTAGTTTAGAATATGATATACTAAATGTTGATCCGGATGAGTATAGTTACATATGTTTTATTAAAGATGTGAAATGATGTGTGGCTTCAGAGAATGAGGTTATTGAAATGAACCCTTATGAGAAGTTTAAGGTAGAAGTTGAGCTACCCTTGTCAAGGGCTAGATACATAGTGGAAGGGGATGATGATATGGAATTCATATTTGAGCAATATAAGAGTTTTGACAAGCGAGTGATAAGGGTCTATGTAGAAGCCATACCAGTGGACTTTGTTGAACCTATAACTTTATTAGAAGCCCAACCAGAGGACAGTGAGGGTTTTGTGAGGCAGGATAATGAGGAAGCTAAAGAGGGTATTCCAGATGAGTTCTATTGGAGTGTTGAAAGTGATCATGAAGAAGGCCATGAGAGTGGGCAAGATGGACAGGGAAGTGGGGTGGTAGAGGGAATTGAAATTGGGCACGGAAGTGGTGGGGTTGAGGGAAATCAAACTGGGCAAGGTAGTGGTAGGGTAGAGGACATTGAAGTTCAAGGGAAAATGTCTGAATACCATGAAGACAATCCATATGAAGGGTCTACTGATAATGAAGATGCAGTAACTAGGTTTAACAAGCACATGAAGGGTCAACAGTTTGCATATGGGGATAATGGAAAAATCCACTTCAAAGTTGGTCAAATGTTTGAGGGAGTTGATTACTTTAGGAAGGTGTTTCAAGATTATGTAATTCAGGGTGGGTTTTCTGTTAGGAAGATTCACAATGAGAGAAGAAGATTTAAGGCCAAATGTAAGCAAGCAAACGGTCCATTTCATCTATATGCTGCTTCGATGCCTGATGATGTGTCTTTTCAGATTAGGAAGTATAGACACACACATACATGCACGAGGGTTTATAATAATAGAGAGGCAACAAGTGCTTGGGTGGCTAAAAAAATGGGAGACTTCATCAGATCCCAAAAGGGTTCATCAATTAAGCCATTGGTAGACGCGTTGGGTAGGAAACATTATCTACTGTTGTCTAGATCTAAACTTTATAGAGCTAATAAGCTGGCAAAGGGGAGGTCAGACAAGCTCCATGTAGAGTCCTTTACTAGTTTGTTGAAATATGATCAAATTGTCAAACATACCAACCTAGGTTCCATGTATAATGTGAAATCTGTTTGTCCAGAAGGGATTCCAAACTTTCAGAGGTGTTTCTTAGGATTTGCAGCACAAAAGAATGGGTTTATAGAGGGTTGTAGGCATTTTATAGTCGTGGATGGTTGCCATCTTAAAGGGCCTTATGGTGGAGTACTATTGTCGTTGCTATGGATGCTAATAGTGGCATTTTCCCATTAGCAATTACCATTTGTGAGATAGAATACAAGGAATCATGGAGATACTTTATGACCTTGTTGAAGGAGTTTATAGGGGACATTGACCCTATCACTATCATGAGTGATAGGCAGAAGGGTTTGGTGGATGCTATACAGACCTGTTGGCCAAATACTAGTGTTAGACATTGTGCTAGGCATGTTTATGCTAACTTTAGGAAAAAAATTCCCTGGGTTGAGGTTAAGGAACTTATTTTGGGCTGTTAGTAGGGCTGCCAATATCATTGATTTTCAACAAGCCATGAAAAAGGTTGAAGCTGTAGATAGAGAAGCTTATAGGTGAATGATTGAAAATGATGTGAGATCTTGGTCAAGGCATGAATTTGACCTTGATTCCAAATTTGATCATGTTACAAATAACATGTGTGAAGTCTTTAATAGCTGGTTGGGAGAGAATAGAGAATTACTCATACTAAGCTTGTTAGAGCATTATAGAATGAGGGTTATGGTATAGATGCAAGCTAGGGCAAATGCTAGGAATGATTGGGTCACAATTGTTCCCCCTACTGTGCATAGGAAAATCAATGGTCTAATTGAGCCTGCTAGGAATGTTGAACCTATCTAGCCTGGGAGGGATGAGTTTGAAGTGGTGGATAACAACTACCTTCCCAGTAGACGTTACATCTTAAACCTTCAATCTCAAACTTGTGATTGTGGAATGTGGCAACTTTCTGGAGTCCCTTGTGTGCAGAGGATTATGTGGACTCTTCGTTGAGGATCACTTCATACATAAAAACATATGTTGATCACATTCACCCCATACCTGATCCACTTAGTTGGCCTAACTTGCTTGGGGGTAGGCAGCTGAATCCACCTATCAAACATAGCAAGGTTGGGAGACTCAAAAAGGCCAGAAAAAAGGATGCTAATGAAGAACCAAGGATGACCAAAGGTGCAACACTTAGGTATGGGATTTGTCGAACTTTGGGACATAACAAGAGACGCTGCCTACAAAATCATTCAAACAACAAGAATCAAAAGGTATTTTAAAGCTTTTATTTAACATGTTTAGTATTGTTATTGTAATAGAATTTGCTTGGATTAACATTTGTTTTCTATGCTTTGTTTAGAGATGAGAAGCTTCATCAGCCCCAACAAGTCAGACATGTCAACATTGAAGTAATTGTCAAGGGTAGCAGGTTAGTGTAACATCAGTCCTTCAAATTTTAACATTGTTACATTGCTTCAAACTGTCAAGGGCAGCCCTTTAAATTGATTTTATGATTTTTTTTAGGTACTTAAGGAGTGTGGAGTTAAAGCATGCTGTTGTTTTTTGGTGTGATAAAACTGTAGAAGCATGATGTTGGTTTTTTTGGATGTGTGGAGTTGAAGCATGCTATTGTATTTTGGTGAAATTTGGGGAAGTTGTACATAGGACTTTGTTTGTTAGTCTTGGTGTGATAATATTGTACAGATAGCAACTAATTTAGGTTGTCTATTGTGAATGTTGTAATTGATTTAGGACTGCTGCAATGGGTTTTTTGATGTAATATGCAGCTTTAATTTTCTGTTTTTGGGCTGTTGATCATCACTTTTCAAGGCCAAATTATGTATTTTTCATATATATGTTCAATACAAAAGTGTTTAACTTAGTACGTATGGTTGTAGTATGATCTTTGATGTTGGTTTTGTGTAGGATGTGCTTGTGTTCAAACTTGAAACTTTTCAGGATGTATGCTAATTTTTAAGAACTATTACTTTGCCATTATATAGCTAAACCCTCAACATTTAAACAATTGTTGCTAAACTTTCAAGGGTAATTTCACTATATTTGGAAAATAAACTAAAGATAGGGGCATTTTTGGTTTTTTACAGTCTATTTAGTTTTTTATTTGCTAAATAATCTAAAGTCAAAGGTTCTAGGGTATTTCAGTCATTGTCACTTGCTGTCACTGTGTCAGATCCATCAGTTGTTAACAATGTTAGATTAAGGGTGGCAAAACGGGATAAATTGAACCAAGAGTATTAACTTGGGATTTCCCCAAACTTCGGGTGAGATTATGTCGTTTGCTCAATGAGAAATTATTAAACATAATATGAGTGGTTATAAAACATGGCCACATCTCTCGAGAGCCAAAACTCTCTGACGAACCAAAAGCAAGGGTTCTTAAATCATTTTATGGTATTTCACCTAAGTATTCCATAAGGAAAATAATACAGTCACTAGAAATAGTGCACCGAATTCATGTACCGAATGACGTGGCATAATCTTGACTGTCGATTAATTATAACTTAATATTAATCTACGGTTAGGATTTCGCCACGTCATTTGGTGTATGAATTCGATGCACTACTTTTGGTGACTGTAGCATTACTCATTCTATAAACCCTCAATAAAACTCTAATCATTTAACTGTTTTACATTAATTAAATTTGGATGACTAACTTAAAATCGAAAAGATCAACTAACATATTTATCGACACCCTCTCTGTCTTCATAATCATCTATTGTGGTTACAAGAAAACGGATTAAAGAGTAACTTTCAAAGAAAAAACAGGAGTTTTATTATTTTACAAGGTGTATATATGTATCAAAATTGTAGTCGCATATATTAAAAAAATTAAAAAATTAATGACCAAAAAAAAAAAAAAAAACAAACAAACAAACCCGAAGCCGGGGTTGAAATTAGACGGGGGCCTATGATTCTTTGAAGATCTGCCTCCTAAAAGGTCCAAGAGGGCCCTGAAATCTCCAACTTTCGACCCCGTCCATTCATGATCCATACACAACACACACCTTTCAAAAAGAAATTTATTGTCGTATTTTATTGTCTGCATTTTATTTTAATTTTAGAGTCACAACTAAAAATAATAATTGCTCCACCTAATACCATTTTAATTTATTTATTTAATTAATAAATCGCCGTCAACTCAGAATCTTTCTCTAACGAAGCCTTCTCTATACTTTGCTTAACTCCATCAATTTACTCATTTTTCATACATTACCTTTAAGACAAAATAATCATTACTTGAAATAAAGAATAATAATCAACTCCATTTTACCAAGTCACTTTGATATTTCCAAGTCAAAACGCGTCGTTTCGGTCTTATAAAAACATTTGCCATTTCTATTAAAATTAAATTCTTCGGACAGAAGTTAAAAAAAAAAAAAAAAAACACCGGAACCAAACAAAGCCTAATAAACACTTGACGTAGAACAAGGCCAAAGTCTCTCCTTTGTCTGATCGTGTTCCTTCTTCCTTTCTCTGTCCGTGTTACGGCCGTGTTGCGACTCAATGAGTCAGGAATCTTTCATATACAGCTTCGTGGCGCGAGGCACGGTGATCTTGGCTGAGTACACCGAGTTCACTGGCAACTTCCCGGCGATTGCTGCTCAGTGCCTGCAGAGACTCCCTTCTTCTAACAACAAGTTCACTTACAATTGCGACCACCACACCTTCAACTTCCTTGTTGAAGATGGCTATGGTAATTTTATTGTAATTCTATCAATCTTTTCAGCTTTACTGTTCTTCTTTAAGGAGCTACACTGAATTGAAGTTGAATTATAACTCAAAGTAGTTGGATCTAATGTGAAAACGTTTTAAATGTTTTAGTTTTAACTTGAGAAGAGCTCAACTGTTGTGACTGAATTTCTATTGATAGGGCTGATAGAAGAACCTGGTCTGTGTTGTGTCTATCTATGAACTTTTGGTTTGCAACGAATAGCAACCTGTATATATATATTATAGAAAATTTGAATTTTTTTTCTAGTTATTTGTTTATTACTGGATGGTGAGAGGTGGGTTTAGATTGTTATTGTTAGTTTTTTCTTTATCTTTTGGCCGAGTATTAGAAGAGTTGCTGAGCTTTCATTGTCCTATGGGGTGGTAGCCATCACAATAAGAAGTTTTAGAAAGCTAATTTTCAGATAATTGAGAAAGCCATTCAGTTCACTGTTCATATATATATATAGAGGGTATGTGCTCGGTTTGCGTTTTTGAGGTAGGTATATTGCCAGGCTATCTGCAGGCTTCCATGTTGTAGAATTCCGTTAGAGTTTTACCTTTTTAGATATTCCATGCTTTAAATGGTCTTGCGCATACCAAATTAGCTCCAGAGTCTGGCTTAAATTCTTATCTTTATGTGATTTGTGGTAGCTTGAAAAGCAGACGAGGTAATATAGCCAAAGAGTACTGGTATTTGCTGCCATCATTGCTAGTGTTTAATGGATCAGTGGAATCATTTGTTTTATTTTATTGTAGCCAATACTTGCAATCTCTATCATTTGAGGGTTTTTCCAGACCTCTTGACATTGTGATTTCTGCAATTATGCAGCTTACTGTGTTGTAGCAAAAGAATCTGTTAGCAAGCAGATCTCTATTGCATTTTTGGAACGTATGAGAGCAGACTTTAAGAAAAGATATGGGGGTGGTAAAGCAGATACTGCCATGGCCAAAAGTTTAAACAAGGAATTTGGGTATGTTCATCAAGAAAACCTGTTAGTTATGATATGAAATTTTTCCATGCTTTTTGTAGAAATTAGATGTTAAAGTGAAAACACAACTTCTAATTTACAGGCCAATTATGAAAGAGCACATGAAGTATATCATTGATCACGCTGAAGAGATTGAAAAGCTAATAAAAGTTAAGGCTCAAGTTTCAGAAGTCAAAAGCATAATGTTAGAGAATATTGACAAGGTAAGTAATCCGGGTGGAGAATATGCTCACTTTTCTTGAGTATTGTCAATTTTTTTAACTTCTGTATATGGCTCTTTCTATCATGTTTTACCATTTGCATTTTTGTGCTTCTATTTTTCTCTCTACCTGTAAGGTACTTCATCTAGTGATATCATTACACAGAGTTCATAATTAATTGTTAATTTCTTCATCTTCTGTTCTGTTTTTTTCCTCTTTTATTGGGAAAGTTTTTGCAATGATGGGTGGGTTACCAAGCACCTCTGCTTTGTGGCCTTAGGTTTAAATATATTTGGAAAGCATGGTTTCCATAGCTATGTCAGAGTGGAGTCTAGATTATTGTGGGTACTGTTAGAGGAAAATTGTTTTTTTCAGTCTGTATGATTAGGATGGTGGAGTACTTGTTGAGGCCATCACTCAGACAGGTGTAGTAAAAGGTGGAAAACCGAGCACTCTGAAGACCCCATATCATGACTCCTGTTTGGGGTGTGCTCTATATGGAGGGTGGTCAAATGAAGCTAGAAATTACTCTTGATGGTTTCAAAATGTTGAGGGTCATACTTGTTTTGACTTGCCCAAATGACATTTGTGTGGAGTGATCAAAGTTAGAGCCTGAGCCTTTTGACAGAATTATTCCAATTTGTGGTGTTTTTAATCCATCTTAAACATCAAGTAGTCAGTCAATTGTTTCATCTAGTAAATTCAGCTGGAAGGTTGAAAGATTGACTCTGAGAGTTACTAATTGCCATTAGTCAGAAATGGTATCAGCTTTATAATGGATAATGTCTAGTACTGGAGTACATTTAGTATTTAATGTATTTAAAGAGATAAAAGTTCTGTCTCAATTTTGTTATGTTGTTTGGATTAGTTATCAAGCTTGTATTCCTTAATTATTTCCTAGTAGCTCACTTGTACGTGGATGAGGTGAAATTACTGATAAATCATGAGTAAGAGATTTGCTTTTCTTGCTTATTTGATCCATATATTCATTTCAGGCTATGGAAAGAGGGGAAAACATTCAGAATCTTTCTGACAAGACTGAGAATTTGCAGAAAGAGGTAAGTTAGCATGACAGAAACTTTACGAAGCATCATATTAACATTTTTCTCAGTTAAGCTGAGTTGCTTTCTTTGTTGCATTTCAGGCTCAAGTATACAGGGAAGCAGGGACACGAATCCGAAGGAAAATGTGGTATCAGAACATGAAGATAAAATTGGTTGTTCTTGGGATTTTGTTAGCTCTAGTTCTGATTATCTGGCTTTCAGTTTGCCATGGATTTAACTGCACCAACTAGAAATTCTTTAATGCATACAGTGTGATATACAACTGAACATCTTCAACAGCTTCTGTTCAACAGGGGAATTTTGGTCTCATCATCTCAATGTTTTATACCATCTCTCAAAGTTGGTCATTTTAAATTAGAGATTTGTATCATGTGTTGTACTTGCTCTTGTCAAATAATTCTGTAGTGATTTGTTTGTTGGATTTTTTTTTTTTTTTCGTTATAAAATTTTTCTTTTTAGTAACATAAAATTTCCATAATATAGTTCAATTTTTGGAAAGCTTTTTTGGGCAAAAATTTGTCACATGTGTATGAACATATGTACATTTAATCATCAATCTGTCTATAACAACAATCAATATTGAGTAGAATGGTTGAGTCAGAATAAAATTTCATCAATTATTCTCCAAAGATTTGGTTTAAATACCATAAATTAAGCAATGAATATATACTTGAATTCACCTTGTTGATTGCTTTGTAAATAAATAAATAATTGAAGAGAGGAAAATAAATATTTATTTGCTTTGTTTACTACCATGAGAAAAGGCAGGGGCCAGTATTCTATCTTGAGGGTATCTTGAGGGAGTTGTTTTACTTGATTCCACTATATTGTATATATAATGCTATATTCAAGAATCACCTTAAACCAACAATCTCATTTTAGCAAGAATTCAATCTGTCATCTCAAAACATGAATGAATCACAAATGTTTGGCAGTGCTGAAAAGTTTCTGGGTAAACCAGGCTCTCTACCTTATGCAGAAGTTTGTTCGGGGTTTGGTGTCAAAACCGGCCTAGAAAAAAAGCTTGAGGAGACCTTATCAACCATCAAATCTGTGCTTTTAGACGCGGAAGAACAACGGGTCTGCAGTCACGAGTTAAGAGATTGATTACAGAAGCTAAAAGAGGCGTGTTATGATGCAGATGACATATTGGATGAGTTCGAGATTGAAGCTGTACGAAAGAAACTTCCCTTATCATCAGAGCGTTGGAAAAAAGGTATGGAAGTTTTTTTTCTTGCTCAAATCCAGTAGTTTTCCGTTTTGGGATGGGTCATAGGATGAAGAAAAAAAGAGAGAGGTTTAATGAGATTGCAGAAATTAAGGGTAAATTTAATCTCAAAGGACGAATTAACAACAGCGGTATGTTGCTTAGGGAGAGGGAAATGGCTCACTTCTTTGTGCTTGCTTCAGATGTAATTGGTAGAGATGAGGATAAAGAAAATATCATAAAACTATTAATAGAGTCGAGTGATAATGGAACTGTCTCCGTCAGTCATTCCTATTGTGGGAATAGGAGGTCCAGGAAAAACTGCATTTACTAAACTTCAGATGTAATTCAGGGTTCTATCGATAATCTACATTTCTTGAGTATTGAAAATTCCCACAACTTCATGTTGTGAGAATCACTTAAAATGCTTTGGTTTAGGGGTTGTTCGAACTTGTCATTTCTTCCTGATATACGTAGTCTCACTTCTTTGAGAAAATTAGCAATTCAAAGATGTCCTGCACTAAGTGAAAGATGCAAACACGGAACAGGTGAAGATTGGCCTAAGATTGCTCATGTCCTTGAGATATGGCTCGATGGCAAGATGATCGTATCTAACGATTATTAGGTATTGATGATCTTTCTCTTTTTCTAGTTCAATTTTTAAAATTTTATTCTATAGCAGTATGATAGATGCTATGTATATTTTCTGTCCTTGGCTCTTGTTAAGTTTATTGAATGTAAATTTTTCATCGACTATTAATTTCTTTCTACTCTAATTTTAAATTTGACTAATTATTTCACTGATGGTTGGTTATATGGTGCAAATTCAAGTATGATTGCGCAGAACTATAATCAGTTGAACATCTATTTGTTCTTGTAAGTTTCTCCCTGTTTACTTTCCTATAATTATTTATCAACATTATGCATATCCAGTAATTTACTACATTAAATTATAGGTATGATGGGATTTTATTAGACAGTCGTATTCAGATGGAGCTTTAAATAAAAGAGGAGCCGGTGAGATTCCAACCTCGTAAAAAATTCCTAATATTTTCTTACATTGTTGCTTAATTTATGCTCGTTTCTTGGTTTTGTTTTCTACTAACTATTGCAGCTGTCTAAAGTCTTTCAACTTGCTCAGCAAGTTAAAAAGCATTTTTATTGTGATTTTTGGTGGCTTGAAAATTAGATGAGGTGATATCCATAGAGTGGTATTTGCAGCCATCACTGCCAGTGCTTAATGGATCAATGGAACCATTTATTTAATTTTATTGTAGTCAATACGTGTAATCTCTGTCATTTGCAGGGTTTTCCAAACCTCTTTGACTTTGTGGTTACTGCAATTATGCAGCTTACAGTGTTGTTGCGAAAGAATCTATTAGCAAGCAGATCTCTATTGCATTTTTGGAACGTATGTGTTCATTCTTTAAGAAAAGATATGGGGTGGTAAAGCAGATACTGCTGTGGCCAAAAGTTTGAACTATGATAATATTTCCACACGTTTGTGTATAAATTAGTAGTTAAAGTTGAATACACAACTTCTGATTACAGGCCAATTATGAAAAAGTGCATGAAGTATATCATTGATCGTGCTGAAAAGATTGAAAGCTAATAAAAGTTGTTAAGGCTCAAGTTTCTGAAGTCGAAAGTATAAATGTTAGAGAATATTGACAGAGTAAGTAATCTACCCAGAGAAAATGCCCACTTTTCTTGAGTACTGATAATTTCTTTCCCTATGTATATGATACTTTATATATATGTTTTAAGCATTTTTATTTATGTGCTTCTAATTTTCTCTCAACTCGTAACAGTACTTTATCTAGTAAATATCATCACAACGAGTTCATGATTCTTAATTTCTTCATCTTTTGTTTTGTTTTGTTTTGTTCTTTTTTTTTTTCTTTTTAGTGGGCAAGTTTTTGACATCTGCTTTGTGTCGATACATTTGGAGAGTTTGATTTATACAGAAAACTCTTTGGTGCATGGTTTCCATTGCTTTGGCAGAGAGGACTCTAGATTATTGTGGACGCTGTCAGAGGAAAATTGATGTTTTTGGTCTGTATGATTAGGATGGTGGAGTACTTTTTGAGATCATCTCTAAGGAAGGTGTAGTAAGGTAGACAACCAAGTGCCTTTAGTCTCAAATGTTATCAGCTGTATAATGGATAATGTCCAGTTACTGGAGCAGTGGATAAAAGTTCTCTCTCTGATTTGTTCTGTTGTTTGGATTAGTTGTTAAGCATGTTTTACTTGACTGCATCCTTGTAGCTCTCTTGCGCATGGATGAGATGAAATAACTGATAAATCAAGAGTAAGCTATGTGCTTTTCTTGCTTATTTGATCTATATATGCCTTTCATGCTATGGACAGAGGGTAAAACATTCAGAATCTTGCTGACAATACTGAGAATTTGCATAAAGAGGTAAGTTAGCATAACGGAAACTTTATGAAGCATCATATTTCTCAGAGTTAATACTGAGCCGCTTTCTTTGTTGCATTTCAGTCCCGAGTATACAGGGAAGCAGGGACACGAATCCAACAGAAAATGTGGTATCAGAACATGAAGATAAAGTTGGTTGTTCTTGGGATTTTGTTAGCCCTAGTTCTGATTATCTGGCTTTCAGTCTGCCATGGATTTAACTACACCTGAACATCTTCAACAGCTTCTGTTCTGCAGGGGAATTTTGGTCTCATCCCCTCAATGTTTTAATTTTATACCATCAACAAATTTAATTTCTTCACAATTCTTCATATTTATTCCGAAAATCTTTTCCCAAGAAGAGATTAGTCCATATCCCTTCATCTTCCATAACTCAACAATCTTACCATTACCATAACTATAATGAGACATTGTTCAACAACTCTCAAAAGGGTCGTTAAATCTACCAATATTTTTTTAACACTAGTGGCGGCATTGGCACTTCTCGCCATTTCTCTTCTGCCAAATCAAAAAGCTGTAATCTTAAAATATTTGCGGGCGTCAGGCGACGTAAAGATTGCTAACCAATGGAGAGCTCCATTTCCATGGGTACGTTCCCTGAAATCGTAACTTTTTTCAATGGAAACTCAAGTGTTACTAATGAACCGTCGTCACAAAAAGATCTAATATTGATTTATCTAAGGATTGAAGACGGGTGTTGAAGAAGTGTCTTATGAAACAAGCGAAAAAGTGGATTCAAAATTTAGGGAGGATTTATTTGGAGGTATTGGATACACACTTGAAACGCAAAAGAGATCGATAGGGAATTGGGAAAGGATATCAACTAAGAGGTCCTGGGGAAATAACGCCATTGCCATTGCGAATTCTTCAGAAACTCTTTATGTAGGTTTTGTAAGTTTTCTCCTTATTTAGATTCATTTCAGCAAAGAATTCCAAAAAAAAAAAAAAAAAAAAAAAAAAAAAAAAAAAAAAACCAACTATTATCACTCTAAACACCCGCTTGTATGAAAATTAGGTACTAACCCCATTTCTGTTAAATGTTTTACAAAATTAACAGAATTTAAGAAATGACGTGTTTACCCTTCAACCAAAGTTTAGAAACTTAAACGTTACTTCAAACTTATTAAATTCGTAGTTGCAACTTACAAGCCAAAAACTTAGTGAAATAGATTTTAACATCTAAACTTAAAAAAATGAGAAGTAAAACCCATAATATTTTAACAATAATACGGACACCAAAGGTTTATACTAAATTTTTGCACCGACAGACGTGTCATTTGAGTCAGACACAGCCATGTAGCACATGAACAAGTATTTTGAGAATGAACGGTCGTCCATCAAATACGGACGAGCGTCCATGATTATTGGACGACCATTCATTTTAAGTGGACTCCCGTTCATATGAAAATAACAATGGACCCCCGTCCATATTATATAGATGAGAGTCCATTTACTATGGACGAACGTCTACAATCCATAGTTTAAATTATAAAATTATAAAACAATAATAATGAACGCCTGTTCATATTATATGGACAAACGTCCATATTTAATGGACGAGCATCCCTATAATATGAGTGCCCGTCCATAAAATACACCATCAAATTCACCCTTGGAATCTTTATCTATGAGAGATTGTAAAGTCAAATGTTGATTGACCACATATCTCACCAACACCACATTTGTTTTTTTGCCTTAATCCATAAAAACCGTGTGGTTCATTATTTTTCAAAGTTTAAAGTGAACTACTAAATTGATAAATAAAGTACTATAAATTAACAACTACTAGTTTTTGTGGTCACAAGATTTTAGCCATGTAATGGGTTACTTAAAGGTCTTATATTCGAGTCTCACAAAATAATCACCTAATTTATTGAGACTTATAGGATGCTTAATGGACTATAGGGATTAATTTTGAGGCTTGCAAAATGTTCAATATATCTCGAGATTAGTTAAAATATGTGTAAGTTGAACTGGACATCTTGGTTATTAAATAAAAAAAAAATATATTAACTTCATTTGTGGATTATAATAATCGAATTATAAAATATAAGTTTTTTAAGAAAATAGTATTGATTTAAGCACCAAGGAAGAACAATTGGGTCTATAATTGGTCAGAAGTAAGACTTTTGTTTTCCAAATTGTCTTCATTTAACCAGATTTCAAGGAATTGCGCCGCCCCAAAACAATTTTTATCTTGAATTATTTTTTATTTTTATGGTGCATTGTATATGAATGTCCGTCCATATAAGATGGATCAGCATTCATTATTTTATTTTTTAAATTTTATGGACGAGCATCCATATAAGGTAGATGTCTGTCCATAATAAATAGACTCCAGTCCATATCATATGAACGGAAGTCCATAATTGTTGGACGACCATTCATTCACAGAAGAGGTATGTTGCCTCCAATCTGATCACGTCTGACTGGATGCTACGTACATCAATACAAAAGTTTGGTGCAAATCATCAGTGTCCGTATCATTATTGATATTTTAAACCCAAAATATAAACCCAAAATGCCTAAAAAAATACATCTCGTAGTAGCCGCTTCAGGCCGAGAATGGCTTTTGGTAAGCCAGCCTCATGACAACTGATGGAGGATGAGAACAGACTGACAATAGTTGTTGTGGCCGAGAACGACCTCCATCAGCTTCCATGAGGAGGCTATTTTCGGCCTTTGGTAGCCGACTAGCTACGAGGAGGGCTATTCGGACCTTGATGCAGCAACAAGAGGTATGATCTAGCCTCGTCGGCGCAACGCAAGACTAGATCTGGGAACCAAAAAGGTGGGGAGAAGGAGAAAGAAGAGGGAGGCGAAAGAGAAAAGAAAGAAGAAGGGGATAAACAATAATGCTACGGACACCGAAGACCTACACCAAAATTTTACATCGAAAGACGTGTCAACTGAGTAGACGCAGCCACGTAGCATATTAATAAATATTTCGCAAATGAACGGTCATCCATCAAATATGGCGATCGTCTGTGATTATTGGACGACTGTTTATTTTAAATGGATTTTCATCTATTTAATAGACGTCTGTCCATTGTTTAAAAAAAAAAATTAAAACAAAAATCATGATGCCGGTCCATATATTATGGATAGACGTTCATATTTAATGGACGGACGTTTGTCTATTGTTTAAATTAAAAAAAAATTTAAAAACAAAAGTAATGAACGGGCATCCCCTCTTAGATGACGCCCACCCATTTCCGCATTATTCCTTCAAAAGTGTTGTTTTAAAAGAATTTTGTATATTACCTTTCTTCTGTATCCCTACAGAAAAGAACAAAAAGATGGCAAGGATAACTCATCTCTGAAAATCACAAAACCACCCACTGATGATATAGCTTCGGCGCCAAAGACAAATCTGCTGTAGACACCTTCTCCCATTCATAAAAGGGCCCTTCTAGAGGAGGAAAATAGTTAGTGAAGGTCGTAGGGGCTACAGACCCTAGGATGAGAAAACTGCATGCATGTTGTTAATTAATTCAATCTAATATAATCTTCCTGACATGCTTGACAACTTTTCAAAAATGGTGGATGACAAGGGTTGAACTATAGTTAAACTTATTATTTCCAAACTACACTTCTTTCAGAGTAAATAAAAAATTGTGAAGCAGTAAGGAAAGATTAAGATAGCGAAATGGACGGCCCATCCATTGTGTATGGACGGATGGTCGTCCATTACTGTGTTTCAAAATTTTATGGGCAGACATCCATATGAGGTGGATGCACATCTATAGTTATTTCAATATAATTCGTTCAGATTGATAGACGATCGTCCATTTGTAATACACGACTGTCCATAAAATATGAATGGACGTTCCTAATTAATATGACGTCCGTTTATTAAGTAGGGATGCTCGTTCATAATATATGGACGGACATCCATTTTTATTTTTGCATGGACGGGAGTCCATTTTAAATGAACGGTCATCCAATAAAAATGGACGACTGTCTATATTTGATGGACAGTCGTTCATTCGCAAAATATTTCTTAACATGCTATGTAGCTCGTCTGACTCAGGTGACACGTTGTTTGGTTTAATATTTTGGTGTAAAGCGTCGATGTCTATAGTATTACCAGCGGAGAAAATAGAAAAAGACACCTCTGGTTTTTCCATAAAATTTGCAAAGGCAATAGTGCTCTTCTAAAAAGTTTAAATATCAAAAAAACCTTGCCATCAGTTAACTTTAACGGTCAACTCTGAGTGGGTTGAATCTTCTATTAAACCTAATTTTTTTTTTATGATTTTCTTTCGATAATCCAGTAAAATTTTCCCAAGAAAATTTTAACCCCATATTTCTTCATCACCCATAAGGCTATACACCATTATCATAGAATTAGCAAAGGCATTCTTCAACAACTCTGAGTGGGTCTAATATTCTAAAATGAGATGTAATATCAGGCGGCATTGGCACTTCTCCTCATTTCTCCATTGCTAAATCAAAAGCTAAAATTTCAGCGGGTTCGAGATGACAATCCCAGTATATTAACCAATTGAGAGCTCCATTCAAAAGGTCCCTTGAAAGCAGCCTCGCAGGCTGAACAAATCGCTACGATATTGAACTCTAGATTCAAACTTGATATTCCTCCAGGAATCTGTTTTCATTTAGAAAATTGCAACTCGTATATTTGTAAAGACAATCCCAATATTCATGGTGATAACTGATAACCCGCAACAACCTTGAAATCATCAGAAGATGAATCATAAACGAAACCATATAAAGCAATTTGGATGGTAATATCAATGTCAAATTGGGGTAATTTTCTGTACACTCCAGTGCATGGATTCCATATTGTTATGCCGGCAGTAAAAGATAGTCAGAGTTCAGAAGGGTTCTGCACCGTTCAGGTATAACCACGTCGCGCCTAACATAAGTGGCATGGCTCCTGTCAATGCAGCAGGTGAGTGTTAGACCAGCAAGCGAATGGAGATTGCCCACGTGTCAAAGCCCTGCTTTAATCGAAGAAATCCCTTAAGCAGGTGATCAATAGGACGCAAAGAAAAGATTTGTACGGCACCTATCTATTTGCAGCTTTTTTCATAATCATTGCCTCGAGCTTTTCCACTATAAATAAAAGACTTCTCTCTCATTTGCGGGGATTAGCTAATTTTATGCTGAAATAGCTCTTTCTCTCTCTCTCTCTAAACTGTAACTTAGCTCGCTGAACGCGACCTGATCACTCTCTCTTATTAATACAATAGCAGTGAACGTATAATTCACTTTAGAGTATCCAAACCATTTTAAATATTGTTCTTTATCTTTTATTTGATTTAATCCCCTCATATTACGTATGACTTTTAAGTCATTTTAACATTTTACACGTATGAGTAGTTAGTGTTAAAATCAAACATCAACACATATAAACAAATCTTTGAAATAATCAAGAGATAAACAAATTAAGCCCTTCCAGGAACCTATAATTTTGACACGACTTTTTGGATTCTTTAATGGAAACTCAAGGTTTATTAACGAACCTTTATCGCGAAGAGAATTTTTTTTAAGTGTCCAATTATTGAAGTCGAGATGTCTTGCACGGTATAAGGATTGAGAATGAGGCCATGATGAAACGGCAGAAGATTTTGATATGTTCTACATGTATTAGTACTTCAAGAAATAAGGAGAGTCAAAACGAAGAAGCTGTTTTAGAAGAGAATTAATTAAAGGGTATTTTCTTAATAAGCTGGAATTATTTAAAATAGAATTTTTAAATCAATTACAACTAGAAATGAGGTTTAAATATAATTTTATTGAGACTAAAATAAAACCACCCTGTGTCTGTTTTCTTTCTTTATTATATATATATATGTCTTCATTAGGAATTTAGGATCCATTACAGCTAATTATTAAATTCAAGAATTACCATAGCCATAAAAATTTGCAAAGATATTATACACAGAAATATATTAACAACAATAGAAAACATATATAAAATATAGTCAAGGTAATATGAGAATTTCAGATTTGAAATAAACTCTGGTTCAAGATGAGCAATCAATCTCTCTTTCAATTTTTTGTTTTATTTTATTCTCTTTAAGTCCATATTTGTTTTTAATCTTCAAATGGCATATAAAAGCATAAAAAATACAATGAAATCCCGAAAAAAAAATTAAGAAAGCATGCAGTACCATATTGTTTAAGAGAATTGAATCCCAAAACAAAAATCTTCAGGCCATTTACATAAATCCAATCATAAATATATGGGCATGAATATTGCTGGGTAAGTTTCTAGAGCAGCCCCATAATAAGACCAATTACAAAATTTGTGTGGCTTCAAGTATATGATTAGATACATTAATCATGTGAGTTTTGGAAGGATTAAACCTCTTAATTTGTTCCCTCAAATATAAAGGAATTGATCCCACATTCCAAATGTTGAATACTTTATTCTTGAAATCAATGTAAATGGTCTACATTCCCATCTTCTTTAATCAAAGTTAGGCATAATCCTAACAATAGATAAGCAAAAAACATTCTTTATTAGCTTTAAACTTATTCCCTTTACAGCAAAATTCTCACTCTTTTTTTTTTAAAACTAATTTCCTAGAAGAAAAATTCCCATCGATGTCCAGACAAGCACCATTCTAAATTACTCAACCTTTAATATACCCAATTGTTTTTTTCCTCTCATTAGTTTAACAAGTTATGGAGAATAAGTTCATATACACTAGAGAAGAGACAGACGTAATTTAATGTGAAGATACCCCAACTGTGTGATTAAGATGAATTTATATATACTTAGTTTTTGTTAAGAGAATTTCTCTTTGAATATTGCTAATTTATCATATTTAAGTATGCCATTGGCCTTTTTCGCATAGTGGTTTACAGTTCTTCTCCATTAGGAGATACAGAGAGAGAGAGAGATAATCAAAGCATCACGTTCCTCAAGTCCCACATCATTTTTCTTCTTCGTCTTAATTGGAAGAAGAAATATTCTTAATTTAACATGTAGAATGTTATAATTAATCATCTTATTTTGCTTCTAAAAGATGCAATTTACTTTGTACTTAATTTTTGAAGCCAATTAATGATAGAAAAGTGTGTTAAAAGATGATGATCAACTATATGCAATAATCATATATTTAATATTCACCTTTTGCTAAATGGAATATATAATCTTCTTCTAATCCTGTCTCAGCCGCCCAAGGTGATGGTATAAATTAATTTGAGTTATTGGACAATAGCTAGAGAAGAGCTACCTAGCATCATTAACACAAGAAGTTGAATATTAATTCATTATATATATTAATACATACTATCTATAATTGTATTGGTATATTTATCTGTGTCTGTAAAAGTATGTTGTCAAGGTCCCCTATTACCAAAATTAGGTATCTTAAAAGTATAATTAACAACTAATTAAAAAATTCTGAATGAAGTGATCATCATAACATAAATTAAATTAAGGTTTGATTATTATTTACTTAAACGCATTTGATAAAAGCCATTCATCTGATAGCATAAACTTTTTTTTTTTTAATTAAAATATTTGGTTCAGTTTACGTGTACTTCGATTAATCTTCGAGAGAGACTAGTGTAACAGTCCACCGTCAAAGCCTCCCCCACTACTTAAATCTTGGGACTAAGAGGAATTCGAACCTGAAACCGTGCACCTTAACCACACATCTCAATCCTACTACTTGAGTTATCCAAAAGTGGACTGATAGCATAAACCCTACATGTTGCTAGAGTGCATTTGGGATGTATCTATGCTTTTGTTTGCCCAAAAAGAAGAGGTTTATAGAGAACAGCAAATGCATTTGAAAAGGAAATATGATGAAAAGATCCTGCTTTGTTTAATTTAGGGTTCAAAATTTTGGCTTTTCTAAGAGTCGACAATAACCACATGGGCTTGTAGTATAGTGAATGATTGAGGTATGCATAGAGCTTTCGTTTTATGCTGAGCTTTAATGCTTAATGATTCTGTCATCACCGCGATAAAGGATTAAAGCAGCCATTCATTTTCAGAAAGGTGGTCGGGTTGAGACAAATGTTATCTTACTTGAATAACTTTATAAGAATAGAATTTCGCAGAAAATATGTAGGAGAAAAGCTGATGTGGCTTGTCGTCGAACCTAAACTATATACATTGGTAGTTGTAAACAACTGTCCATGTCTGAGGTGGTCTCAAAAATATGGGATGCAAAATCTTCAAAGATGCCACCTCGTCATCATTAATTAATATTCTATATATGGCCTTGAAAACCTTAAAAATTATATACTAAATCAATTACTAATTAAGTCACGTTCTTTGCACAAGTAAGCTCGAAATCAACTACGTAATGTAAAGTTTGAACAGTAGTATGAACTGTTGAATGAAAGAAACAACTTGGGGGAAATTCTTTGTGGTCCAATAATCAATAAAGATTGAGAAGAATTTTAGGGAAGTTGACAGACATATTAATAAATATAGTTTTGTTGAAGAAGCAAAGAGATCTTTGTTCATGAGGGGTGTGTTGGGTTTGGTCGGTTAAAATATGCATCAGAGGACCATGAGGCACGAGGAGGGGGATGCAAACCAAGTGTGGGTGTGACCATGGTGCTGGATAAAGAGAGATTGTGCATCCCAAAGGCCTGCACAATATCAATCAAACTTTAGTTTGGTTGTGTTAAATTGGTGCCAGAATCTGGCATTATTTTTACGGACTTTTAAGTTGTTGCCTTGCCTCTTCTTCGAGAAAACTTTGACTCATTGATATTTTTCCATTAAAGCCACTTTTGGAACAAGGCTAATTAAGATGACACAAAGTAATAGGTGTGAGGATGAAAAATGTAAGAAAAAGTGTATTTTTCAAGTATTCTAAAGCCTAAATATAAATTTGTGTACAGTGTGAAAAGAGTCGCTTCTTTTTATACAAAAGAGCAACACTTATACAACCCAATTACGTAGCTGCAGCACTAGAATGAACTTTAATTTATTCCAATGGTAATATACCCTAACCAGTTATCCTTAGCGTCCTTTTCATCCTTAAACTTTAATGGAATAAACTTCTCATCCTCATCAACTAGTGACCTAAAAACTTCCTGGAAACTGAAACACATTAGATACCCATGGCATAAAGTTATTTAAATAATATTAGAAGCCACAATATAAAGCTCTTAATATAATATAATTGAGCTGGTTCATATCTAGGAAATGATCAACTGATGAGAGTAGTTCTGATAATGCCAATTAAAAAAAAAAAAAAAGAGAGTCTGGCCGGAAAGGCCAGATCTACGCCCAAATGTGGCCGTTGATGGCCGCAAAGTCCACGACGGCTGTTGTGACAGATTTCACTACCACCGATGTGGTTGTCGGAATCTGGCAAGTATGGCTAAGTGAGAGTGTTTTTGCTAATTTTTAACTTTTTGGGGGTATTTAGTAAAATTAATAAACTTAATGGCTAAAAGTAATTAATTCCTAATATTTCTAGAATAATGTGCAACCAATATTTGGGAATACGATTGAGAATATGGGTAGAAATACTGAGCCAAACGCACCCCTAATTTCTTTTTTTTTTTTTATTGATTTTCTTTCGATAATCCGGTAAAATTTTCCCAAGAAAATTTTAACCCCATATTTCTTCATCACCCATAGCTATACACCATTATCATAGAATAAACAAAGGCATTCTTCAACAACTCTGAGTGGTCTATATTCTAAAATGAGATGCAAGATCAGGCGGCATTGGCACTTCTCTCATTTCTCCTTGCTAAATCAAAAGCTAAAATTTCAGCGGGTTCGAGATGACAATCCCAGTTTATAACCATGGAGAGCTTCATTCGCAAGGGTCCCTTGAAAGCAGCCTCGCAGGCTGAACAAATCGCTACGAATATGAACTCTAGATTGAAACTTGATATTCCTCCAGAATCTGTTTTCATTTAGAAAATTGCAACTCGTATATTTGTAAAGACAATCCCAATATTCATGGTGATAACTGATAACCCGCAACAACCTTGAAATCATCAGAAGATGAATCATAAACGAACCGTATAAAGCAATTGGATGGTAATTAATGTCAAATTGGGGTAATTTTCTGTACACTCCAGTGCATGGATTCCATATTGTTATCCGGCAGTAAGGTAGTTAGAGTTCAGAAGGGTTCTGCCGCGTCCAGGTGTAGCCACGTAGCGCCTAGCGCAAGTGGCATGGCTCTTATCAGTGTAGCAGTGAGTGTCAGACCAGCAAGCAACTGAGAGCGCCCACGTGTCAAAGCCTGCTTTAATCGAGGAATCCCTCAAGCAGTAATCATATGACGCAAAGAAAAGATTTACACGGCACCTACCTATTTGCAGCTTTCATAATCATTGCCTTGACTTTTCCACTATAAATAGAGAACTTCTCTCTCATTTACAGGGATTAACTAATTTTACGCTGAATGCTCTCTCTCTCTCTCTCTCTCTCTCTCTCTCTAAAACGTAACTTAACTCGCTAACGCGCACCTGATCACTCTCTCTTATTAATACAATAGCAATGAACGTATGATTCACTTTAGAGCATCTGAACTACTTTAAATATTGCTCTTCACTTTTATTTGATTTAATCCCCTATATCACGTGTGACTTCTAAGTCATTTTAGCATTTTATACGTACGAGTAGTTGGTGTTAAAATCAAACATCAACACATATAACAAGTCTTTGAAATAATCAAGAGATAAACAAATTGCCTTTCCAGAACCTATAATTTTGACACGACTTTTGGATTCTTTAATGGAAACTCAAGGTTATTAACGAACCTTTATCGCGAAGAGAATTTTTTAAGTGTCCAATTATGGAAGTCGAGATTTCCTGCCGGTATAGGATTGAAATGAGCCATGATGAAACGGCAAAGATTTTGATATGTTCTACATGTATTAGTACTTCAAGAAATAAGGAGTCAAAACGAAGAAACTGTTTTAGAAGAGAATTAATTAAAGGGTATTTTCTTAATAAGCTGGAATTATTTAAAATAGAATTTTTAAATCAATTACAACTAGAAATGAGTTTAAATATAATTTTATTGAGACTAAAATAAAACCCTCCTCTGTCTGTTTTCTTCTTATAATATATATGTTTCATAGGAATTTAGGATCCATTACAGCTAATTATTAAATTCAGAATTACCATAGCCATAAAAATTTGCAAAGATATTATACACAGAATATATTAACAACAATAGAAAACATATATAAATATAGTCAGGTAATATGAGAATTTCAGATATGAAATAAACTCTGGTTCAAGATGAGCATCAATCTCTCTTTCAATTTTTTGTTTTATTTTATTTTCTAAGTCCATATTTGTTTTTATCTTCAAATGGCATATAAAGCATAAAAATACAATGAAATCCCGAAAAAAAAATTAAGAAAGCATGCTACCATATTGTTTAAGAGAATTGAATCCCAAAACAAATCTTCAGGCCATTTACATAAATCCAATCATAAATATATGGCATGAATATTGCTGGGTAAGTTTCAAGAGCGCCCCATACAAGACCAATTACAAAATTTGTGTGGCTTCAAGTATGATTAGATACATTAATCATGTGAGTTTTGGAAGGATATACCTCTTAATTTGTTCCCTCAAATATAAAGGAATTGATCCCACATTCCAAATGTTGAATACTTTATTCTTGAAATCAATGTAAATGGTCTACATTCCCATCTTCTTTAATCAAGTTAGGCATAATCCAACAATAGATAGCAAAAAACATTCTTTATTAGCTTTAAACTTATTCCCTTTACAGCAAAATCTCACTTTTTTTTTTTTAAAACTAATTTCCTAGAAGAAAATTCCCATGATGTCCAGACAAGCACCATTCTAAATTACTCAACCTTTAATATACCCAATTGTTTTTTTCCTCTCATTAGTTTAACAATTTTTTTTTATTGGGGAGAAAAAAAAAAAAAAAAAAAATTAAAGTCAATATAACTAGAGTAGACAGTACGAATTTTAAACTCTTTATGTAGGTTTTGTAAGTTTTTCTCCTTATTTAGATTCAATTCAGCAAAGAATTCAAAAAAAAAAAAAAACCCAACTATTATGACTCTAAACACCCGCTTGTATTTAAAATTAGTACTAACCCCATTTCTGTTAAATGTTTTACAAAATTAACAGAATTTAAGAAATGACGTGTTTACCCTTCAACCAAAGTTTAGAAACTTAAACGTTACTTCAAACTTATGAAATTTGTAGTTGCAACTTACAAGCCAAAAACTTAGTGAAATAGATTTTAACATCTAAACTTAAAAAAATGAGAAGTAAAACCCATAATATTTTAACAATAATGCTATGAACACTGAAGGTTTATACTGAATTTTTGCACCGACAGACCTGTCATTTGAGTCAGACGTAGCCACGTAGCACACTAATAAGTATTCTGCGAATGAACGACCGTCCATTAAATATGGAACGTTCATTTTAAATGGACTCCCGTTCATACGAAAATAACAATGGACTTCCATCCATATTATATAGATGAGAGTCCATTTACTATGGACGGATGTCCATCTCGTCCATAGTTTAAATTATAAAATAATAATAATGGACGCTTGTCCATATTATATGGATGAACGTCCATATTCAATGGATAGACATCCCTATTATATGGGCGTCCGTCCATAAAATGCACTATCAAATTCACCCTTGGAATCTTTATTTATGAGAGACTGTAAAGTCAAATGTCGATTGACCACATATCTCACCAACACCACATTTGTTTTTTTCCATAATCCATAAAAACCGTGAGGTTCATTATTTTTCAAAGTTTAAAGGGAACTACTAAATTGATAAACATAGTAATATAAATTAACTACTAGTTTTTGTGGTCACAAGATTCTAGCCATGTGATGGGTTACTTAGAGGTCTTATATTTGAGTCTCATAAAATAATCACTTAGCCTATTGGGGCTTATAAGATGTTCAATGGACTACGGGGATTAATTGTGACGCTTATAGAATATTCAATATATCCCATAATTAGCTAAGGTGTGCGTAAACTGAACTAGACATCTTAGTTATTAAATAAAAAAAATATATTTTAACTTCATTTGTGTAATTATTAGATTATAATAATCGAATTATAAAATATAAGTTTTTCAAGAAAATGGTATTGATTTAAGCACCAAGGAAGAGCAATTGGGTCTATAATTGGTCATAAGTAAGACTTTTGTTTTCCAAATTGTCTTCATTTAACCAGATTCAAAGGGATTGCGCCGCCCCAAAGCAATTTTTATCTTGAAATTTTTTTTTTATTTTTTTTTTTTTATGGTGCATTGTATCCGAACGTCCGTTCATATAAGATGGACCAGCATTCATTATTTTTAAAATTTTATGGAGGGACATCTATATAAGATAGATGGTTGTCCATAATAAATGGAGATGGACCAACATTCATTATTTTTAAAATTTTATGAAGGGACATCCATATAAGATAGATGGTTGTCCATAATAAATGGAGATGGGCCAGCATTCATTATTTTTAAAATTTTATGAAGGGACATCCATATAAGATAGATGGTTGTCCATAATAAATGGATTCCAGTCTATATCATATGAACAAAATTTTATAATTGTTAGATGACCATTCATTCACGAAAAAAGTGTATTGCCTCCAACTTGGCCATATTTGTCTAGATGTTACGTACATCAGTACAAAATTCGGTGCAAATCATTGATATTTGTATCATTACTGATATTTTAAACCCAAAATATAAACCCAAAATGCCTAAAAAAATGCATCCTCATACTAGCCGCTTCAGGTCGAGAATGGCTTTTGGTTAGCCAGCCTCACGACAACTGATAGAGAATGAGAACAGACTGACGATAGTTGTTGTGGCCGAGAACGACCTCCATCAGCTTCCATGAGGAGGCTATTTTTGGCCTTTGGTAGCCGGCTAGCTACGAGGAGGGCTATTCGGACCTTGATGCAGCAACAAGAGGTATGATCTAGCCTCGTCGGCGCAGCGCAAGGCCAGATCTGGGAACCAAAAAGGTGGGGGAGAAGGAGGAAGAAGAGGGAGGCGAAAGAGAAAAGAAAGAAGAAGGGGAGAAAATAGAAAAAGACACCTCTGGTTTTTCCATAAAATTTGCAAAGACAATAGTGCCCTTCTAAAAAGTTTAAATATAAAAAAAACCATGCCATCAGTTAACTTTAACGGTCAACTCTGAGTGGGTTGAATCTTCTATTAAACGGGTGCATTTGGTTCATTATTTTGGATAAGATTTTGGAATAATTTTGGGTAGGGGAGTATTACGATGTAAACTTTAAAAATTTATAAAAAAACCTCAAGGTTTACTAATTTAATTAAACACTTCAATATGTAAAATGACAAAAATACCCCCAGTACCCGTAGTGCTAGATTCCGGCCACCACCGCTAGAATCTGGCTAGAAAATTTCGTTACGACACAGATCGTAATGCGTCACTATGACATTTTTCGGCTAGATCCACCACAGATCTGGCCGGAAAAGGCCAGATCTACGCCCAAATGTGGCCGTTGATGGCCGCAAAGGTCCATCGACGGCTGTTGTGACAGATTTCAACTACCACCGATGGTGGTTGTCGGAATCTGGCAAGTATGGCTAAGTGAGAGTGTTTTTGCTAATTTTTAAACTTTTTGGGGGTATTTAGTAAAATTAATAAACTTAATGGGGCTAAAAGTAATTAATTCACTAATATTTCTAGAATAATGTGCCAAACAATATTTGGGGAATACGATTGAGAATATGGGTAGAAATACTGAGCCAAACGCACCCCTAATTTCTTTTTTTTTTTTTTATGATTTTCTTTCGATAATCCGGTAAAATTTTCCCAAGAAAATTTTAACCCCATATTTCTTCATCACCCATAAGCTATACACCATTATCATAGAATAAACAAAGGCATTCTTCAACAACTCTGAGTGGGTCTAATATTCTAAAATGAGATGCAAGATCAGGCGGCATTGGCACTTCTCCTCATTTCTCCATTGCTAAATCAAAAGCTAAAATTTCAGCGGGTTCGAGATGACAATCCCAGTTTATTAACCAATGGAGAGCTTCATTCGCAAGGGTCCCTTGAAAGCAGCCTCGCAGGCTGAACAAATCGCTACGATATTGAACTCTAGATTGAAACTTGATATTCCTCCAGGAATCTGTTTTCATTTAGAAAATTGCAACTCGTATATTTGTAAAGACAATCCCAATATTCATGGTGATAACTGATAACCCGCAACAACCTTGAAATCATCAGAAGATGAATCATAAACGAAACCGTATAAAGCAATTTGGATGGTAATATCATGTCAAATTGGGGTAATTTTCTGTACACTCCAGTGCATGGATTCCATATTGTTATGCCGGCAGTAAAGGATAGTTAGAGTTCAGAAGGGTTCTGCGCCGTCCAGGTGTAGCCACGTAGCGCCTAGCGCAAGTGGCATGGCTCTTATCAGTGTAGCAGGTGAGTGTCAGACCAGCAAGCAACTGGAGATCGCCCACGTGTCAAAGCCTTGCTTTAATCGAGGAAATCCCTCAAGCAGGTAATCAATATGACGCAAAGAAAAGATTTACACGGCACCTACCTATTTGCAGCTTTCATAATCATTGCCTTGAACTTTTCCACTATAAATAGAGAACTTCTCTCTCATTTACAGGGATTAACTAATTTTACGCTGAAATAGCTCTCTCTCTCTCTCTCTCTCTCTCTCTCTCTAAAACGTAACTTAACTCGCTAAACGCGACCTGATCACTCTCTCTTATTAATACAATAGCAATGAACGTATGATTCACTTTAGAGCATCTGAACTACTTTAAATATTGCTCTTCACCTTTTATTTGATTTAATCCCCTATATCACGTGTGACTTCTAAGTCATTTTAGCATTTTATACGTACGAGTAGTTGGTGTTAAAATCAAACATCAACACATATAAACAAGTCTTTGAAATAATCAAGAGATAAACAAATTAAGCCTTTCCAAGAACCTATAATTTTGACACGACTTTTTGGATTCTTTAATGGAAACTCAAGGTTTATTAACGAACCTTTATCGCGAAGAGAATTTTTTAAGTGTCCAATTATTGAAGTCGAGATGTCCTGCACGGTATAAGGATTGAGAATGAGGCCATGATGAAACGGCAGAAGATTTTGATATGTTCTACATGTATTAGTACTTCAAGAAATAAGGAGAGTCAAAACGAAGAAACTGTTTTAGAAGAGAATTAATTAAAGGGTATTTTCTTAATAAGCTGGAATTATTTAAAATAGAATTTTTAAATCAATTACAACTAGAAATGAGGTTTAAATATAATTTTATTGAGACTAAAATAAAACCACCCTGTGTCTGTTTTCTTTCTTTATTATATATATATATGTCTTCATTAGGAATTTAGGATCCATTACAGCTAATTATTAAATTCAAGAATTACCATAGCCATAAAAATTTGCAAAGATATTATACACAGAAATATATTAACAACAATAGAAAACATATATAAAATATAGTCAAGGTAATATGAGAATTTCAGATTTGAAATAAACTCTGGTTCAAGATGAGCAATCAATCTCTCTTTCAATTTTTTGTTTTATTTTATTCTCTTTAAGTCCATATTTGTTTTTAATCTTCAAATGGCATATAAAAGCATAAAAAATACAATGAAATCCCGAAAAAAAAATTAAGAAAGCATGCAGTACCATATTGTTTAAGAGAATTGAATCCCAAAACAAAAATCTTCAGGCCATTTACATAAATCCAATCATAAATATATGGGCATGAATATTGCTGGGTAAGTTTCTAGAGCAGCCCCATAATAAGACCAATTACAAAATTTGTGTGGCTTCAAGTATATGATTAGATACATTAATCATGTGAGTTTTGGAAGGATTAAACCTCTTAATTTGTTCCCTCAAATATAAAGGAATTGATCCCACATTCCAAATGTTGAATACTTTATTCTTGAAATCAATGTAAATGGTCTACATTCCCATCTTCTTTAATCAAAGTTAGGCATAATCCTAACAATAGATAAGCAAAAAACATTCTTTATTAGCTTTAAACTTATTCCCTTTACAGCAAAATTCTCACTCTTTTTTTTTTAAAACTAATTTCCTAGAAGAAAAATTCCCATCGATGTCCAGACAAGCACCATTCTAAATTACTCAACCTTTAATATACCCAATTGTTTTTTTCCTCTCATTAGTTTAACAAGTTATGGAGAATAAGTTCATATACACTAGAGAAGAGACAGACGTAATTTAATGTGAAGATACCCCAACTGTGTGATTAAGATGAATTTATATATACTTAGTTTTTGTTAAGAGAATTTCTCTTTGAATATTGCTAATTTATCATATTTAAGTATGCCATTGGCCTTTTTCGCATAGTGGTTTACAGTTCTTCTCCATTAGGAGATACAGAGAGAGAGAGAGATAATCAAAGCATCACGTTCCTCAAGTCCCACATCATTTTTCTTCTTCGTCTTAATTGGAAGAAGAAATATTCTTAATTTAACATGTAGAATGTTATAATTAATCATCTTATTTTGCTTCTAAAAGATGCAATTTACTTTGTACTTAATTTTTGAAGCCAATTAATGATAGAAAAGTGTGTTAAAAGATGATGATCAACTATATGCAATAATCATATATTTAATATTCACCTTTTGCTAAATGGAATATATAATCTTCTTCTAATCCTGTCTCAGCCGCCCAAGGTGATGGTATAAATTAATTTGAGTTATTGGACAATAGCTAGAGAAGAGCTACCTAGCATCATTAACACAAGAAGTTGAATATTAATTCATTATATATATTAATACATACTATCTATAATTGTATTGGTATATTTATCTGTGTCTGTAAAAGTATGTTGTCAAGGTCCCCTATTACCAAAATTAGGTATCTTAAAAGTATAATTAACAACTAATTAAAAAATTCTGAATAAAGTGATCATCATAACATAAATTAAATTAAGGTTTGATTATTATTTACTTAAACGCATTTGATAAAAGCCATTCATCTGATAGCATAAACTTTTTTTTTTTTAAACTNGTGTTAAAATCAAACATCAACACATATAAACAAGTCTTTGAAATAATCAAGAGATAAACAAATTAAGCCCTTCCAGGAACCTATAATTTTGACACGACTTTTTGGATTCTTTAATGGAAACTCAAGGTTTATTAACGAACCTTTATCGCGAAGAGAATTTTTTTTAAGTGTCCAATTATTGAAGTCGAGATGTCTTGCACGGTATAAGGATTGAGAATGAGGCCATGATGAAACGGCAGAAGATTTTGATATGTTCTACATGTATTAGTACTTCAAGAAATAAGGAGAGTCAAAACGAAGAAACTGTTTTAGAAGAGAATTAATTAAAGGGTATTTTCTTAATAAGCTGGAATTATTTAAAATAGAATTTTTAAATCAATTACAACTAGAAATGAGGTTTAAATATAATTTTATTGAGACTAAAATAAAACCACCCTGTGTCTGTTTTCTTTCTTTATTATATATATATATGTCTTCATTAGGAATTTAGGATCCATTACAGCTAATTATTAAATTCAAGAATTACCATAGCCATAAAAATTTGCAAAGATATTATACACAGAAATATATTAACAACAATAGAAAACATATATAAAATATAGTCAAGGTAATATGAGAATTTCAGATTTGAAATAAACTCTGGTTCAAGATGAGCAATCAATCTCTCTTTCAATTTTTTGTTTTATTTTATTCTCTTTAAGTCCATATTTGTTTTTAATCTTCAAATGGCATATAAAAGCATAAAAAATACAATGAAATCCCGAAAAAAAAATTAAGAAAGCATGCAGTACCATATTGTTTAAGAGAATTGAATCCCAAAACAAAAATCTTCAGGCCATTTACATAAATCCAATCATAAATATATGGGCATGAATATTGCTGGGTAAGTTTCTAGAGCAGCCCCATAATAAGACCAATTACAAAATTTGTGTGGCTTCAAGTATATGATTAGATACATTAATCATGTGAGTTTTGGAAGGATTAAACCTCTTAATTTGTTCCCTCAAATATAAAGGAATTGATCCCACATTCCAAATGTTGAATACTTTATTCTTGAAATCAATGTAAATGGTCTACATTCCCATCTTCTTTAATCAAAGTTAGGCATAATCCTAACAATAGATAAGCAAAAAACATTCTTTATTAGCTTTAAACTTATTCCCTTTACAGCAAAATTCTCACTCTTTTTTTTTTAAAACTAATTTCCTAGAAGAAAAATTCCCATCGATGTCCAGACAAGCACCATTCTAAATTACTCAACCTTTAATATACCCAATTGTTTTTTTCCTCTCATTAGTTTAACAAGTTATGGAGAATAAGTTCATATACACTAGAGAAGAGACAGACGTAATTTAATGTGAAGATACCCCAACTGTGTGATTAAGATGAATTTATATATACTTAGTTTTTGTTAAGAGAATTTCTCTTTGAATATTGCTAATTTATCATATTTAAGTATGCCATTGGCCTTTTTCGCATAGTGGTTTACAGTTCTTCTCCATTAGGAGATACAGAGAGAGAGAGAGATAATCAAAGCATCACGTTCCTCAAGTCCCACATCATTTTTCTTCTTCGTCTTAATTGGAAGAAGAAATATTCTTAATTTAACATGTAGAATGTTATAATTAATCATCTTATTTTGCTTCTAAAAGATGCAATTTACTTTGTACTTAATTTTTGAAGCCAATTAATGATAGAAAAGTGTGTTAAAAGATGATGATCAACTATATGCAATAATCATATATTTAATATTCACCTTTTGCTAAATGGAATATATAATCTTCTTCTAATCCTGTCTCAGCCGCCCAAGGTGATGGTATAAATTAATTTGAGTTATTGGACAATAGCTAGAGAAGAGCTACCTAGCATCATTAACACAAGAAGTTGAATATTAATTCATTATATATATTAATACATACTATCTATAATTGTATTGGTATATTTATCTGTGTCTGTAAAAGTATGTTGTCAAAGTCCCCTATTACCAAAATTAGGTATCTTAAAAGTATAATTAACAACTAATTAAAAAATTCTGAATAAAGTGATCATCATAACATAAATTAAATTAAGGTTTGATTATTATTTACTTAAACGCATTAGATAAAAACCATGCATCTGATAGCATAAACTTTTTTTTTTTTAATTAAAATATTTGGTTCAGTTTACGTGTACTTCGATTAATCTTCGAGAGAGACTAGTGTAACAGTCCACCGTCAAAGCCTCCCCCACTACTTAAATCTTGGGACTAAGAGGAATTCGAACCTGAAACCGTGCACCTTAACCACACATCTCAATCCTACTACTTGAGTTATCCAAAAGTGGACTGATAGCATAAACCCTACATGTTGCTAGAGTGCATTTAGGATGTATCTGTGCTTTTGTTTGCCCAAAAAGAAGAGGTTTATAGAGAACAGCAAATGCATTTGAAAAGGAAATATGATGAAAAGATCCTGCTTTGTTAGATTTAGGATTCACAATTTTGGCTTTTCTAAGAGACGACAATAACCACATGGGCTTGTAGTATAGTGAAGGATTGAGATATGCATAGAGCTTTCGTTTTATGTTGAGCTTTAATGCTTAATGATTCTGTCATCACCGCGATAAAGGATTAAAGCAGCCATTCATTTTCAGAAAGGTGGGTCGGGTTGAGCCATATTTTATCTTCTTGAATAACTTTATAAGAATAGAATTTCGCAGAAAATATGTAGGAGAAAAGCTGATGTGGCTTGTCGTCGAACCTAAACTATATACATTGGTAGTTGTAAACAACTGTCCATGTCTGAGGTGGTCTCAAAATATGGGATGCAAAATCTTCAAAGATGCCACCTCGTCATCATTAATTAATATTCTATATATGGTCTTGAAAGCCTTAAAAATTATATACTAAATCAATTACTAATTAAGTCACGTTCTTTGCACAAGTAAGCTCGAAATCAACTACGTAATGTAAAGTTTGAACAGTAGTATGAACTGTTGAATGAAAGAAACAACTTGGGGGAAATTCTTTGTGGTCCAATAATCAATAAAGATTGAGAAGAATTTTAGGGAAGTTGACAGACATATTAATAAATATAGTTTTGTTGAAGAAGCAAAGAGATCTTTGTTCATGAGGGGTGTGTTGGGTTTGGTCGGTTAAAATATGCATCAGAGGACCATGAGGCACGAGGAGGGGGATGCAAACCAAGTGTGGGTGTGACCATGGTGCTGGATAAAGAGAGATTGTGCATCCCAAAGGCCTGCACAATATCAATCAAACTTTAGTTTAGTTGTGTTAAATTGGTGCCAGAATCTGGCATTATTTTTACGGACTTTTAAGTTGTTGCCTTGCCTCTTCTTCGAGAAAACTTTGACTCATTGATATTTTTCCATTAAAGCCACTTTTGGAAGAAGGCTAATTAAGATGACACAAAGTAATAGGTGTGAGGATGAAAAATGTAAGAAAAAGTGTATTTTTCAAGTATTCTAAAGCCTAAATATAAATTTGTGTACAGTGTGAAAAGAGTCGCTTCTTTTTATACAAAAGAGCAACACTTATACAACCCAATTACGTAGCTGCAGCACTAGAATGAACTTTAATTTATTCCAATGGTAATATACCCTAACCAGTTATCCTTAGCGTCCTTTTCATCCTTAAACTTTAATGGAATAAACTTCTCATCCTCATCAACTAGTGACCTAAAAACTTCCTGGAAACTGAAACACATTAGATACCCATGGCATAAAGTTATTTAAATAATATTAGAAGCCACAATATAAAGCTCTTAATATAATATAATTGAGCTGGTTCATATCTAGGAAATGATCAACTGATGAGAGTAGTTCTGATAATGCCAATTAAAAAAAAAAAAAAAAAAAAAAACAAAGTGTGGCAGTGATTTGTTTGATCGATCAGTACTATGTGATCTCTCATCCTCCCAAGAAAATTAGGTAAAAGAAAGTTATATCATGAATTGTAAAAGAAGGCCAAACTAATGAAGTGAATAGTCAACACAGTTAGGCACAAAGCAGCCCTACTGTAAAAGAAATCTTCCACTTCCAACAACCAGAATTGAGAATCCCTTCCATTTTGGTCCCACCCGGCCACCCCCCAACATTATTCAATTGTTTTCTCACAAGTCGCAACCAGTCATTGATTTTGGAAAAAGACATATTATTATAATACTCTTAATACTAATACGTACTCGACCTGGTTGTTCGAAGCATCTCTCCTTTCTGCTTACGGAAAATTTTATTCAACTCCGATTCTCTTCCTCTTTCTCTTTCTTCTTCCTTTATTATACATTTAACACTCAATATAGTATGCCAAAATTTACATTCATGTTAATTACTGCTCCCTGATCTTAATTCTTTGAATTGTGTATGAGAACCATCGGCGTCGAATCTTCATTGGTAAACTGCGAATATTGACAGAATGACAGTTGATATCTTAAATCTTAATTTAGTCCGTAGAATATATATATATAATATAAATATAGTAAAAACCCTTTTGGAGAGCTACGCTATTAACATATACACTCTTTCTCCCAGTCATTTTCTTTTCGCTTTCTCTAGAATACGTCTCCATCTAAATATTTTTCTTCATACAAACAACAAAGATTCCCATAGTGGAGTTGATCAGAAGAGTATAGTAATAAAAAAATAAACAGGATTCTCTTCAATCCTATCATGCTCACATATGTGATGGTACGTGTGTCCCAAACAAACGTGACCCAATTGCATCCTATATTAAAACTTAACTCCCTCTCTCACTGGACCCCTACCCTCATCTACACCTTCACCCAAACATCCCCCTATTATATCTTGTCACACTTATTATTATCTTATTGCTCATTTCACCTATATAAATACCATACTCGACTCGATCTTCAAACTCACAATCTTGTAAATTTTCACTCTCTTTAGCTACATATTCATCTACCCATTTCCCCATTCCCGCCTTGAAAGCCTCTTAACATATACAAAATGTCCGGCGTTTGGGTTTTCAAAGGTGGAGTTGTTCGTTTAGTTGATGGTGAATCCTCTCGCAAAGTGCTAGTGCATATTCCCACCAATGAAGTTATCACTTCTTACGAAGTTCTTGAGCATAAGCTATCGGCTCTCGGATGGGAGAGGTACTATGACGATCCTTCTCTGCTTCAGTTCCATAAACAATCCACCGTCCATCTCATCTCTCTTCCTAAAGACTTCAAAAAGTTCAAGTCCGTGCACATGTACGACATCGTTGTGAAGAATCGCAACGTTTTCGAAGTTAGAGATATGTAGATAGCTAGCCCTTTTGGCCAGTGGAATCTGTGGACGTGTTAGTAATTTGTGTGTGTTAAGTTAAGATCTTTCCTCTATTTGTTTGAGTAATTAAAGGGTCGAATTTAGTAGTTTCCTGACTTTACCATATGGGTTTATTTCTGAGTTTAATCACTGTTAAATATAGTTTAGGGAAGTTAATTATCTATGTAAACAAGGGCTTGCTTGGAGTCAGTCATATTGGAACGTTCTGTATATTACTATGACAATCATTGTGGAAGTAATGCGAATGGGTTGTTTTGTGTGTGTTAATTGTTTTTCTACTTTACTACTTCTTCTGCTAAAACAAAACAAAATCCAAATCGTTGGAGTTGACATGGCACTTTAGTGGCAATATCTGTTGTGACATGCTGTCATGTAAGATGTGGTGAGGTGACAAATCGAATTAAGGGGCAATGACACGTAGTACGTATCAATATTTGCTTGTGTGTTTATGAATTTTAGGTTTAATAATAATAATAAACATATCTTGGAAGAATATTAGAAAGTGTGGCTACACTTGCTACGAATAGAATTGAATGTTTGTGTATTGTGAGATGCAAATGAAAGAGCGGATTGTAGAGAGGGGCATAAGGGTTGGTCACGTGAAGCCACATTTCTTGGTTTGCTTGCCATCATGGCGATTATCAAGTGGACAGGTCCACATATATCATAAATATGCAGCAGAATTTCTCCATGGAGAGAAGATAAGTGTCTTGGTGGTCACTACTCGCTCTTTCAATTCATTACAAAGACTTCAAGAAACCACAGCTGACCCCATATAAATTCCATTCACCTGGTCGTATATTTTATGCAATTGTGCGCAGGCTAATGCAAAAACCTATCCTTCCTCTCTCCAAACCCAGAATGTGCAAAAGATTTTTGACTACTAAATTACCATTTCACTTATAGCAAAAAAACAAATAGTTTATCTGGGTACATTAATTATATAGCAAAAGCAAACGGCTGATTTACCCAATTCAGAATCATTATACTTTTCCAGATATAGAAAAGGACAACGTATATAATAGGATAAACTGATAGTCCATGCCCAAGAAAGGAGGTGGGTCACCATAAACTGAAGCTGCCAGCTGGTGTACAACTGCCTGCAAACTTCTCAGGCTGTAAGCTAGAACAACCAAAGATTCCGCAAGCAGATTGACCAAAGTGGTACCAAATTTCAGCAGCCACATGTATGCATATATACATATTTATAATACTATGTATAAAATGGGGTTTTGGTCCTTAGGAACTTGGAAGTAATACTAACTGTTGATGCTTGGTTTTTGACACCAACTACTCGCACGTGTGAAATGCTAAACAGACTTTGACGTCATACATGATATGTGAATATTTAGTTAAATAAAGAGTGAAAGACAATATTTAAAGTGATTCCCAACCTAGCACTCACCCACTGCATTGATATGGGCGTGCCACTTACGTTATTACGTGATGTAGTTGCGTCTGAACGATTGCAAAACCTTCTCAAGTTCTGGCCACTTTATACTGACAAGACTCTACGTCAGTCTTGACTTTTCAGGCATAATACCACCTTATTCTGAGTTAGTTCTTAATTAGATTTCATGCTGCAGGCTGCGGATAATTAAAAGTTCTTACAGTAGGTAAAATGAACATTAAAGGTGAAAAAAAAAAAAGAATTTGACATGAAAATATGAGGGAACTAGCTCTTCTATCTGTAATTCTCCAAGATCAAAGTATAAGTGATATTTTTTTTGAAGCATATGGACTGTTCGACCAATCCCATACTAGACATGACTACACAGAACTACATTGTCAGCTATTATATTAGACAAAACTTAGCCTGTCAGTGCTGTCACCCATAGATGGTAGCATGTCATTCTTACTCTCTTGGAAGTTTCAGAATTGTATCGAAACCATTAGCTTTACCCTTAAATTACGTGGGGCCGCCATATTGATTATAATTGGCTTTCTTATCGCTAAAATTTGAGAGCAGTTTGTATATTAATGGAACGAAGACGCTGGAACTTGAGATCTCATCAGATTGGGATAAATGTTCATTAGATTTTCTGATTAGGCCTCCTGGATCCAACTACTGCATGCCACGTATGCTCCATGTAACATAAACTAAACAAGCTAGACAGGATAATGATGAAGATAAAGGAGAAGAGTATATATTGAAATACAAAATATTCATATGAGTTCAAATGGCAAACCAAACATAATATATCCAAAAATGCATTTTCAATTTAATTATAAGCTGGGGAAACCTGCCTCCCTTTTGCAAGCGATGATATTTCCACTAGAGACAGCAGCAACGCAGTCAAAGGACAAACTGAAAATTGTGGATAAAAGAAAGAGGACAATGCATAACAAATGTATATAAGAGAAACCCATTCTTGCTGTTTTGAATTCGATCTTGTGCATGTAAATTTTTTCAAAAGATATATATAATATCCACAATACATGAATCCAAAACTTTATGGCTAAGCCATGCTGCATGGCTCCAAGCAACATGTTCCTGTAAAAGTTAGACGATCTTTTAGCCCTATTTTGCTGGAACCTTACATGTATTGACAAAGTTGTATTATAGCACTGCAACCTCGTGTGGATAAGGGTGTAATCAACACGTGTCTTGATCATATGGCTGGAGAGAAGAGATGAGAACCCATCCACCAATTGGAGATTCAAGCCCATTTGTTGGATATGGGCTTCATTGTACTTTCTCAGTGAGTAGTCAGTTCCTTCTCTCGTCTCCTTTCAGAGAGAAGAAATTAATGCTCAAATCAAACTATCATATGGGAAAAGAAACATGAGCTGCCTCTTTGGTTCTATCTATCCACAAAAGGATAGCGCAACTGGCAATAAATTTTATATTTTGTCTTCTCATAGTTTGATTTGATTGCAGAGAGAGCGCCAGAGCTTTTTTCTTATCATATCACATGCAATGAGGTCTCACAGGCTCTTCTTAATTATTATTGTTTTTTTCTCTTTTTCTTTGAGGAGTTTTAACCTGTTAGGCTGTTACAAGATTCATATACTATATAATATATATGGTGTTTCAAACTTAATTGGAGTTGAAAATCTAGAAACATGCAAAGATAAGTGGATTGGTTTGTTTATACAGTCAATATGTATGCAAAATATTTGACATTTCTTGCCGAAAAACAGGAGTCCAACAGTTGTAAAGCTTGAACTCCACAATATATAATGTCCCTTTAGAATTAAAGATCAAAAGTATTAGCATTTTCAATGCTACACTCTAGCTCAAACAATAGGTTAAAAAATATTACTTGATCAGAAATCTGTCCATTTCGTACGAGATTCCTTCAAAGTGAGGTTATTTTCCACTAAAAACTATTAAACAACAAATAAAATGAAAACGAAAACGAATTGATGATTACTATAAGGGAGCGGTTCAAACTTCGCAAAATTTCATGCTTTCTAAGCAGGCTGTAGCTGGCTAGCCCTCTTATTTTACTAGCATTATCAGCTTATTATGTTCTTCATGTGATGAAATTTTGCAGTTCTTTGTCAATAATTTTCTGGTTTTCAAACTACGTGGAAGGAAGCAAGCTATTGTTGCAAAAGTGCTTTTGGGGAACCGGCCTACCTTAATTTCGTGAGACTCAAATTAGGCAGTCATGGTGACTGGTGAGTAAGCTCTGAGAAAATTGGTGCATTACAAATTACAATAATAAAAAGTTAGCTTTTAAAAAGTGTTGAGTTTGGTTGAAAGCATGACTTGTGATACCTGGAAGTAATATATTAAGAATTTATGAGGGGCCCTATCTGCACTCTACATGGTGAAAATTGCTCAAGGGTTATGTCATTCTATAAACATAAGTCACAGTTGTCATTTCTGGTCCTGGGGAGTGGAAATGGGAGACAGATAATGAAAACGATAGGTAAATTAAATATTGAAGTTATGAATTATGATACGAAAGTTTTTGAAGAAAATGATAGTCAAAAAGAGCAAAAGGCAGTAAAAGATGTAGTGCTATTCGTCCCACATTATGTTTGGGGCTTACTGAGAGTTAGTTAAGACAATATGTATTCTGTGAGAATATAGTTGGTTTCTTAATATTGCATTGAAGCTAGTACCCGATTACCTATAATTTATTGAACTGTATTTAAAGAACAGATCTATTTACTGTACTTTCAAAACGAAAATTAATTGTAGGCAACAAAACCGACCCAGAAGCGCATCTGGTGTAGTGGTATCATAGTACCCTCCCACGGTACTGACCCGGGTTCGATTCCCCGGATGCGCAAAGTTAAGTTTTTGCTGCAGAGGATTAAGTTTGAAAACAATGTTTTTGCTGCAGAAGATAAAGTTTGAAAACAAACACTGTTGGACATGCTGATGAATACTGTATTATCAGCAAAAACTTCAGTAATTTTGATGACCGAATAGGAAGAAGATGCATGTCAATCAATGGAAAAAGCAGAGCAAGATTGTGCAAGCAGCATGCTTTTTACTTGACATTTCTGTCTGCCTCTTCTTCCTAATAGCTAAAATTGCATTCATGAGCCACTGTGATTGCTTTCTTCCAGATACAGCACTTTGTGGCTTACAGGCCTTAAAGAGTATAAACTGCTGCATATTTTCAGCAATATACTCTACTCTGATATTAATGCAAATTTATTGTGTAGTGACAACTTACTGATGCATCAGGCAACAAAATGATAGCCAAAGGATTTACATGATCGTCACAATTTGATATATTTCATGCGCAGTTTCACTTTTTCTTCTTTTAAAGTTCTTTCAGTTGTATGAAAGCAGAAAGAGATTGAAATGATAGAATCAATAACAAAACCTGAAGTAAACGGATGACATAAAATAGAGTAAGGCAAGTGAACAAGTTAACCCCAGAACTTTCAACTGAGAAAAATAGCACAACAGATTGGTGATTTTTTTCTTTCCATAACCTGTATGCAAAGTCATTACATTTAGCTGGATACCAGCATTATTAACAATTAACAGATGCAGAAGAGATCAAACCAGGCTATAATTTATGCATGCAAATCGAAGACCTAAGATTTAGAGTTAATATAGTTTATAATTTAAGTTAATTTTAACTCTCAGACAGGAAAAGACAGAGTACCATGCCCATGAGCAGAAAAGAGACCTTCAAGCAGTAATAAAGCATTAGACAGGCATACCATTAATTTTCATTTGGGAATCATAGAATGTATAAAGGATTTGCATTACTACATAACATCCTAACTCTTATTACTCTAATATTATCAATCAGAAGAAAACCAACTCAATCCTAACATAAGCCTACAGGCTACAAACAAACATAAATTTGATTCCATATTTGCATTCCTACATAGATTTTGAATTTGCAAAATACAGTTAACAAATCCAAGATGAATATAATTTCCAACTATGATAGATAGTCATCTATACAACTGCTAACCTGAATAATTGTAAACAAAATTGAGAAAGCACTTCCATATTTTTGACAAAAAATGGCAAAGACACTATAAATAAATCAACACCTAGAAAACTACATATTTAACTTGCTCATTTTCATACAAGAAGGAAGCACAGAGGATCGCAGCCAGCTCCCAAAATCATGTCCAAACAATCGCCTAGGCAAACACAACCTCCATCTGGGATTCGACCAGATAGCTATATTCAAATTCACATATTAAAGTAAAAAATATTACCTATAACAATCGACATAACAAAACCATCCAAACCATACTTTCTAAAACAAACTTCGCATAACACACAATCAAATAAAATCCACTGATAAAACTTCAAAATCTCCCCAGATATTTTCCTTAACCCTCAAAAACTCCCCTAATAAAACCTTCTCATCATATTATTCAAATTAGACATAATTCTGGCTGTGTTGACAGCCTCTTTTGGCGCTCTACCTTGAAATCGTTTTGGGTATGGGAAGTAAAACTAATAACTGGACCAACAATAAGTTTCTCATATGTGTTTGAACCCAACATAACATTAATGCTCAATAGTAACAATCTCAAACTCATTATATATAAACCGTGCAACTTACACACAACTCAAGATCAACGCAAAAGCTCAAAAAATCAAACTCAAGACTGAAAATTAAAAATAAAAAAAAAAATATGTCTACTAAACTCAGTATAGCATGCATTTGGTTTTAAACATAATCCAAGTTCATTATAATTAAACAACAATAACAATCATAACATTTAAACCCCATAAAATTAAAGATCCCACTTACAAAACCTCTCAAAAATTTCCCCAAAAAAACCATAAATTCTTTTCAGAGTTCATCCTCCATCCTCAAATACTCTCCAATATCAGCCTGGTGCAGCACCACAATTCCATTGGGGTCCAGTTTCCGACAATCTTGGGTACTCTTCGCCGCCACACCAAACCCTAACGCCACGTCAGACATTGAAAACACCACCACCCCATCACCAGGGGCAATACTGTCCGTTATCCTCCCCAACCCGCCTTTCAACACGTGGTTTCCGTACAAAAACGACATCTCTGATGTCGGTTTTATCCACACTTTATGCCTCGCATTCGCCGCAACCAAATTCAAAGCTTGTATGGTGAGATGAAATTTGCCGCTGTGCGTGAACTTGCCGATGCACATGCCGAGAGAGACCAGGTTGGCTCTTGCGATGTTCGTGGCGCGTTTAACGAGGGACTCACTGACGTAATAGACCCGGTTCTTATGAAGCCGGAAACAGTATCGGCCCGGGTTCGGGTCGGGTCCCTCATGAGATGGGTTTTCGACAATGTTCTTGAGGTTATTGCCGGTGAACTTGAAGAGCTTTTCGAAAACGGCGGTCGTTTCGGCTTCGTCAAGTGGGCGCATTTTTGTGATGTGAAGGAGGGTTTTGTGTCTGTTTTTTCGGGTTTGTTGTGATGTCGTTTGTTTAGGGTTTAAGAAGATGAATTGTCTATTAAGTCCTTTTTTCCTTAATCTTTCTATGGGCCGAAGGTTATCTAAACCCAATGGTTCATTGGAGTTGTTTGGCTACTTGAATTCTGGGCAGTGGGTACTTAGAAAACAATTTTCTAAAACTTTTTTTTGAATATGAAAGGGTAATGCTACATCCATAATTTTTTCTCACAATCCCGATTAAGGCTGTAAATGAGCCGAGTAGGCTCGCGAGCCAACTCGGCTCGACTTGGTAAAAGCTCGTTTAGAGCTCGGCTCGATAAGGCTTAACTTGACTTGACTCGAACTCGGTTTGTTAACCGAGTCGAGTTCGAACATAGTGAAGCTCGGCTCGTGGGCTCACGAGCTTGGTCCGACTCGAGTAAGCACTGTACACTTACACATAGTACTTTGGTGATTTTTTAAACGATTAGGTATTAAACTGATATTTTCTGGTAAAAAAAGTTTTAAAAAATGACAGTCCCCCCCCCCCCCAAAAAAAAAAAAACCAAAAGTGCGAATTCTTAAACACGATACACCAAAATCCCAAATCAATTTCAGTTCCCAATCCCACTTGCCCTAAATCCCAAATCGCAAACAAAGCAAGCAAGTGAGACTTCAATGGGTTTGACGGCGATAGATCTGTAACGCAAATCCGATGAAGAAGACGTGGTTCACGGCGAAGAGTTGATGGTGACAGCTTTGCGACACAAATCCGATGAAGAAGGCGTGGTTCACAGCGAAGAGTTGATGGCGACTAGGAGGTGTGTTGGTGTTGCCAACAAACCATGGTGGAGATCGATGAAATTTTGGGGATTACGACGACTGGGAGGTGTGTTGGTGCTGCTAGCTATCGTAAATGAGAAGTGTTGTGGTTTACTGGTTTTAGGAATTAAAAAATCTGGGGGTGTTTTGTCATTTTTTAAAACTTAAAAAATGGGGGGGGGGTGTTTTGTCATTTTTTAAAATATAAGGATCAGGGCTCACGAGCTGACTCGAGCTCGACTCGAACTCGACCGAGCTCAAGTTCAAGTCTCAATTCTGAGGCTCGCCAGAGCTCGAGCTCGACACTAGTGTAAACGAGTCGAGCTCGATAAGCCAAAAGTTCGACTCGGCTTGGCTCGTTTACAGTCCTAATCTCGATATGATAGCTCGATTAGTCATAATTTATCAAATGAGACCTAAGTGAGACTCATTGTGAGCTGATTAATTACGAACTATCACATTAATGTTATGAGAGAAAGTTTGTAAGAAGAGGTTGTGAGTGTAACATTTTCCATGTCAAAATTGAGATGGATTAATACAACACTTTACACAGAAAATTAAAATTATCCCTTTTTAAATAGTTAAAGTTTTTTTTTGGTATTAAATTTCTTAATTTTTTATTTCCTTTAAAAAAATTGGTTTTGGTTTTTTTTTTTTTAATAATTGCAAAGTTTATAGAATTTAGGTTTTAAGAAAAAAATTCGCTCACAAAAAAGAAACAGAAAAACATCAAGAGCATTTAAGTCATTTTATCATTTTTCGTTAAAGTTAACGGAAAATATATGTTAGCTGTCCCCTAATTTAACAAATTGTAACTTATGTTATCCCATTAACATTGACAATCCTGTTTATATATAAAGATTTTGTTTCAACAACAACAAACACAACTCATCAATTCTACCGAAAAACAACACATCCAATACATGCAATCCTTTCGGAAACAATGATACTCTAAGTTCCATCAACAATGTCAAGTCAAAAACTCGAGTAAACACATTAATTCAACACAAACCTTCAAACCCGTTGCAATGGTCATTTCAATTTAAACATGCAAGCTTGAATTCGAAGGAAAAATCTTAGGTGAGATGGGTTTCATATTTCTACTCATATTCCCAATCCTAATCCCCAAATATTGTTTGGCACATTATTTGAGATATATTACGATTTTTTTAATTATTTTTAGACCCCTTAAGTTTATTAATTTCATTAAATACCCAAAAAAAGTTTAAAAATTAACAAAAGCACCCCCACCGACCAATACTTGCCAAATGCCGGCAACCACCGTTGGTGGTAGCCAAAATCTGTCACAATGGCCTACACCACGACCGGAACTGGCCTGCAATTCACCGATCTGACGGCCAAATAAATGTCCGTTGTTGACGGTTAACGACAACTAAATCTTGGCCATCGTTGACCGACAACGATGTCCATATCTTTCGCCGACGGTTAAAGATGGACTTTTGCGACCGTCGATGGCCACATCTGACCGTAGATCTGGCCTTTTTCGGCCAGATCCGTGGTGGATCTAGTCAGAAAAGGTCATATCGATACCATACTCGCCAGATCCTACTGGTATGTGTCATTACGCAATTTTTCGGCCAGATTTCAGGTGGTGGGGGTGTTTTTGTTATTTTATAAAATTTTTATATATGAGGGTGTTTAGTTAAATCAGCAAATCTAGGGGGTTTTTTTTTTATAAAATTTTAAATTTTACCTCGTAATACTCTCCTATTCAACTACCTAATATTATTTCCAAAATCCTATCCAAAACAATAAAACAAACGGACCTTAACAGGGCATTTTAGACCATATGTTGATCTAGTAATATTTTCAAGCTGTTTGATGATAAAAAACTATTTAAAACATGATTTTCTTTCCACTTTTCAAAATTGTCAAACTGGTTCCAGAGTTCAACCTTAACTTGAAAAATCCTGAAAATTTCCAGAATTAAACAAGACACATACAAGATTTACCAGCATTTAAAATCACTAATTTTGGATTAGTATAGGTGCATCAAATCAGTTCCTGAAAATGCATACTCTGCAGAAGACATAAATTCCAGGATTTACAAAGTAGACATCATAAATGCATAAAGAATTTTTGAGCGAAATCAAATTTCAAACTATCCTCAAGAAGTTTAAAGAAAAAATATCTGAGATTGAGCTTCAATTGTAAACCCAAAGCATAGATATAATTTTTCAGAAGTTTAGGCTGTCAGAATTTCACAAAATAATTTTTTATATCCAAAAACATACTTTAATAACTCTTGGTTCTTGGGGATCAACATATATGCTCTACCCATATAAAACTATTGCATTCAATCTCCAAATTTTCAGTCAACAACAATACTCAACCACCATATCCAACATTTGCTAAAATTAACTCATAACACCTAGCCAAAATTAAAACGTTGCTTCAACATGCAAATACCCAATTTGTAATTTAATGATGAAAGAGTTCACTTGACTTTACTCGAGGACAAGTAAAGAGTAAGTTGGAAAGTATGTTAGAGTCTTGAAAATGACCCTATTTAGGTGATAAAAATATCCCATTTGTAATTTAATTGAAATTATATCGATACAATTAAAAAATTTATGAATTTATTCATAAAAAATCGCATTATAAAGTTTTCTTACTATTTTGCATGTTTGGATTGAAATTTGAGATTATGTAAGTTGATATTAGGGAGTGAGTTATTGATTAGAGTTGATTTAGTCTCTCTTATGTTGTTCAGGGATCAAATTGTAATTTAATTTGGGGTTGATTTTGCCACTTTTTAATTATGTAGGGACCAATTTGAAATTCAACACATTCCAGGAAGAATAATACTTTGGGTACTAAGAACCATACTATACTTATTCACCATCTTACTAACCATCTTACTATCTTTTATAAATATAACGCATAGTACTGGTACTATACGCATAGTACGAGTACCATGTAAAATTTTAACAAAGATTGTATGGCAGTTAGTACAAGTGGTGAGTAAGCATAGTATTTTTCAAAATATAAACCACTTTCCTGGAAGAGTGATGCTATGGGTACTAATGGATGGGTACTAATTTGTGTACTAACTAAAGCATAGTACCTGTACTATGCGCATAGTACAGGTACTATGCTTTAGTTAGTACACAAANAAATTTACCTCGTAATACTCCCATATCCAATAACCCAATACTACCCCTAAAATCCTATCCAAAATACTAAACCAAACGCACCCTTGGCTACTTGAATTCTGGGCAGTGGGTACTTAGAAAGCAATTTTCTATAACTTTTTTTTTTTTTTTTTTTTTGAATATCAAAGAGTAATGCTATATCCACAATTTCTTTCTCACAACTCTGATATGATAGCTCGATTAGTCATAAGTTATCAGATGAGACCTAAGTGAGATTTATTGTGAGCTGACCAATTACAAACTGTCACATTAATGTTGTGAGAGGAAGTTTGTAAGAAGAGGTTGTGGGTGTAACATTTTTCATGTCAAAATTGAGATGGATTAATACAACCCTTTACACAAAAAATTAAAATTGTCCCTTTTTAAATAGTTAAAGTTTTTTTTGGTATTAAATTTCTTAATTTTTTATTTCTTTTAAAAAAATTGGTTTTGGTTTTGGTTTTTTTTTTTTTTTTTTAAATAATTGCAAAGTTTATACAATTTAGGTTTTAAGAAATAAATTCGCTCACAAAAAAGAAACAAAAAAACATCAAGAGCATCTAAGTCATTTTATCATTTTTCGTTAAAGTTAACGGAAAATATATGTTAGCTGTCCCCTAATTTAACAAATTGTAACTTATGTTATCCCATTATAAAAGTCTAAAAACAACATATCCAATACATGCAATCCTTTTGGACACAATGATACTCTAAGTTCCATCAACAATTTCAAGTCAAAAACTCAAGTAAACACATTAATTCAACACAAACTTTCAAACCCGTTGCAATGGTCATTTCAATTTAAACATGCAAGCTTGAATTTGAAGGAAAAATCTTAGGTGACTTTTGGTTCCATATTTCTACTTGTATTCCCAATTTTATTCCTCAAATATTATTTGGCACATTATTTGAGAAATATTACTATTTTTTAATTATTTTTAGACCCCTTAAGTTTATTAATTTCATTAAATACCAAAAAAAAATTTAAAAATTAATAAAAACACCCCCACCGACCCATACTTGTCAGATTTCAACAACCACCGTCGGTGGTAGCCAGAATCTATCACAACGGCCTACACCACGATCAGAACTGGCCTATAATTCACCGATCTGGCAGGCAGCGACGACCAATTAAATGACCGTCGTTGACGGTCAATGACGACCAAATCTTGGCCATCGTTGACCGACAACGACGGCCATATCTTTCGCTGACGACCAAAGATGGACTTTTGCGGCCGTCGATGGCCACATCTGGCTGTAGATCTGGCCTGGATCTGGTCAAAAAATGTCATATCAATACCATACCCACCAGATCCTACCGGTATGTGCCATTACGCAATTTTTCGGCCAGATTTCAGCGATGGTGGCCGGAATCTGGCATTGCAAGTGGTGGGGGTGTTTTTGTCATTTTACAAAAAATTTATATATTGGGGTGTTTAGTTAAATTAGCAAACGTAGGGGTTTTTTTATAAATTTTTAAATTTTAACTCGTAATACTCCCTTATTCAACTACCCAATATTATTTCCAAAATCCTATCCAAAATAATAAAACAAACGGACCTTAACAGGGCATTTTAGACCATATGTTGATCTAGTAATATTTTCAAGCCGTTTCATGATAAAAAACTATTTAAAACATGATTTTCTTTCCACTTTTCAAAATTGTCAAACTGGTTCCAGAGTTCAACCTTAACTTGAAAAATCCTAAAAATTTCCAGAATTAAACAAGACACATACAAGATTTACCAGCATTTAAAATCACTAATTTTGGATTAGTATAGGTGCATCAAATCAGTTCCTGAAAATGCATACTCTACAGAAGACATCAATTCCAGGATTTACAGAGTAGACATCATAAATGCATAAAGAATTTTTGAGCGAAATCAAATTTCAAACCATCCTCAAGAAGTTTAAAGAAAAAATATCTGAGATTGAGCTTCAATTGTAAACCCAAAGCATAGATATAATTTTTCAGAAGTTTAGGCTGTCAGAATTTCACAAAATAATTTTTTATATCCAAAAACATACTTTAATAACTCTTGGTTCTTGGGGATCAACATATATGCTCTACCCATATAAAACTATTGCTTTCAATCTCCAAAATTTCAGTCAACCACCATATCCAACAATTACTAAAATTAACTCATAACACCTAGCCAAAATTAAAACCAAATACCCAATTTGTAATTTAATGATGAAAGAGTTCACTTAACTTTACTCAAGGACGAGCAAAGAGTAAATTGGAGAGTGTGTTAGAGTCATGAAAATGACCCTATTTAGGTGGTAAAAATATCCCATTTGTAATTTAATTGAAATTATATTGAGACAATTAAAGAATTTATGAATTTATTCATGAAAAATTGCATTATAAAGTTTTCTTACTATTTTGCATGCTTGAATTGAAATTTGAGATTATGTAAATTGATATTAGGGAGTGATTTATTGATTATAGTTGATTTTGTCTAGAGCTGGGCATTTGGGACCGGGCCCAAAAGCCTAGCTCCAAAACCCGGTCCTAGGACCGGTCCTTGAGAGGACCGGACCTAGGAGGCCTGGTCCCAAAACGGGACTAGGCCTAAGGAGGAGGGCCTGGGCCCTCCACTTGGCCCTCCTCCAAGGCCCAGGCCTGGGCCCAAAATTTTTTGTATTTTTTCAATATAGTCCCCTGCCAAATTACATAAAACCCCCTGTTAATTTGAAAATAAATATAAATTATGAGGGCTAAAATAAAATTTTATAAAAAAAAAAATCTTCCAGGTCTAAAAAATTTATAAATTTTATAAATTTTACCCCAACAAAATACTAAAAACCCCTATAAAATTTTGTTTTGCCCCCAAAATATAAAAAAAATTGAGGGGAAAATAAAATTATCCAAGCCCCACGGGACTGGTCCTAGGACCGGTCTTGGGCCCATGGGACCAGTCTCGACCAAGCCTAAGGCCTGGTCCGGGTCTTGGTTTTTCTGATGGGCCTAGGACCGGTCCTAGGCCTATGAGTGACTGGTCCCATTTGGGACCAGTCTCAAACGGGCGAAAGCCTGGACCCGCAAGGGACCGATCCCTGCCCACCTCTAATTTTGTCTCTTTTACGTTGTTCACATGTCAAATTGTCATTTATATTTGGGGTTAATTTTGTCATTTTTTAATTATGCAGGGACCAATTAAAATTCAACACATTCCAGGAAAGTGATTTATTGATTAAAGGGGGTGTGGCATCGTCCACATCGGAAGATTGGTGAAGCATCACTTCGAGTATAACTAAACAAATTTCTTTCTATATGATTTGTTTTTCATAAATGTAAATGTAAAAATGTTTTAAACAACATTTGAATTGTAAAATTGATAAATTGTGAATGATCTAAAATATTTCTCAATAATGCATGTTAATTAATTACAATTAATTGTTAACAGAGCATGCTCTGTTTTTTATTTTGTGCAATGGAGTATAAATTGGAAATGCATCTGGGCAAAGTCAATAATAATCTGAAACACAGAAGAGAAAAACCAAATTGAAGCAATAACGGAAATATTATATCTAAATAATAACCCGACAACAACTTATTAAAACAACTATCTCTAGGTAGTTTACGATTATTAATAAGAGATAATCACTAGAGGTTTATTTGGCCGCTAACTTCAGGTTCTTGAGAGACTAATTGAAGTGTGTGCAAACTGGTTCAGGTACCCTCGGATTAAAAAAAAAAAAAATATAACCTTATTAAAACACTACCCTTTATGGTGTCTGTCACAGAAACTTCCTAAGCAAGCGTCATTCTTTCGGACACTTCAATCGTTGCAGGCCTTGAAGAAATATTATTCCACCAAGCATTAACATGGGGACGAGAAGTTACTAAAGTGGCTTTGGAAGTTTTCATAAAGTAAATTAGATATGGTAAATGGTGCATATCAGCCATGGTGTAAAAGTCTCCCGCCAAATATATGGATTTACTCAACCTTTCTTCATAGACATTAAGAACTTTCCCCAGTTTCTGCAATTCGGCTTCAACAATCTTTTCATCTAGAGGTTTCCCAACTATTGGATTCAAGATCAAATGGCGAACTATTGTCCTTATTGGACCATCAAATTGCTGAGTTTCAACTTCCATCCAAGTCTCTACAATCGCTGACTCCTTGAGACTATTTGATCTTAGCAAATCAGTTCCTGTGTTCTTGTATTTGTTTGCTATGTACCTGGAGATGGCCCTTGATTCTGCACATGAAGCACGACCACTATGCTGTTAAATTTCTGAAAACAAACTAAAGCAAAGATGGCTATAATCTCACCAAAGAGTTTGACATCTTCGTCTTCGAAGGCGGGTATCTGCCCAAATGGCTGATAAGAAACAATGAAATAATTCCTGTAAGACTTTTCTGAAGTAATTCCCACAGAAAAAATAGAAGAAGAGATTAAAGAAATTGTGAGTCTCACACTTAGAGATAAGTAAGGTTGTTGCTTATGGGCACGGTTGAAAACGTCAACAGGGAGCAGTTGATAGTCTACATTTTTTTCAGAAAGACAGAGCAACACACGTGCAGTGCTGGTGGTCAATGCCAATCCATGAACTTTGATTACCATTGCTATAGGCTTTGGCTAAGCAGGAGAAGCTATGCCAAAATTGAGAATGGAGCATAGAAAAACACACAGGGTCTAGCTAGAGTTAAATAGCTGAGCAGGAGTCGACAGGTTCTCTTGAGGTTTTATATAATCTATTGCCTCTTATGTTCCCTCTGTTTATTTGTATCCAATTTATGCCGGCATTTTTTGTTATCTTGCGGCCGAGAATAACATTCTTGGAGATGAAATCAAGACAGGATGGATTCTGAGGTATTGATTTGAATAAAATATTTATGCATGCTTGTAAAATTACAAAGTTCAATAGAACCAAATATTTTATTCTGGCACATAGCAGATTATACATAAAAACCAACAAAATTAAGATTCGTGAATTGAGACAACATCAACCTGTTAAAACACCCTTTTATTCTATATTTGATAATACAGTTCATTTCCATTAATTTCCTAGATCATTGTCATGCCTTCTGAAACTTTAATGGTTGCAGGCCTGGAAGAAATATCATTCCACCAAGCATTAACATGGGGACGAGAAGTCACATAACTGGCTTTGGGAGTTTTCATGAAATACAGAAGATATGGTAAGTTGTTCAAATCAGCCATGGTGTAAAAATCACCGCCCAAATATTTAGATTTTGACAGTCTTTCTTCATAGACGTCAAGAACTTTCTCCAGCTTCTCCAGCTCACCTTCCACAATCTTCTCGTCAGGAACTTTCCCGCGGAGTGGATTCAAGACAAATTGGTGGATAAGTGCCCTTAGTGGACCATTTAACTGGTGAGCTTCTACTTCCATCCAAATCTCTGCAATTGCCGACTCCTTTAGACTACTTGACCTTAACAAATCAGTTCCTTTGTCCTTGTACTTGTTTGCCAGATACTTGCAGATGGCTCTGGATTCTGTAAACACATCACCATTACATAAGATCTGTGAAAACAAATAATTGCAAAAAAGTTGTAACTTTACCAAAGAGTTTGATATCTTCGTCTTCCAATGCAGGAATCTGCCCAAATGGCTATAACAAAAACAATGGAAATTATGTTAGATCAATATTGGAAGCACTTTTGTCTATGGTATGAAAAAAAGTAGTAGTCTAGTTGTCACATTTAGAGATAAATAAGGTTGTTTCTTATGGGCTCCATTGAAAACATCAACAGGTACAAGCTCATATTCGAGGCCCTTTTCGTGAAGGCAAAGCAGGACGCGTACAGTGCAGGCTGCCACCGCCAATCCATGAACCTTGATTGCCATTGAAAAGAAACTCTAATGGAGATAACTGATGACACAAAATGCTTTATGGGGTTTTGAATTTATATATGTATGTAGATGTATATATTTAAGGGAGGAGTTGACAGCAGGTAGTTTGAAGTTGTATATGATCTATCGCCTCACATTTTGTCTCTGCTAAGTTGTACGCAATTTCTGCCGGCATTTTTGTTATCTTTCTACCGGAAACTGAATCTTTACAGACGAATGCCAGACAAAATGGCCAATGATTTATCCTTTTGAATAAACTATTTGATGCATATGTATATCTACAGATTTAAGAACATCCTATATACAAAGAGCTATGAAACGAGAGACTACTCATTGTTATTATAAGTCCATAAGATACTGTTTTTTCTGGATTGCAATCCCGTTTAAGATCGAAATATAAAGGTTCTGGAGACAATATATCCAAGCAAAGCCAATTCAGCAGAATGGATTAACTAGCTCCAAACCCATATAAATTAAATATAAGTAATGCTGTAAATCTAATCCTCTGAACCCTGAAAGTTAGACCGTAATCAGGTAGTGACCACCCCTATTGGGGCTTGGAGGCACTCGTACTCAAAAACATAGGAAATCTCCTTTTGTACTTTGTATTCCAACTTTATAATCACTAATCAATTGCCACAATATCAATCTTCAGACCCACAAAAGAATTCTTTTTCGACCTATCTTTAGTCATTTCATAGGAATAGTCCCAGTGAAAATATTGGGTCTAAGTAACATTCCAGGACACTGAAAACATATCCAATCCATTGGATACGAATTATTCTGAAAAGAAAAGAAGAGCAAATTGTGTCCATTAGAAGTTAGAACACAAAGCTTAGGGCTGTACAAAACCATTAAAAGTGCAAAAGAAATATTCATATTCTTCTATGGGTATATACATGATCGTGATAGTAGTAATTTATTCCATTCCCAACCACACCATCCAAACAACCTTTTAAAAACAACCAAAAAAAATAGAAAAAAAAAAAAAGTTCCAACTTTAACAGCTAAATTACTAAATAAAATCAAAAATCAAAACCGCCATCGAAACCGTCTGCTGCATCGGAAACAATATCTCCAAGCAAAAGACCACCAAGCATTCCTCCAATCAACCCAGCTCCCAATCCCGCTCCCGCTCCAAGTTTGTTCTTCTTAGGCGGTTGTTGCACTGGCGGATACCCGTATCCGGGCTGACCCGGATACCCATAAGCCGGAGGAGGTGGCGGCGGATAACCATAACCCTGAGGAGGAGGCGGTGGATACCCATAACCCTGAGGAGGAGGAGGCGGTGGATACCCACCAGTTCCGTTTGCTGTCGCTTTAGCAGGCGGTGGTGGGTACACGTATCCTTGTTGAGGTGGCGGCGGGTACGGCGCATGTGCATGTACACCGTACGGTGTGGAACTGGACCCCACCGCCGCCGGATATGCCATAACAGGCTCATCAGCTTTAACTTTACCATTACCATAAGACCCATACACCCCACCAGCATTCATGGGCATGGCGGCGGCGGCTCCGGCTGCGGGTGCCGGGATTATATCACCGAACTTGTACGAAAAAGTTAACTCACCCTTGGGTTTTCCAGAGGGAGTCATGACTTGATAAGTCTGAGACTTGAAATTTTTGAGATCTCCAGGCGCGTCCAAGAGCTCTTTGACCCGGACGTTGACTTCACCAACATCTTTATCACCGAGGATACCGTCGCACCTGATCTTCAAATCGAGGCTAAGGCGGTTCTGTTGGGCCAATGACTCGTCGATGGTGAACTTCACGGGGAAGTTCCAGGTGGGATTTGGGCCACAGTCGTGATCCACACGGGACTTGGCCTTCTGTTTCTTCTTCGAGTAATCGCCGACGAGTGAAGCGACGACGTACAAGTCCATCTTGGAGATGAGATTGACATCTTTAAGGTGTTTAGCGGAGATTATGTTGAGCTCTAAGGGGCGATAAGCCATAGCTAAGACTGGATTAAAAAAGATGGGAGAGTTGAAGAGGTGGGGGATTTTATAGAGCGTTTATCCTGTGGATCAAACAAAGTCCCTGTCAACGCGTAGCAGTTTGGGTTCTGAAAACGCGGAATTAACCATGGTTAAGTAATCTGTTAACCACGGTTAAGAAGTCTTGCGAATTGCGATTGTTCTTTTGTTCCGAGTAAACAGTCTTCAACGGTTCAAAGGAAAAATTTATTCCATTGACTTTTTAGATTTTTTAAAAATCGATTTAAATTAGTATTTTAATTCAACTTAAGAGATGCTTTTCTAAAAGTAAAACAAAACAACTACATTCCATTCAAATAACTTTCGGTTTTCTAAATTATTTTATGTAGTGGAACTTAAGAAGTATAATTTGAAAATTAAAGCATATTGTTCTTGAGTTTGACCACTATTCTTATACAAGATCTTAATTAAAATAGATTATTTTTTATGCGTAAATGAAACGCCGCCATAATTAACCTGTGTCTTTATAACTAAGCTAACGTGTAAATTCATAAAAATAGATAGATATGGTTCAACTATAACAACTCCTCTTGTAAGGCATTATCTCATTATAACTCTGAAGGAATTGTCTTCAGCAATATGCATAACACGCAGTACATACGCGGTAGGAAACCTTCAATAATGATACATTCTTCCCCCTGCAATCTTAAAATATTGTCCAGTTTTCCAGAGTTGGACCGCCAGAATCTTATACCTATCCCAATAATATGGCTAAGCAGAACAATAAGAAACATTCTGGGAGCTTTTTCTTTTCACCTTCTAAAAGCATTTACAAGCTGTACTACTGTTGTGTCAATGTAACAACTATCTACTTCCCATCATTCTTCAATAATAATAGATTCCTATACCAACTTTCCTTTTTTTTGTAACTCTCAAGCATCCACATTACTTTTTTACACTGAAACTTTAGGAAAAGTAAAAAGGGTCTTGGTTTGGCGATTCGGCGATTCTAGACTGCCTAATTTCACACTTACTCCTGCATTTCACGGCTGTTATGCTGCTGCTCATCACATCAGAGATTGAAAGGCACATATCCCAGTGAGCACTTTAAGTTGGCAACTATGTCATGGCATCTCATTAAAAGGTTTAGTGTTTGATTTGAGATGTTGATGCTCCTCTCGCTGCTAGGGGTATAGATACACTTGTTCCTTGCTTCAAGTTGAAGATATCGCCTGTTGCAAATCTCTACAAAATGGTCAAGTTTGTGGTTCTCAAGCATGCAAGAGATCCTGTTTGGAGGGAGAGGAAGAGGAGGCATGACCTCGTGCAAGTTTTGTGGATTAATGTTGACTGTTGCATAGGCATCTGAAGTATCATTTGAATGATTGCCAACAGAGATTTTGACATTGCGATTTGCCAACTGCTCTGTGCCAATACTTTCCTCCCCTTTCATCATATTTTTGACATGGGGGGTGTCACTATGAATAATGATAACCTCATCAACCTGTTGCTTCTTCAGAAATGATTTTGACTGGACATTTGGAAGCTGAGGTGGCGTAGACCTTGGTTTAGTGGAATTACCCATGCTCATGGACATAACAGGTGGAACCCAATCAGGGGATTTTCCTATAACAAGCTGCTTGCCTGGTTTAGGGAATTCTGTGGCAGGAACTTGGAAGGCTTGCAGATAATATTCTACCTTTGCACTGCCAAATAGTGATCTGTTTTTGACTGCATATTCATACGCTGCCTGAGCATTTGATTTGAACTTGAATATAACCTGGCATGTTGAGAATTTCCAAAACACATGAGGAGCAGAATGAAGCTGCCCGAAGCGTGCAAATCTTGCTTTGAGCTCTGAAACTGAGGGCAGCGCTGATTGATGAGGGAATTGCATCCCTATCATTGTAGGTTCAGCGGCCCTTGTTGAAGTCTCCTGCATGTTCCTGGGTGTATGTGTTGTCAGCTTTTTTGGGACTACCACATTCATTTTTCTCTCATTGCTACCTTTAGGTTTCAGAAGCTTCCAGCTGTCAGTCTGCTTTTCTGCAGTCAATAACTTAAGCTCCTTCATTTTTTTCAGTTCTTCCACAGGCATCTTTTTCACATGATCACAAATGCTGCTGTTTACTCCAACATTTGCATAATCATCAGGTTTGAGCCCTTTTTTTGGTGGTTTCAAAGCACAAGGCAGGTCTTGAGCAGTTACATTGTAAGGACTCTTAGCCACACAACAGGCAGAAGATTTAGTAGGTGAACTTTCAGTTAATTCGGCTTCTGCTGCTGGGGCCACAACAAAGTCTTTCTTAAAGACTACAGATCTGAGTTTCATGAAAAACTTCAGCACAATTTCAGGGATATTGTTCTTGCAATGACACGGGCTATGAGCAAGATCTAACAGATAACTAAGCAACTGGGGAAAGTTGCTGTTAATACTTCTTAAACCAACCATTTGCTCTGTAGCCATAGAATCAAAAGAAAAGGTGTGTGGTTTATAGCCTGATTATCTTTTTTCATCTTTAAGGAGATTATCTGAACATTCAAGGTCTGGTTCAGACTTAAATTCTTTCTTCCTTTTATTTTTACCCGCTAAAAGAGTTTCCCCAGAATGTAAATCTCCTCCAAAACGTTTCTGAACTCTTGGTTTCTCATCCAGACCTTCACTACTGGTAACCTTTCGAATTACTACAGCATCTGGGGGAGGCAAAACTCTTCCAACCACCTGCACATTCTCCAAAGAATGACTAGTTTCAACTAGTTTTTTGAATTTTGGCCGGCATTGTTGGAAACCTTGAGATCTGTCACAATATTTTACCCTCTTTGGTTCTCCGTCAACTGTAGCCTTAATTGAATTATTTTCAAGTGTTGACTTCTTTACAGTTGTGGCTTCTTTGCGAAAAGGATCTGTTCCATATTCAACAAGAAACCAAAAAGAACTTTGTAATAGGGCGAAAAACTATATGAGAAATACATATGACAGAACATAAAGAAACCAAGAGATCAGAATATTTAAATGCAATTTGCCAGACAAGTAATATGAATTGGACACAACTAATATTATACACGACAAGTTGCTAAATATTTGATAAACAATTTGTTCATCCCATTTTATCACCAGTGACCAAGAAAACCACTTGATACATATATATAAGCTGGCAATTGGAACTACATGAAATGACCTTATGGCTCAGCTTGGACTAACCATAAAACCACATTTTGCAAGAAATGGAACAGTTACCATCACAATGACAACAGTCAGCTAGATCCTGCCTAACATTGGATTCATATAATTGTAGCTGATGATTTTACTATAAGGCTTCTGAGCAGTTTCTAACTTCTTCTAGAAAACATGGCAATAAAGAGCAATATCAAGCACTAACACACACTAGGATATCTGGGCATCATCATGAGACAAACCAGAAATCCATGTGACTGCCACACAATTTCACAAAAAGATCACAAAATGCACAACGCCATTTCTGGCCATACTGATTTGTGATTTCTGTTTAATAATTCTATATGAGAAATCCAGAGCCTGATATCTGTCAATTTAAATCCAATCTTAATAATAATAGTAAAAGGTAATGAAACTCAAGCTCAATAGCCCCTCTTTTATTCTATTTTTCCATATGTAAGGATAAACTTGCAACGCCTCCAGAACAGGAAACAGACATAGATAGGCTTTGTTAAACAAAAGATGGTAATCAATGAAACTTAAATACACAAGTTCATCAACATTTAAGAATCAATACCTTGAGAATGCCCTTGCTCCTGCAGATTCAAAGCCTGAAATGATTTGGCACCATGTATTGGCTGTTCTCCCAAGGCCTGAGCATAGGTCTTATCGACATCCTCAAACACGGCCTTCCGGTAAGCAAGAACAACAGCGATATTCTTAATCCAATCAATGCTTCTTTTCAAATCACTAGATGGCATAGATGCTAACTTGTGTACAAAACAAAGCATCTCGAAAGGCTGAAACCCTTCTCTAGCATTTTTAATTTGCTGCTTTGAATACACCACACCGAGCTGATGGCCATTCATATCAACTTCAACAAACCTTTTAACACCCGTTGCCCGAAAGTTACAAGGATTATGACACTGACAGGACACTCCAAGAGCAGCTCTCCTACCAGCCTCATCCTCTGCCTCTTCAACAGCATCTAAAAACGGCCTAGCATCTGTTTGCATCGATTTCTCAACATAATTAACGTCAAATGGTATAAGCTCCATTGGATCAAACCATCCATAGCTATTATCTCCAAAAAATGCAACCAACAGATGCCCCTGTTTCTTGGTTTTACACACCCAAGGCATTGCAAAAGCTTCATGGAATACCTGCCCCGGCCACCACGGATGTGATTTAATCTTTCCCCATACCATGTCCCCAACTTCATACGTGGTTCCTAATTGCTTCATCAAACATTCTCAAAATCGTCAATCATTTCTTTCTCTCCCTTAGTCAATTTCTCATTCCTCATACTATACGCCATACTAGCAGCACTAATCACAGGATCAATTTTCTTCCCCATAATCAATCTCACAACAAACCCTTGATGCCTCAAACCTAGTACTTACATTATCTTTAGCTTCAACAGCAAACTTTACATCTTTCCCATAAATTCCACTCGAAAAACCCATAGTTTCCTCAAAACTTGTCTCCATGTGAACACTTACAACATATGCTTTTAATTTCAACAAATCAAAGTTCAATGTCAAGAGCCCTATTCAAGTGAGGAAATTTAACTCCCCGGACATCCCAAGTTTGCATTTTAAATAATAACCCTGAATTTTTTTTGCAATTTTTTTAACTTAGAAAAACTGACATGGCATATTTAAGATTCATTAAATATGTAAAACGGGTTAAATTGAAAAGATTTAAACATAAATGGGTAATATATAATTAACGAAAATTTGTTTAAATTTTGAAAATTGCAAACGACCCCCCTTCTCCAATCAAAATCGATTAAGCGGACTCAATCGCTTAATCTACCCTAAGAAAACCTCGACGAAACAGCCACCCTTCACCGCGTTTTTCTTGTCGTTTTTCGCCACCCATTGTCGCAATCGTTTGCTGTTTGTATTGAAGACATTCTCTCTTACTTAAAAGGAAACAATGGCTGACCTAAACAAAGATTTTGACAAAGACCCAGCCCCTCTTCAAATCGTGACGCGAGTGGTTCGAAAATTGGAGAATCGGAGGTTGCAGTGGAGCAAATTTCGATGATTGAAGTTGGTCCAACAGGAGACGATACGATGCCAACAGAAGACAACCCGATAGGTGAACAAAGGAGGGCAGGAGCCAAAATTGAAAATGAAGAGAAGGATGTCAGCGCAACGTCAGGCGAGAAGGAGGAAGAAGATGAAATAAAGGTAATAATCTATATATTTTATGAAATTATTGGTTTTTTAGGGGATATTTGGTTGGTGTGTTGTTAGGGTCATTGTTGCATTTTTTCAAACAGTTGGAAGGCATTGGAGAAGTGGATGTTTGGCCTTCCAGAGGGATGGGAAGACAATAGAGGCCTTAGGGAGGTTGTTTGTGGCTGTTTGGTTGGCTTTTATTGGCAAAGAGAGCGGAATAGGGGGCAGGGGGGCTGCCCTGCATATTGTGGGGCTGTCCACGCGTAGCCAGCCTTGTAATATGCAGGCAAGTCTCGAGCCCCCCTATGCAGCTCTCTTCTACGATGTCCAGAGCATCGAACCTGCCACAACAACCTCTCTTGTCTTCACGGACCTCTGGAAGCCAAAAACAGCCACTCCCTTAATGCACTCCAACATGTTGCTTATTTTGGTTTTTTGTTATGTTGATATGTAGTGTATATCGATTGTGTAGTGTTATAAAAGCATAGATTATAAGGATTATGGGCTTGAGGTTGTAAATGATGTTGTGCCATACTTCCCAGCAAGGGTTACCGTTAGGTCTAGTTGGCAAGTGTTTAAGAAAATTAAGGACATTCTAGGTGGGCATCCGAAAGGGATGAAGCGATTCAGAAACTCATGTTTTGGTCATTTTGTGGGGTTGGGAGATAATTGGAGTAAGGCCTTCTGGGGGCAGGGTGCACATTATCATTATCTTTTGGTGCACGCTGTTAAATGCAAAAAGAAGAATGAAATGTGGTTTCTGGTTGATGGAAAGCCGATTCGGTTTGGGATGATGGAATTCTACTCAATGACGGGCCTAAATTGTGGGACATTTCCAGACGTAGAAGTTGAAGAAATGGTAAAGAATAGCAAGGCTGTTGAAACGTTTGTTAGAAAGGTGTTTGCAAGGGAACAGTCAATTACGGGTCATGATTTAAAAGAGAGGTTAGAAGTGGAACAAAATTAGTATAGTTCTTCAGAGAAGTTCTGAATGTGCTTGGTATGGTTCGTGCTTTCAGTCTTGATGGCTTCTAACTCAATGAAAGCCGTAAACTAGGATTGGGTGCGATATGAAAGTAATGAGGACTTCTTTTATTCTTATCCATGGGGAAGGTTATCATTTAAGTTAATCATCGATTCCCTGCAAGGAAAAGACATGGCGATTAAATACCGCCAATATGCCAAGAAGCGGAAACCCAGCACATATAATTTGTTTGGCTTCCCTTGGGCAATGCAAGTAAATATTAATAGGTTTTAGTTAATTTTTTTTGTATTATATGTGTTTTAATTCTGATATGGACTATTTTTTTTACAATATAGGCTTGGATATATGAGGTTGTCCCTATCCTGGCTAAGGCCGGAGGGGAGGGGGGGGGGGGGGGGGGGGGGGGGGATGGAGAGTTCGGATGAGGCACCGCAATTTCCTAGGATGTTGCAATGGCACACCGAGAAGAGCACCCATTGGGACAATGAGAAAATTGAAATGGAAATTGAACTACTTTGGGTAAGATTAAAGGATTTGTGTTTTGAATATGTAATAGATTAAATGGTTTTTGTAAACTTGATTGATTTTTTTTTTTCTTTTTGCAGGGATTGGTCCATCCGTTCATCACTCCTATTAGGACTGAATCGCTGATGGATTATGTTACATCGTTCAAAAGGTTGGATGATGTTTTTGATGAGAAGATAGACCGCCTAATGCGGAACTTAAAAGGAGTCACACATCTGACTGTAGTGGAAGGGTTGTTTGTTGAGCATGTGACTGAGGTCGAAGGCTAAGTAGGCGGGATGGATGAGGAGGAAGACATGGAGGCTTTGGTTCATACACCTCCTTCTAATTGGCAAACCGGTACACCAAGTATCAGTTTGCCACCAAGTATTAGTTTGCCACCAAGTACCGGTTTGCCTATGCATCCTGAATCTAAGTTGGTTGACCTCATAAACAGTCTACACAACAAGTTTGACTTGTTAAGCGATTTGACATGTTGAGCAGCACCATTTATGAGAAGGAAGATAAATTAGAAGGGAGGGTGCAAATGGTGGAGGAGAAGGTTGACGTGCTGTTGGAAATGGAGGAAGTTCAACCTAAGAAAAGAGAGACCCGAAAAAGCAAGCATGTGACATTTCCTTTCATGCAATTAAGGTATGAAAAGACGAGGAGAGTTGCGAAAGAAAATGAGGAAGCTGGAGGAAGTGGGGAAGCTAAACCGGCTGATACGGAGGAACAAGGAGGAAGTGGGGAAGTGAAGCAAGCTGATATGGAGGAAGAATGAGGAAGTGGGGTGGTGAAGCAATTAAAGCTTGATTTTTTTAGGGTAGTAGATGAGGAAGGGAAAAAATTCCTTTATGCCTATTACAATGATGAACAAAGGAATGTGATTGTAAAGTGCAAGATCGAGGATTATCCCCGAAAGTGGTTTGATCAAATTTTGAAAATGGGCCGCTAGGTTGACAACTTGGTGAGTTATTTTCCCATATTTTGCCTTATTTTTGCTTATGTTTTCCATGAGGTATTGTGTGATCATTTAAGCGATCTGTTTTGATTTGATGACACTTATCATGTTGTTTTGTTTTGATGTAGCACATTGATGAGATTTTGGCACTTATGAGGTTGCGCTAGAGCACTGAGGGTGATAACTTTTATCCGTATTGTGCCATAACCGATGTGTCATTTGGCCAAAGTCTAGTAAGCGTATGTGAGAAGTTAATGAAAAAGGTTAATGATAGAGGAGTCACAAGGGAAGGCAAGCAAAAAAGAATGGCTGCAGGTGAGTATGACAGTGTCCTTGCTGGGTACCGGTTTGATGAAAGGATGATGCGGTATGTGAGGGGGAAAAGACCCAAATATGGCAAGAGTTGGGCAAATGTGAAAAGAGTATACTACATCATCAACATCAAAGATATGCATTGGATAACTGTCGTATGACTATTGAAGGACGGCTTGCTGGAGATCCTTGATTGCAACCTGAGTATTTGTCAGGGGAGGTAGTTAGAGAAAGAGATAGAGTCGCTGTGTACATTGTTCCCGCAACTGTTGCGACAGAGTAGTATGTTTAAGCACTTGGGTGATGAACTACTGACGCGAAAGTGGCAACACAAGCGCATTCCTGTCCCAACAAATGACGCAAGGTAAATTTTGTATAAAACTTACATAATACAATTGTTTTATAAGCTGATTGTAATACTAATGTCTTCCTCATATTGTAGTGTTGATTACGGGGTATGTGCACTAAAATTTCTTAAGTTCCACATGACCAACACCCCAATGGACAACTTGAATGACGATACAATGACCAACTTTTGGGAGCGCTTGGCTGTTGAGTGCTTTTGTGGTCATATGGATCCGTTAGTTACTATGGTAGGTATGCTTATGATCACTAATCTGTACAAGTTCTTTTATTTTGGCTGTTTTCATTATTAATACAGATTCTGCTGATGGCTATTAGAATTGTGAAGCACGCCATGGAAATGATCAACCTTTTGGTTGTTAGGCTCCTGTAGAGATGTTGTAGAATGCAACCCTAGAGTCCAATGATTCCGGGGAAGATTAGAGCCAGTTGCATTCATTCCAAGCCATTGTTGATGTTATCATCAACAGGTATGGAAGTTGGACTTGGATTTTTGTAGTTTATGTGAAATGCATTTTTTATATGGATAATTGGGTTGTCTTGAATTGAATAATTGGGTTGTGGTGCATTAAATTGATATTGTTGGAAGGGGTGTTGTAGAAGAAGACGAAGAGGCTGCTGCTCCTACTGCCGATGCTGAATGCATGCTAGATAACTTTGGAGGATGGGAAAGTGGCTGAAGACAATGATGAAGAGGGAGGATGGAGCCTGTCGAGGCTGCTATCAGTTTGGGTGGGTTTAGGACATTTAGTTAATGTGTATAATGTTGTATTTTCATGTAATTGACACATTTAAGATTTCTAATAAAGCAATTCAGTATTTCTTTCCCTTTTTGGACTTTGAGTTTATTTAGTGATGTTGTTAGATGGAATGAATATGTGTTGATGCAAATAGGTCGTCAAATTCAAGAGAAAAAATGGAATAAATATGTATTGATGCAAATATGTTGTCAAATTCAGAAGAAAAGATGGAATGACTATGTGTTGATTCAAATTGGTTGTCAAATTGAGAAAATACAGAGTTAATATGTGTTGATGCAAATAGGTTGTCAAATTGAGGAGAAAATACATAATTAATATGTGTTGGCCATGATCGCTTAAGTGACGACATATATCGCTTATAAAAATTGCATTCTTGCATGGTAACTTAGAGGAAAAAATCTTCATGAAATAGCCTGTTGGCTTTATTAATAGCAAATTCCCTGATCATGTGTGTTTTTTGCACAAGTCTTTATATGGGCTCAAACAAGCCCCTAGGTAATGGTATGAAAGGTTTGATACATTTATCACTAGCATTGGTTTTAATAGGAGTGATTATGATAGCTGCTTTTACTATGATTTAAATGTTGACATGCTTGTACACTTACTCCTTTATGTGGATGACATGCTGCTAATCATTAAATCAAAGTCTAGGATAACTGATTTGAAGTCAAGGTTGAATTCTGAGTTTGATATCAAGGACCTATGATGTGCTAAGAAGATCCAAGGGATAGTAATAGATAGAAGTAGGAAGGATTGTGAACTAAAACTTTAGTAGTCCCCCTACTTGCTAAAATTGGTTTCCAGGTCTGGAATGTCTGGTTCTAAGTTGGGTTCCATGCCTCTAGCTAGTCACTTTATGCTTAGTAAGACACATTGTCCTAAGTCTGATGCTGAATTAATTAGAATGGAAAAAATACCTTATGCTAATGTTATAGCATTTGTTATGTTCGCTATGATCAGCACCAGACCAGACCTGTCCTATGCAATTTCTCTTCTTAGCCAATTCATGTCTAATCCATGAATAGAACACTGGTCAGCACTAAAGTAATTATTAAAGTACATTGATAGCCCATTACATGTTGGATTGGAATATAGAAAAAGAGAAAATTCACTTGATCTTGTGGGATTTATAGATTCTGACTTTATACGGACACAAGGAAATCAACCACTTCATTCTTCTTCACATTGGGAGGAAATTGCATAGGTTGGAAGTCACAGCTCCAACCCATTGTGGCACTTTCATCCACGGAGGCAGAATACGTTGTAGTGGCAGATGTGTTTAAAGAGGCATTGTGGCTTAAAGGGTTACTGTCTAAGATGGAGTTGATAGATGAAGAAGTAACAATCTTTTCTAACAACCAAAGTGCAATCCACTTAAGTAGAAATCCAGTCTACCACGAAAAGACAAAGCATATGAATGTGAGGTTCCACTTTGTAGAGGATTTGGTGATTCAAGGAGTTATAGACCTGAAGAAGATACCAACAGAGGATAATCCAGTTGATATAGGCACTAAGGTAGTAACTGTTACAAAGTTCAAGCCCTACTTGAACCTGTTGTTTATAAAATAGACAGTAAACTATAGAGCTAAGAAGGGTTCTTGGGTCGTAGCTGCACTAGGGAGACATGAACTGAGAAAGGAGTTTTGAGCTTTAAGGTGGAGAATTTTAAAGTGTGAAGCTCAAAATGATGTCGTTGGACATTAGTTCAACGCTGTCATTTTAGGAGATAGCTCCAAGATTGATCCTAATCATTGATGGCCAGTTGAATCTGACAACCATAATTACTCCAACAACTTAAGTATAAAAGAAGGGTCCTCAGTCGAATTATTCAATAACATCAATGTGAAACAATAGAACTCAATAGTAGACAGTGATAAAGCAAGAATATACCAAATGTAATATCATTTTAATTCTAAACTAATTAGGATTCTTATTCAATAAATAGAAAGATCCCATTTTAATTCAAACAAATCCAAAATCAAGATAATAGTAATCTTTTGAAAAAAAAAAAAACTAAAAAAACTTTAGTTCGAATTATTCGTTAAAAAAATAAATTTCTGGTTACAAGAATTCCATTGGTGATCACACCATTATAGTTTAAAATTTAAGTTTTTTAATTTACATTTTTATTTTATTATTTTAAACTTTAAAAGTTAATACCATGTTAATGAAACATTAATTTCATGCTCCATCTAGCAATAAAGAAAACATCAGGTAAGTTAACCACCACTAGGTGGCCCAGCGGTCAACTATGACATTGGGTATATTACTTAAAAGGTTCTGAGTTCGATTCACCTGGATTACTAATAAAGGTGGCCACTAAGAGGATTTACTCTTCTGTCAGCTGCAAGACCTCGGGGGATTAATTGAGTCGTACACAAGCGAGTCCGAACACCCCAGTTGCTTTGCGAAAAGGATCTGTTCCATTCAACAAGAAACCAAAAAACTTTGTAATAGGCGGAAAAACTATATGAGAAATACATATGACAGAACATAAAGAAATCCAAGAGATCAGAATATTTAAATGCAATTTGCCAGACAAGTAATTTGAATTGGACACAACTATATCAACACGACAAGTTGCAAATATTGATAAACAATTTGTTCATCATTATCCACCTGACCAAGAAAACCACTTGATACATATATATAAGCTGGCAATTGGAACTACATGAAATGACCTTTGGTCAGCTTGGACTAACCATAAAACCACATTTTGCAAGAAATGGAACAGTTACCATCACAATGACAACAGTCAGCTAGATCCTGCCTAACATTGGATTCATATAATTGTAGCTGATGATTTTACTATAAGGCTTCTGAGCCGTTTCTAACTTCTTCTAGAAAACCATGGCAATAAAGAGCAATACCAAGCACCAACTAAAACAGGATATCTGGGCATCATGAGACAAACCAGAAATCCAAGTGACTGCCACACAATTTCACACAAAGATCACAAAATGCACAACGCCATTTCTGGCCATACTGATTTGTGATTTCTGTTTATAATTATATGAGAAATCCAGAGCCTGATATCTCAATTTAAATCCAATCTTAATATAATAGTAAAAGGTAATGAAAATCAAGCCAATGCCCCTCTTATTCTTTTTTCATATGTAAGGATAAACTTGCAACGCCTCCAGAACAGGAAACAGACATAATAGGCTTTGTTAAACAAAAGATGGTAATCAATGAAACTTAATACACACAGTTCATCAACATTTAAGAATCATACCTTGAGAATGCCCTTGTCCTGCAGATTCAAAGCCTGAAATGATTGGCACCATGTATTGCGTGTTCTCCAAGGCCTGAGCATAGGTCTCATCGAATCCTCAAACACGGCTTCCGGTAAGCAAGAACAACAGCGATATTCTTAATCCAATCAATGCTTCTTTTCAAATCACTAGATGGCATAGATGCTAACTGTGTAAAAACAAAGCGCCTCCAAAGGCTGAAACCTCACTAGCATTTTTAATTTGCTGCATTGAATACACCACATCGAGCTGATGGCCATTCATATCAACTTCAACAAACCCTTTAACACCCGTTGCCCGAAAGTTACAGGATTATGACCACGACAGGACACTCCAAGAGCAGCTCTCCTACCAGCCTCATCCTCTGCCTTTCAACAGCACTAAAAACGGCCTAGCAATATTGCATCGATTTCTCAACATATTAACGTCAAATGGTATAAGCTCCATGGATCAAACCATCCATAGCTATTATCTCAAAAAATGCAACCAACAGATGCCCCTGTTTCTTGGTTTTACACACCCAAGGCATTGCAAAAGCTTCATGGAATACTGCCCCGGCACCACGGATGTGATTTAATCTTTCCCCATACCATGTCCCCAACTTCATACGTGGTTCCTAATTGCTTCATCCAACATTCTCAAAAGTCAATCATTTCTTTCTCTCCCTTAGTCAATTTCTCATTCCTCATACTATACGCCATAATAGCAGCATAATCACAGGTCAATTTCTTCCCCATAATCAATCTCACAACAAACCTGATGCCTCAAACCTAGTACTTACATTATCTTTAGCTCAACAGCAAACTTTACCTCTTTCCCATAAATTCCACTCGAAAAACCCATAGTTTCCCAAAACTTGTCTCCATGTGAACACTTACAACATATGCTTTTAATTTCAACAAATCAAAGTTCAATGTCAAGGCCCTATTCAAGTGAGGAAATTTAACTCCCCGGACATCCCAAGTTTGCATTTAAATAATAACCCTGATTTTTTTGCAATTTTTAACTTAGAAAAACTGACATGGCATATTTAAGATTCATTAAATATGTAAAAAGGGTTAATTGAAAAGATTTAAACATAAAGGGTAATATATATTAACGAAAATTTGTTAAATTTTGAAAATTGCAACGACACCCCCTTCTCCAATCAAAATCGATTAAGCGGACTCAACGCTTAATCTACCCTAAGAAAACCTCGACGAAACAGCCACCCTTCACCGCGTTTTTCTTGTCGTTTTTCGCACACCATTGTCGCAATCGTTTGGTTGTATTGAAGACATTCTCTTACTTAAAAGGAAACAATGCTGACCTAAACAAAGATTTTGACAAGACCCAGCCCCTCTTCAAATCGTGACGCGAGTGGTTCAAAATGGAGAATCGGAGGTTGCAGTGGAGCAAATTTCGATGATTGAAGTTGGTCCAACAGGAGACGATACGATGCCAACAGAAGACAACCCGATAGGTGAACAAAGGAGGGCAGGAGCCAAAATTGAAAATGAGAGAAGGATGTCAGCGCAACGTCAGGCGGAAGGAGGAAGAAGATGAAATAAAGGTAATAATCTATATATTTATGAAATTATTGGTTTTTTAGGGGATATTTGGTTGGTGTGTTGTTAGGGTCATTGTTGCATTTTTTCAAACAGTTGGAAGGCATTGGAGAAGGATGTTGGCCTTCCAGAGGGATGGGAAGACAATAGAGGCCTTAGGGAGGTGTTTGTGGCTGTTGGTTGGCTTTTAGGCAAAGAGAGCGGAATGGGGCAGGGGGGCTGCCCTGCATATTGTGGGGCGTGCCACGCGTAGCCAGCCTTGTAATATGCAGGCAAGTCTCGAGCCCCCCTATGCAGCTCTCTCTACGATGTCCAGAGCATCGAACCTGCCACAACAACCTCTTTGTCTTCACGGACTCTGGAAGCCAAAACAGCCACTCCCTTAATGCACTCCAACATGTTGCTTATTTTGGTTTTGTTATGTTGATATGTAGTGATATCGATTGTGTAGTGTTATAAAAGCATAGATTATAAGGTTATGGGCTTGAGGTTGTAAATGATGTGTGCCATACTTCCCAGCAAGGGTTACCGTTAGGTCTAGTTGGCAAGTGTAAGAAAATTAAGGACATTCTAGGTGGGCATCCGAAAGGGTGAAGCGATTCAGAAACTCATGTTTTGGTCATTTTGTGGGGTTGGGAGATAATTGGAGTAAGGCCTTCTGGGGGCAGGGTGCACATTATCATTATCTTTTGGTGCACGCTGTTAAATGCAAAAAGAAGAATGAAATGTGGTTTCTGGTTGATGGAAAGCCGATGCGTTTGGGATGATGGAATTCTACTCAATGACGGGCTAAATTGTGGGACATTTCCAGACGTAGAAGTTGAAGAAATGGTAAGAATAGCAAGGCTGTTGAAACGTTTGTTAGAAAGGTGTTTGCAAGGGAACAGTCAATACGGGTCATGATTTAAAGAGAGGTTAGAAGTGGAACAAATTAGTATAGTTCTTCAGAGAGTTTGAATGTGCTTGGTATGGTTCGTGCTTTCGTCTTGATGGCTTTAACTCAATGAAAGCGTAAACTAGGATGGGTGCGATGAAAGTAATGAGGACTTCTTTTATTCTTATCCATGGGGAAGGTTATCATTAAGTTAATCATCGATTCCCTGCAAGGAAAAGACATGGCGATTAAATACCGCCAATATGCCAAGAAGCGGAAACCAGCACAATAATTTGTTTGCTTCCCTTGGGCAATGCAAGTATATTAATAGGTTTTAGTTAATTTTTTTGTATTATATGTGTTTTAATTCTGATATGGACTATTTTTTACAATATAGGCTTGGATATATGAGGTTGTCATCCTGGCTAAGGGCGGGGGAGGGGGGGGGGGGGGGGATGGAGAGTTCGGATGAGGCACCGCAATTTCCTAGGATGTTGCAATGGCACACCGAGAAGAGCACCCATTGGGACAATGAGAAAATTGAATGGAAATTGAACTACTTTGGGTAAGATTAAAGGATTTGTGTTTGAATATGTAATAGATTAAATGGTTTTTGTAAACTTGATTGATTTTTTTTTTTTGCAGGGATTGGTCCATCCGTTCATCACTCCATTAGGACTGAATGCTGATGGATTTGTACATGTTCAAAAGGTTGGATGATGTTTTGATGAGAAGATAGACCGCCTAATGCGGAACTTAAAAGGAGGTCACACATCTGACTGTAGTGGAAGGGTTGTTTGTTGAGCATGTGACTGAGGTCGAAGGCTAAGTAGGCGGGATGGATGAGGAGGAAGACATGGAGGCTTTGGTTCATACACCTCCTTCTAATTGGCAAACCGGTACACCAAGTATCAGTTTGCCACCAAGTATAGTTTGCCACCAAGTACGGTTTGCCTATGCATCCTGAATCTAAGTTGGTTGACCTCATAAACAGTCTACACAACAAGTTTGACTTGTTAAGCGATTTGACATGTTGAGCAGCACCATTTATGAGAAGGAGATAAATTAGAAGGGAGGGTGCAAATGGTGGAGGAGAAGGTTGACGTGCTGTTGGAAATGGAGGAAGTTCAACCTAAGAAAGAGAGACCCGAAAAAGCAAGCATGTGACATTTCCTTTCATGCAATTAAGGTATGAAAAGACGAGGAGAGTTGCGAAGAAAATGAGAAGTGGAGGAAGTGGGAAGCTAAACGGTGTAAGGAGGAACAAGGAGGAAGTGGGGAAGTGAAGCAAGCTGATATGGAGGAGGAAGAATGGAAGTGGGGTGGTGAAGCAATTAAAGCTGATTTTTTTAGGGTAGTAGATGAGGAAGGGAAAAAATTCCTTTATGCCTATTACAATGATGAACAAAGGAATGTGATTGTAAAGTGCAAGATCGAGGATTATCCCCGAAAGTGGTTTGATCAAATTTTGAAAATGGGCGCTAGGTGAGAAACTTGGTGAGGTATTTTCCCATATTTTGCCTTATTTTGCTTATGTTTTCATGAGGTATTGTGTGATCATTTAACGATCTGTTTTGATTTGATGACACTTATCATGTTTGTTTGTTTTGATGTAGCACATTGATGAGATTTTGGACTATGAGGTTGCGCTAGAGCACTGAGGGTGTAACTTTTATCCGTATTGTGCCATAACCGATGTGTCATTTGGCCAAAGTCTAGTAAGCGTATGTGAGAAGTTAATGAAAAAGGTAATGATAGAGGAGTCACAAGGGAAGGCAAGCAAAAAAGAATGGCTGCAGGTGAGTATGACAGTGTCCTTGCTGGGTACCGGTTGATGAAAGGATGATGCGGTATGTGAGGGGGAAAAGACCCAATATGGCAAGAGTTGGGCAATGTGAAAAGAGTATACTACATCATCAACATCCAAGATATGCATTGGATAACTGTCGTATGACTATTGAAGGACGGCTTGCTGGAGATCCTTGATTGCAACTGAGTATTGTCAGGGAGGTAGTTAGAGAAAGAGATAGAGTCGCTGTGTACATGTTCCCGCAACTGTTGCGACAGAGTAGTATGTTTAAGACCTTGGGTGATGAATACTGACGCGAAAGTGGCAACACAAGCGCATTCCTGTCCCAACAAATGACGCAAGGTAAATTTGTAAAAACTTACAAATACAATGTGTATAAGCTGATTGTAATAATAATGTCTTCCTCATATGTGTGTTGATTACGGGGTATGTGCACTAAAATTTCTTAAGTTCCACATGACCAACACCCCAATGGACAACTTGAATGACGATACAATGACCAACTTTTGGGGCGCTTGGCTGTTGAGTGCTTGTGGTCATATGGATGTTAGTTACTATGGTAGGTATGCTTATGATCACTAATCTGTACAAGTTCTTTTATTTTGGCTGTTCATTATAATACAGATTCTGCTGAGGCTATTAGAATTGTGAAGCACGCCATGGAAATGATCAACCTTTTGGTTGTTAGGCTCCTGTAGAGATGTTGTAGAATGCAACCCTAGAGTCCAATGATTCCGGGGAAGATTAGAGCAGTTGCATCATTCCAAGCCATTGTTGATGTTATCACAACAGGTATGGAAGTTGGACTTGGTTTTTGTAGTTTATGTGAAATGCATTTTTTATATGGATAATGGGTTGTCTTGAATTGAATAATTGGGTTGTGGTGCATAAATTGATATTGTTGGAAGGGGTGTTGTAGAGAAGACGAAGAGGCTGTGCTCCTACTGCCGATGCGAATGCATGCTAGATAACTTTGGAGGAGGAAAGGGCTAGTGGAACTTAAGAAGTATAATTTGAAAATTAAAGCATATTGTTCTTGAGTTTGACCACTATTCTTATACAAGATCTTAATTAAAACAGATTATTTTATGCGTAAATGAAACGCCGCCATAATTAACCTGTGTCTTTATAACTAAGCTAACGTGTAAATTCATAAAAATAGATAGATATGGTTCAACTATAACAACTCCTCTTGTAAGGCATTATCTCATTATAACTCTGAAGGAATTGTCTTCAGCAATATGCATAACACGCAGTACATACGCGGTAGGAAACCTTCAATAATGATACATTCTTCCCCCTGCAATCTTAAAATATTGTCCAGTTTTCCAGAGTTGGACCGCCAGAATCTTATACCTATCCCAATAATATGGCTAAGCAGAACAATAAGAAACATTCTGGGAGCTTTTTCTTTTCACCTTCTAAAAGCATTTACAAGCTGTACTACTGTTGTGTCAATGTAACAACTATCTACTTCCCATCATTCTTCAATAATAATAGATTCCTATACCAACTTTCCTTTTTTTTGTAACTCTCAAGCATCCACATTACTTTTTTACACTGAAACTTTAGGAAAAGTAAAAAGGGTCTTGGTTTGGCGATTCGGCGATTCTAGACTGCCTAATTTCACACTTACTCCTGCATTTCACGGCTGTTATGCTGCTGCTCATCACATCAGAGATTGAAAGGCACATATCCCAGTGAGCACTTTAAGTTGGCAACTATGTCATGGCATCTCATTAAAAGGTTTAGTGTTTGATTTGAGATGTTGATGCTCCTCTCGCTGCTAGGGGTATAGATACACTTGTTCCTTGCTTCAAGTTGAAGATATCGCCTGTTGCAAATCTCTACAAAATGGTCAAGTTTGTGGTTCTCAAGCATGCAAGAGATCCTGTTTGGAGGGAGAGGAAGAGGAGGCATGACCTCGTGCAAGTTTTGTGGATTAATGTTGACTGTTGCATAGGCATCTGAAGTATCATTTGAATGATTGCCAACAGAGATTTTGACATTGCGATTTGCCAACTGCTCTGTGCCAATACTTTCCTCCCCTTTCATCATATTTTTGACATGGGGGGTGTCACTATGAATAATGATAACCTCATCAACCTGTTGCTTCTTCAGAAATGATTTTGACTGGACATTTGGAAGCTGAGGTGGCGTAGACCTTGGTTTAGTGGAATTACCCATGCTCATGGACATAACAGGTGGAACCCAATCAGGGGATTTTCCTATAACAAGCTGCTTGCCTGGTTTAGGGAATTCTGTGGCAGGAACTTGGAAGGCTTGCAGATAATATTCTACCTTTGCACTGCCAAATAGTGATCTGTTTTTGACTGCATATTCATACGCTGCCTGAGCATTTGATTTGAACTTGAATATAACCTGGCATGTTGAGAATTTCCAAAACACATGAGGAGCAGAATGAAGCTGCCCGAAGCGTGCAAATCTTGCTTTGAGCTCTGAAACTGAGGGCAGCGCTGATTGATGAGGGAATTGCATCCCTATCATTGTAGGTTCAGCGGCCCTTGTTGAAGTCTCCTGCATGTTCCTGGGTGTATGTGTTGTCAGCTTTTTTGGGACTACCACATTCATTTTTCTCTCATTGCTACCTTTAGGTTTCAGAAGCTTCCAGCTGTCAGTCTGCTTTTCTGCAGTCAATAACTTAAGCTCCTTCATTTTTTTCAGTTCTTCCACAGGCATCTTTTTCACATGATCACAAATGCTGCTGTTTACTCCAACATTTGCATAATCATCAGGTTTGAGCCCTTTTTTTGGTGGTTTCAAAGCACAAGGCAGGTCTTGAGCAGTTACATTGTAAGGACTCTTAGCCACACAACAGGCAGAAGATTTAGTAGGTGAACTTTCAGTTAATTCGGCTTCTGCTGCTGGGGCCACAACAAAGTCTTTCTTAAAGACTACAGATCTGAGTTTCATGAAAAACTTCGGCACAATTTCAGGGATATTGTTCTTGCAATGACACGGGCTATGAGCAAGATCTAACAGATAACTAAGCAACTGGGGAAAGTTGCTGTTAATACTTCTTAAACCAACCATTTGCTCTGTAGCCATAGAATCAGAAGAAAAGGTGTGTGGTTTATAGCCTGATTCTCGTTTTTCATCTTTAAGGAGATTATCTGAACATTCAAGGTCTGGCTCAGACTTAAATTCTTTCTTCCTTTTATTTTTACCCGCTAAAAGAGTTTCCTCAGAATGTAAATCTCCTCCAAAACGTTCCTGAACTCTTGGTTTCTCATCCAGACCTTCACTACTGGTAACCTTTCGAATTACTACAGCATCTGGGGGAGGCAAAACTCTTCCAACCACCTGCACATTCTCCAAAGAATGACTAGTTTCAACTAGTTTTTTGAATTTTGGCCGGCATTGTTGGAAACCTTGAGATCTGTCACAATATTTTACCCTCTTTGGTTCTCCGTCAACTGTAGCCTTAATTGAATTATTTTCAAGTGTTGACTTCTTTACAGTTGTGGCTTCTTTGCGAAAAGGATCTGTTCCATATTCAACAAGAAACCAAAAAGAACTTTGTAATAGGGCGAAAAACTATATGAGAAATACATATGACAGAACATAAAGAAACCAAGAGATCAGAATATTTAAATGCAATTTGCCAGACAAGTAATATGAATTGGACACAACTAATATTATACACGACAAGTTGCTAAATATTTGATAAACAATTTGTTCATCCCATTTTATCACCAGTGACCAAGAAAACCACTTGATACATATATATAAGCTGGCAATTGGAACTACATGAAATGACCTTATGGCTCAGCTTGGACTAACCATAAAACCACATTTTGCAAGAAATGGAACAGTTACCATCACAATGACAACAGTCAGCTAGATCCTGCCTAACATTGGATTCATATAATTGTAGCTGATGATTTTACTATAAGGCTTCTGAGCAGTTTCTAACTTCTTCTAGAAAACATGGCAATAAAGAGCAATATCAAGCACTAACACACACTAGGATATCTGGGCATCATCATGAGACAAACCAGAAATCCATGTGACTGCCACACAATTTCACAAAAAGATCACAAAATGCACAACGCCATTTCTGGCCATACTGATTTGTGATTTCTGTTTAATAATTCTATATGAGAAATCCAGAGCCTGATATCTGTCAATTTAAATCCAATCTTAATAATAATAGTAAAAGGTAATGAAACTCAAGCTCAATAGCCCCTCTTTTATTCTATTTTTCCATATGTAAGGATAAACTTGCAACGCCTCCAGAACAGGAAACAGACATAGATAGGCTTTGTTAAACAAAAGATGGTAATCAATGAAACTTAAATACACAAGTTCATCAACATTTAAGAATCAATACCTTGAGAATGCCCTTGCTCCTGCAGATTCAAAGCCTGAAATGATTTGGCACCATGTATTGGCTGTTCTCCCAAGGCCTGAGCATAGGTCTTATCGACATCCTCAAACACGGCCTTCCGGTAAGCAAGAACAACAGCGATATTCTTAATCCAATCAATGCTTCTTTTCAAATCACTAGATGGCATAGATGCTAACTTGTGTACAAAACAAAGCATCTCGAAAGGCTGAAACCCTTCTCTAGCATTTTTAATTTGCTGCTTTGAATACACCACACCGAGCTGATGGCCATTCATATCAACTTCAACAAACCTTTTAACACCCGTTGCCCGAAAGTTACAAGGATTATGACACTGACAGGACACTCCAAGAGCAGCTCTCCTACCAGCCTCATCCTCTGCCTCTTCAACAGCATCTAAAAACGGCCTAGCATCTGTTTGCATCGATTTCTCAACATAATTAACGTCAAATGGTATAAGCTCCATTCGATCAAACCATCCATAGCTATTATCTCCAAAAAATGCAACCAACAGATGCCCCTGTTTCTTGGTTTTACTCACACAAGGCATTGCAAAAGCTTCAAGGAATACCTGCCTCGGCCACCACGGATGTGATTTAATCTTTGCCCATACCATGTCCCCAACTTCATACGTGGTTCCTAATTGCTTCATCAAACATTCACAAAATCGTCAATCATTTCTTTCTCTCCCTTAGTCAATTTCTCATTCCTCATACTATACGCCATACTAGCAGCACTAATCACAGGATCAATTTTCTTCCCCATAATCAATCTCACAACAAACCCTTGATGCCTCAAACCTAGTACTTACATTATCTTTAGCTTCAACAGCAAACTTTACATCTTTCCCATAAATCCCACTCGAAAAACCCTTAGTTTCCTCAAAACTTGTCTCCAATTGAACACTTACAACATATACTTTTAATTTCAACAAGTCAAAGCTCAATATCAAGAACCCTATTCAAGTGAGGAAATTTAACTACCGGACATCCCAAGTTTGCATTTTAAATAATAACCCTGAATTTTTCTAAGTTAGAAAAACTGACATGGCATATTTAAGATTCATTAAACATGTAAAACGGGTTAAACTGAAAAGATTTAAATATATGTGGGTACTATATAGTTAACAGAAGTTTGTTTAAATTTTAAAAATTGCAAACGACCCCCCCTTCTCCGATCAAAATCGATTAAGCGGACTCAATTGCTTAATCTACCCTAAGAAAACCCCGACGTAATAGCCACCCTTCACTGCGTTTTTCTTGTCCTTTTTCGCCACCCATTGTCGCAATCGTTTGTTGTTTGTATTGAAGACATTCTCTCTTACTTAGAAAGAAATAATGGTTGACCTAAACAAATTTTGACAGAGACCTAACCCCTCTTCAAATCGTGATGCGAGTGGTTCGAAAATTGGAGAATCGGAGGTTGCAGTGGAGCAAATTTCGATGATTGAAGTTGGTCTAGCAGGAGACAATACAGTGCCAACAGAAGACAGCCCGACAGGTGAACAAGGGAGGGCAGGAGCCAAAATTGAAAATGAAAAGGAGGATGCCAGCGCAACATCAGGCGAGAAGGAGGAAGAAGATGAAGTAAAGGTAATAATCTATATATTTTATGAAATTATTGGTTTTTTAGGGGATATTTGGTTGGTGTGTTGTTAGGGTCATTGTTGCATTTTTTTCAAACAGTTGGAGGGCATTGGAGAAGTGGATATTTGGCCTTCTAGAGGGATGGGAAGCCAATGGAGGCCCCAGGGAGGTTGTTTGTGGCTATTTGGATGGCTTTTATTGGCAATGAGAGTGAAATAGGGGGTAGGGGGGCTGCCTTGCATATTGCAGGGCTGTCCATGCGTAGCTAGCCTTGTAATATGCAGGCAAGCCCCGAGCCCCCCTATGCAGCTCTCTTCTGTGATGTCCAGAGCACCGAATCTGCCACATCAGCCTCCCTTGTCTTCATGGACCTCTGGAAGCCAAAAACAGCCACTCCCCTAATGCACTCCAACATGTTGCTTGTTTTAGTTTTTTGTTATGTTGATATGTAGTGTATATCGATTGTGCAGTGTTATAAAAGCATAAATTATAAGGATTATGGGCTTGAGGTTGTAAATGATATTGTGCCATACTTCCCAGCAAGGGTTACCGTTAGGTCTAGTTGGCAAGTGTTTAAGAAAAGGACATTCTAGGTGGGCATCCGAAAGGGATCAGAAACTCATGTTTTGGTCATTTTGTGGGGTTGGGAGATAATTGGAGTAAGGCCTTCTGGGGCAGGGTCCACATTATCTTTTGGTGCACATTGTTAAATGCAAAAAGAAGAATGAAATGTGGTTTTTGGTTGATGGAAAGCCGATTCGGTTTGGGATGATGGAATTCTGCTTAATGACGGGCCTAAATTGTGGGCCATTTCCAGACGTAAAAGTTGAAGAAAGGGTAAAGAATAGCAAGGCTGCTGAAACGTTTGTTAGAAAGGTGTTTGCAAGGCAACAGTCAATTACGGGTCATGATTTAGAGGAGAGGTTAGAAGCGGAACAAAATTAATATAGCTCTTCAGAGAAGTTCTGAATGTGCTTGGTATGGTTCGTGCTTTCAGTCTTGATGGCTTCTGACTTAATGAAAGCCATAAACTAGGATTGGGTGTGATATGCAAGTAATGAGGACTTCTTTTATTCTTATCCATGGGGAAGGTTATCATTTAAGTTAATCATCGATTCCCTACAAGGAAAAGACATGGCGATTAAATACCGCCAATATGCCGAGAAGCGGAAACCCAGCACATATAATTTGCTTAGCTTCCCTTGGGCAATGCAAGTAAATATTAATATGTTTTAGTTAATTTTTTTTGTATTATATGTGTTTTAATTATGATATGGACTATTTTTTTTACAATGTAGGTTTGGATATATGAGGTTGTCCTGTCCTGGCTAAGGCGAGGAGGGGGGGGGGGGGGGGGGGGGGGGGGGGGGGGGGGGGATGGAGAGTTCGGATGAGGCATCGCAATTTCCTAGGATGTTGCAATGGCACACCGAGAAGAGCGCCCATTTGGACTATGAGAAAATTGAAATGGAAATTGAACTACTTTGGGTAAGATTAAAGGATTTGTGTTTTGAATATATAATAGATTAAATGGTTTTTGTAAACTTGATTGATTTTTTTTTTCTTTTTGTAGGGAGTGGTCCATCCATTCATCACTCCTACTAGGGCTTAATCGCTAATGGATTATGTTATATCGTTCAAAAGGTTGGATAATGTTTTTGATGAGAAGATAGACCACCTAATGCGAGACTTAAAAGGAGTCACGCATTTGACTGTAGTGGAAGGGCTGTTTGTTGAGCATGTGACTGAGCCGAAGGCTAAGTAGGTGGGATGGATGAGGGGGAAGACATGGAGGCTCTGGTTCATACGCCTCCTTCTAATTGGCAAACCGGTACACCAAGTACCAATTTGCCACCAAGTATTAGTTTGCCACCAAGTACCGGTTTGCCTATGCATCCTGAATCTAAATTGGTTGACCTCATAAACAGTCTACACAACAAGTTTGACTTGTTGAGCGATTTGACATGTTGAGCAGCACCATTTATGAGAATGAAGATAAATTGGAAGAGAGGGTGCAAAGGGTGGAGGAAAAGGTTGACGTGCTATTGGAAATGGAGGAAGTTCAACCTAAGAAAAGAGAGACCCGAAAAAGCAAGCATGTGACATTTCCTTTCATGCAATTAAGGTATGAAAAGAAGAGGAGAGTTGCGAAAGAAAATGAGGAAGCTGGAGGAAGTGGGGAAGCTAAACCGGCTGATATGGAGGAACAAGGAGGAAGTAGGAAAGTGAAGCAAGCTGATATGGAGGAAGAATGAGGAAGTGGGGTAGTGAAGCAATTAAAGCTTGATTTGTTTAGGGTAGTAGATGAGGAAGGGAAAAAATCCCTTTATGCCTATTACAATGATGAACAAAGCGATGTGATTGTGAAGTGCAAGATCGAGGATTATCCCCGGAAGTGGTTTGATCAAATTTTGACAATGGGTCGCTAGGTTGACGACTTGGTGAGTTATTTTCCCATATTTTGCCTTATTTTTGCTTATGTTTTCTATGAGGTATTGCGTGATCGTTTAAGCAATCTGTTTTGATTTAATGACACTTATCATGTTGTTTTGTTTTGATGTAGCACATTGATGAGGTTTTGGCATTTATGAGGTTGCACCAGAGCACTGAGGGTGATAACTTTTATCCGTATTGTGTCATAACCGATGTATCATTTGGCCAAAGTCTAGTAAGCGTATGTGAGAAGTTAATGAAAAAGGCCAATGATAGAGGAGTCACAAGGGGAGGCAAGCGAAAAAGAATGGTTGCAGGTGAGTATGACAGTGTCCTTGATAGGTACCGATTTGATGAGAGGATGATGCAGTATGTGAGGAGGAAAAAGCCCAAATATGGCAAGAGTTGGGCAAATGTGAAAAGAGTATACTACATCATCAACATCAAAGATATGCATTGGATAACTGTTGTATGACTATTGGAGAAGGGCTTGCTGGAGATCCTTGATTGCAACCCAAGTATTTGTCAGGGAAGGCAGTTGGAGAAAGAGATAAAGCCGTTGTGTACATTGTTCCCGCAACTGTTGTGACAGAGTGGTATGTTTAAGCACTTAGGTGATGAACTACTGACAAGAAAGTGGCAACACAAGCGCATTCCCGTCCCAATAAATGACGCAAGGTAAATTTTGTATAAAACTTACATAATACAATTGTTCTATAAGCTAATTGTAATACTAATGTCTTCCTCATATTTTAATGCTGATTACGGGGTATATGCACTAAAATTTCTTGAGTTCCACATGACCAACACCCCAATGAACAACTTGAATGATGATACAATGACCAACTTTTGGGAGTGCTTGGCTGTTGAGTGCTTTTGTGGTCATATGGATCCCTTAGTTACTATGGTAGGTATGCTTATGATCACTAATCTGTATCAGTTCTTTTATTTTGGCTGTTTTCATTATTAATGTAGATTTTGTTTATGGCTGTTAGAATTGTGAAGCACGCCATGGAAATTATCAACCTTTTGGTTGTTAGGCTCCTGTAGAGATGTTGTTGAATGCAACCCTAGAGTCCAATGATTCCGGGGAAGATTAGAGCCAGTTGCATTCAATCCAAGCCATTGTTGATGATATCATCAACAGGTATGGAAGTTGGACTTAGATTTTTGTAGTTTATGTGAAATGCATTTTTTATATGGATAACTGGGTTGTCTTGAATTGAATAATTGGGTTGTGGTGCATTAAACTGATATTGTTGGAAGGGGTGCTATAGAAGAAGACGAAGAGGCTGTTGCTTCTATTGCCGATGCTGAATGCGTGCTAGATAACTTTGGAGGATGGGGAAGTGGCTGAAGACAATGATGAAGAGGGAGGATGGAGCCTGTCGAGGCTGCTATTAGTCTGGGTTGGTTTAGGACATTTAGTTAATGTGTATAATGTTGTATTTTCATGTAATTGACACATTTAAGATTTCTAATAAAGCAATTCAGTATTTCTTTCCCTTTTTGGACTTTGAGTTTATTTAGTGATGTTGTTAGATGGAATGAATATGAGTTGATGCAAATAGGTTGTCAAATTCAAGAGAAAAAATGGAATGAATATGTATTAATGCAAATAGGTTGTCAAATTCAGGAGAAAAGATGGAATGACTATGTGTTGATGCAAATAGGTTGTCAAATTGAGAAAATACAGAGTTAACATGTGTTGATGCAAATAGGTTGTCAAATTGAGGAGAAAATACATAATTAATATGTGTTGGCCATGATCGCTTAAGTATCGCTTATAAAAACTGCATTCTTGCATGGTAACTTAGAGGAAAAAATCTTCATGAAATAGCTTGCTGGCTTTATTGATAGCAAATTCCCTGATCATGTGTGTTTTTTGCACAAGACTTTATATGGGCTCAAACAAGCCCCTAGGTAATATTATAAAAGGTTTGATACATTTATCACTAGCATTGGTTTTAATAGGAGTGATTATGATAGCTGCTTTTGTTAGAGTAGATGCCCTAGAGCCAATCAATTATTGTGGAATTGACTCTTTGTAATAATGTTCATTAATCAATAATAAAAGGCATTTTATTCTATATCGCGTAAATCATTATTATTATTGCAATATGTATTGATATATGTCCTTAGAATGGTAGAACCGTGACGAGGGTATCAAGTGTTTCAAATCTTGATAGTGAGAACCCTATGAGCACATATGGTGGCCATTCTAGAAACGTCCGTAGCCCTAGTATTATTCTGAAATAAGGGCACAGATAATACGGTAAGGCTATCATAGTGTTGAACGACCCTGTCGAAAGGCAGTGACTGATCTCACTTGTCAAGGTTGTTTGGTGACAACCTGGTGCAACACATGGGTGCTTGTTGTAGGCGGATATACCGCAGCAAGTTCACTGGACTGACCCACCAGAGGATTCCATATGGATGGTAACCCCAGTGTCTATGGAACAAATCCTCTAACGAATGGTGGTGCATGTGATCCTTAGACTTGAGATCACCGGAGCGCCTTGTGCACCGATTGGTACAGTTTGACACTAGCCTAACGCAGTTCTATTCAGAGCTGTCAGTACGGTGGTGATTGGCTATATCAAGGAGTGTATCAAGACTATGGTGGATTGACAAAGGATTCATCACTCCCGGGTACGGGAGAAGTTATCTCACGGCGCAATTCAGTATATGGCAATGACACTAAAACTGTGGCCACAGTGGGATTGAGTTGTTGCTCTATCCAGATTATAATACGGGTCATTGGTCCAGAAACTGAATATATAATATCGAGAGTAACCGAAGGTTGACACTATTTCTATGCCTTCGTCTCGTCGAGATAACGAATGATGAAAGGATCGTATTGTACGGTAACCATATCGTTGACAGGTAGCTACTTTGCTGAATCCGAATCTATCGGGTGGCCATGATGCCTTGCTAGGGGCCAATCTTGGTCTGTGTATTAGTGAGACGATTAATTGGTGTTAATCGCGATACTATACACTACCGGTATGATGAGGAGCCTATGGGTCACACACATAGAAGATAATTTAAGAGCCAAGAAGAAAGAAGGGCGTTTTCGTCTTTTTAGGCAAAAGGGTATTTTGGTAATTTCACAGTGCAATTAAATTTGCTGAGGTCGTAGCCTATTATTTAATTTGTTAAAAAATTAAATAAGTGAAATTACGGTTAAATGTGTGTTCGCACATATTTAATTAAATCATCATTATTGTTAAATGTTAATTAAATATTAATTGATTTTAATTAAGATAATGATGAATTAAATTAAAATATCAAATTGGGAGTGTTTGGCAACATGGGGTGTTTGGGTTGGAGCCCAAGCCCATTCCATGTGGGAATAGGGCAACTTGGTTTGCCTATAAAAAGAATAGTGTGTGATTCATTCTTTAATTTTTAAAAGAAAACACAGCAGCCCCTTATACACTCTCTCACGCCAATCTCACTGTTTGATTGAAAAATCAAATACTGATCTTCTTCTTGATTTCTTAAGGCCAAGGAGGATCTAGCAAATCCCTCCTTGGTTCTTGGTGGTTGTCTTCGTGTGGACTTCTTGGTTCGATCCTACACTTGGATCGGTAGCAAACACATTCAGAGACAACATTGGTGGAGCCTCCAAACGTGGGTATAAATCTAAACCTTTGGATTTATTTTTCTGCAGATTCATATTATGCATAAACTGTAAAATCTATGCCCTGATTTTGGGTTCTAAGGAACGATCCGTAGTTGTAAAATTTTTGTTTTCCGCTGCGCAACCGGGTCGTTTCCTAACAGCTTTTACTATGATTTAAATGTTGACATGCCTGTACATTTACTCCTTTATATGGATGACATGCTGCTAATCAGTAAATCAAAGTCTAGGATAACTGATTTGAAGTCAAGGTTGAATTCTGAGTTTGATATCAAGGACCTATGATGTGCTAAAAAGATCCAAGGGATAGTAATAGATAGAAGTATGAAGGATTGTGAACTAAAACTTTAGTAGTCCTTCTACTTGCTAAAATTGGTTTCCAGGTTTGGAATGTCTGGTTCTAAGTTGGGTTCCATCCCTCTAGCTAGTCACTTTATGCTTAGTAAGACACATTGTCCTAAGTCTGATGCTGAATTAATTAGAATGGAAAAAATACCTTATGCTAATGTTATAGCATTTGTTATGTACGCTATGATCAGCACCAGACCTAGCCTTTCCTATGCAATTTCTCTTCGTAGCCAATTCATGTCTAATCCAGGAATAGAACACTGGTCAGCACTAAAGTAATTATTAAAGTACATTGATAGCACATTACATGTTGGATTGGAATATAGAAAAAGGGGAAATTCACTTGATCTTGTGAGATTTATAGATTCTGATTTTATAAGGGACACGGATACAAGAAAATCAACCACTTCATTCTTCTTCACATTAGGAGGAAATTGCATAGGTTGGAAGTCACAGCTCCAACCTATTGTGGCACTTTCATCCACGAAGGCAAAATACGTTGCAATGGTAGATGTGTTTAAAGAGGCATTGTGGCTTAAAGGGTTATTGTCTGAGGTGGAGTTGATAGATGAAGAAGTAACAATCTTTTCTAACAACCAAAGTGCAATCCACTTAAGTAGAAATCCAGTCTACCACGAAAGGACAAAGCATATGAATGCGAGGTTCCACTTTGTAAGGGATTTGGTGACTCAATGAGTTATAGACCTAAAGAAGATACCAACAGAGGATAATCCAGTTGATATGGGCACTAAGGTAGTAACTGTTGCAAAGTTCAAGCCCTACTTGAACCTGCTGTTTATAAAATAGATAGCAAACTACAGAGCTAAGAAGGGTTCTTGGGTGGTAGCTGCACTAGGGAGACATGAACTGAGCAAGGAGTTTTGAGCTTTAAGGTGGAGAATTTTAAGGTGTGAAGCTCAAAACGATGTCGTTGGGCATTAGTTCAACGCTGTCGTTTTAGGAGATAGCTCCAAGATTGATCCTAATCATTGATGGCCAGTTGAATCTGACGACCATAATTACTCCAACAGGTCAAGTATAAAAGAAGGGTCCTTAGTCAAATTTCAGAGCTTCATATTCACTGTTTTTGTGATTAAGGTCTTCTTCTCTATTAGGGTTTCTTATGTGTATCTCATAGGCCTGTAAGCTAGTGCGATTGTTGTAATCGTGTTTGAGGGTTGAGTTTCCTTCATGTTGTGAGGATCTGTGTTAGTATTCTCATAGAAAAGGGTAACAGTTGAGTCCAGGGAGGTTTTGCAGGGAGAGTGATTTGATTGAGTTCAATCTGATTGTACTTGTGTAAAATATTGATCTCTAGTGCAATAAGCCCCAAGTTTACTAGAGCTTAACGTGGATGTAGCTTATCCAATTTGGGTTCCTATCTTCTTGTTTAGTTTTCAGTTTTGATTCTTGATTGATTGTGTGGGATTGTGCGTTTTAGAGTTTGTGAATCTTCAGATTAACACAACACAATTTGCATAGAGTGCTTCTGTAAATCAAGAGTTTCTGCAATATGCTTTTTCGCGGGACGATTTGCTCCACCGGCAAGGCTGTATGGTCCCATTAAGGAGTTGATATATGAAGAAAATTCTACTAAATAGGGAGAGGTACTGGTGAGTGAATATGTTGGTCGGTTTTATTCCAAAGGATCACCCAATGAGAAGCCCAGCCTTGCCGATTATAGGCTATGAATTCATGCAATTACAACAAATGTGTAACTTCCTCATACTAATAACAATAAATGAAGAAATTTGGTGGACCTATTTAAACTCTCCTAGGAGTTTTACAAAATACATTATCTACATCTTCTTAAATATGTAACCTTACTAGGTAATAAAACAGTTGCCAAAGAAATTATCACTTTATTAACTTTTGACTATATATTTATTCAAGTATATATCAACTTTAAATAAATAAATAAAAATTGATTCCATATAATATAATGGTTCGGTTTCATAAAACTTTTTAATATTCATAATCTAAGCAATTCTATAATCAAAGTGTTCTTTTCAAACAAGCTAAATTTATATCTTGCTTGAATCGAATTAATGCAACTTAATTGAGCTCAAAATTTACATCACACTATCCTTTAATTATTACTACATAAAAATGATAGAGTTGATCAAAATTTTAGACCTCCTCTTATTCATTAGTATTTTGCAGTGAAATAACGAGGAATTAATTGTTTCATTTTTATAGCATCCATATGTCAGATCGTTATGACCATATCCATACGTACCAAAACATGTACAAATGAATTTTGACAACAATTATAGATGGGAAAAAGCAACATACGAGTTCTTTATGGGGAAAAAAACTTAATAGGCAATGAATCTAGATGAGAAAGCCATTGTTGAGAAAGCGTATTTTACACATCAAGTTCAACTTCACTGATCCAAAAAAAAAAAAAAAATGAACGAACACTTCCATTCATATGAAATATGAGCCTAAATTTATAGCCCAATGAAATGAGTAATCACAAATGACAATTTTGCTCTAGTTCAACTATCCAAGCAATATAAGAAAAGCATGTGAGCATGGTCACCACTTGATATATGCCCAAGAGCCATCACAAGTTCATCACTAGAAGAGTCCTTCAAGTTCATCAAGAGCAGCCTCCACTTGGATTGCACCCTCTATAACTTGTTCCACTATGTGCTGGAGAGAGAACTGCAGTGGTTTCAGAATGTTCCTGATTCTGTAGGAAAGGGCGTAAAGTGTCACTGCCCTTTCTGGCCTCCAAAGCAGGGTTCCGGCTTCAGCAAGCAATACCGAAATGTGCTCTAATAGAATGTCGGGAAATCGGTCGTCAGGGACAGCAATATCCATAAGGTGACCAAGTTCCTGCTGTGCAGTTTCAACATTACTATGCTGGTAGAACCCGACCATCACTTCATCCAATCCATCTGGGGCCCAGTAATAGCCAAAGCTACCTAAGATTCGTTTTATCTCTTTTACTGTCGCAAAAGATAGATTTTCATGTTCATGTGCTCCTACTACGATGTTACGCAGTTCTTCATGAGTTTGAAAGTCCATTTGAAATCTTGATTCTTAAAATGAAAAGTACCTGCAAAATGCATTGAATATTACTACATTAATTTGATAAAGCATTGAAAACTAACAATTCGTGGACATATTTCTAAGAATTTGGGAAACAAACCTAAAAAGATCTCCAAGATTGAGAAAAATCTTGGTTTTCTTGTGAGAGTTTCCGGTTCTTGGAGAGTCTTTGAAAGAAGCGTTCTCAATCTTGGAGAATCCAGAATCTACGTTTTTGAACCTGAGAAATGTTGTTTTTATTCAAAAATGTTTTGTTCGCAAAAATACTTAATATATACTAATAACTTTTGATATATATATATATATATAAACTAAAATCACTCCCTTTTTTGCCAAAATTTTTTTTATTTTAAAGTTTTCGTGGTTATATCCCAAATTTTTCTTCTTCAATTTCAATTTGATCATCGTAATTATTACAATCTATTGATGCTTGATTTTGACACCAATAACTCGCAAGTACAAAGTGCTAAGATATTCTTAGAAATTACACGTGAATGATTAATGCGGTAAATAAATGGAAGATGATTTTTAAAGTGGTTCGGATGCTCAAAGAGAATCCTACGTCCACTATTTTTGTATATATGATAGATTACAATAAGGTCGCGTATAGCAAATAGTGAGCAGAGATACAATTAGAGTGTAGTTTTTGCTTTCAGAATCCCAAAAATGAGAAGGAGAGTCTTCTATTTATAGTGGAGGAAATCAAGGTAATGATTACAAATCTGCAAGTGGGCAGGTACCGTGCAAATCCTTCTTTGCTTCCCATTGGCCGATGACCTAGGAAATTTCCTCGCATCGCCTGGTGTATGGATAGATGTGCGATCCTTATTCACTCATAGTGAATTTGCCAAGTTGATGACAACCTTATTCTTTCTGTCTTTGGACGACGTGGGAGCTCTTGGATTATGCAAAGCCTTCTTGAACTCTGATTGGTGCCCGTTGACGTAAGCTCGCATTAGCCCTGATTTTTTAGGCCTAATAGAAGCTCCCTAGTTCTTAAGTTTCAAGAATTGGATCTTACGGACTTCATGATTATGCTACGATCTGACTTGTTTGGAGGAGAACTTACTCGAACTAGCAGTTGAGTACAATCAAAACGACATGAGGTTAATGGGTTAACTCAATCAGCAAGCTGAGTAGAGGTCACGACATGGATCTTTAAGAGTTACACAAGCGACCTGAGGTGATCATCTCAAGAGGTTCAACAACCTATGTCGGATCCTGCTCAATGCTATACTGATGTGTTTCGAACTCTATCTATTATTCGCGACCTGAAAATACTTAGGGTATTTTGCTATCAAAAATTGGAAATCACTTCGTTTTGAGCTTTACATATAGAGAAGAGTGTTTTATTCGAATGACCTCTTCAAATGTTATCCATTGCACTTGATAGCGGTTTTGGTCAATAAAATAAGTTTTATCTAACAGACGTGTCTTTATGTAATAAGTGTCAACCATGAGCATTAAATGCAATCAATGCTGAAACGAAATTCTCTTTTAAAGCATTAAATGTGAATGATGGCGCATTTAATGTGGAGGAGATAACCATGCTGACGTTTGACGTTTCCAATAGAGGGAAACATCGATTGATCTCCACGAATTGTGAAGGTTACTTTTCACGAGGATTCATGACATGTGGTTGCAATCAATGGCTAGAAACATGTCTCGCCCAAACGTCACTTATAAAAGAAACCAAACGTCGCCTTCTTCCCTATAGAACCCTAAGCCCACTCCAAGTTGTTCACAAAACTTGAAGTTTGAGAGAAAAAAAACAAAGTTTTTGCACTCAAAAGATCCGTTCATCCTCTTCCCAGTTGATGCTCACTCGTCGCTACGACAAAACGTCCATTCCCAACAATCCAGAGGTAAAGAAAATTTCTTCTCTTTTTCATTTCTGTTAAAAAACTTAGTTTTTACAGTAATTATGGGAGTAGATGTCTGGTAGGTTTACACGATGCACATTCTTAGATAGTGTTTGAAAAGAAACACTTTTAAAAGTTGAAACCTAGGGCACAGATCCTTGGGAGGCCATCCTTAAGAATTTTTTAGGGTTTTTAGGGGAAAGATTGAGTCACCTCTATATGTCGCACATTTTCAGACTTTGAGAGCAATGGATGCTCATGAGGCAAGAATAGCCGAAGAAGCAAATTTGCAACCACCAGGCACCTCGACAGGTCCCGGACAGGAGGTACGAACAACTTTCACCAGGGGTGAGATACAAAAGGCGATAGACTAGTTTGTGATCAATATAGACGTCTATCAACACAGGTCGCACACTGCTCAGGATCCTCTCGAGGGAATGGTTGTGATCTTAAAAGCAATCTTTAAATGTGGGGTGAGGATACCTTTTCACCTCTACATCTGAGGATACCTTTTCACCTCTACATCAGGTCAATCCTCGACCACTTCGAGGTCACATCATTCCAGTTGACACCTAATGCATATATGATAACAGTTGCTACATATATCACATGTGGCGAACATATACTTGGTGAGCTAACAACATTGGAACTCATCTGTGCCTACTATCTAAAGAAAAGTAAAGATAAGGATGCATATTACCTCTCGAAACGATCAACAATCGAAGAAGGGATATTTGGTTACCCCAGCAACGTTGGGGGTTATGAAACCAAATACTTCTTCTTCAAGTATGATGGAGTTTGTAAATTTAGAGAGCCGAGTAGGTTTTCCTTTTAATTTTTAGACTGTTTCCTTTATCTTTAATTTTTCTTTGATAGATAAGACTAATGAAATCTTTTGCTTTCTTGCCAAAAAAAAAACGATTAGGTTGACGACTCTAACTGATTTTAGCTGTATCGAGACATTTGGTCAATTACCCGACCAAAGTCGTGACGCGAGATTGTTTGTGACCACTGCCAACCTGCGAAAGTACAATTTTTTTAGTCTCGAGGTGTCCTTCGAAGCTCCAACTCGTAAGTATCTTTTTATGCAGAACTTTAAGCTTTTACTAACTAAAGATGACTTTCTTTGCTGACACGTTTTCATGTCGTGCAATGACCATGCCACCAAGGGTCCCAAAGTCATCGAAGAAAACTGGGGGATTCTCATTTCCCAGAATCAACACGATTGAACCAACTGAAGTGACCTCCAGTGATATCCCCACGAGAGGGATACGAATTGGTGCCGAAAGGCAACAATCCACAAAGCGACATGAAGAAGCTCCCCAGCCTACGGTTGCTCGCACTTCGAAGAAGAAGACTGTGGGCTAGAAGACCAAGAAGAGGAAGCAACTGCGCACTGACAATGAAATTAGTAGTCACAAATGACAATTTTGGTCCAGTTCAACTATCCAAGCAATATAAGAAAAACATGTGAGCATGATCACCACCTGATATATGCCAAGGAGCCATCACAAGTTCATCACTAGAAGAGTCCTTCAAGTTCATCAAGAGCAGCCTCCACTTGGATTGTACCCTCTATACTTTGTTCCACTGTGCGCTGGAGAGAGAACCGCAGTGGTTTTAGAATGTTCCTGATTCTGTAGGAAATGGCGTAAAGTGCCACTGCCCTTACTGGCCTCTAAAGCAAGGTTCCGGCTTTAACAAGCAATACCAGAATGTGCTCCTGTTGAATGTCAGAAAATCGGTCATTAGGGATAGCAATATCCATAAGGTGACTAAGTTCTTGCTGTGCAGTTTCAACATTGTTGTGCTGGTAGAACCCGACCATCACTTCATCCAATCTATCTGGGGCCCAGTGATAGCCAAAGCTACCTAAAATTCGTTCGATCTCTTTCGCTGTCGCAAAAGATAGATTTTCACGTTCATGTGCTCCCACTAGGATGTTACGCAGTTCTTCACGAGTTTGAAAGTCCATTTGAAATCTTGATTCTTGAAATGAAAAAAACCTGCAAAATGCATTGAATATTACTATTAATTTGATAAAGCATTGAAAACTAACAATTCATGGACATATTTCTGAGAATTGGGGAAACAAACCTAAAAAGATCTCCAAGATTGAGAAAAATCCTGGTTTTCTTGTGAGAGTTTCTGGTTCTTGGAGAGTTTTTGGAAAAAGCATTCTCAATCTTGGAGAATCTAGAATCTATGTTTTTGAACTTGAGAAATGCTGTTTTTATTCAAAAATGTTTTGTTTGCAAAAATACTTAATATATACTAATAACTTTTGATATATATATATATATATAAATAAACTAAAATCACTCCCTTTTTCGCCAGAAATTTTTTTATTTTGAAGTTTTCGCGGTTATATCCCAAATTTTTCTTCTTCAATTTCAATTTGATCATCGTAATTATTACAATCTATTGATGTTTGATTTTGACACCAATGACTTGCACGTACAAAGTGCTAAGATGCTCTTAGAAATTACATGTGAATGATTAATGCGGTAAATAAATGGAAGATGATTTTTAAAGTAGTTCGGATGCTCAAAGAGAATTCTACGTCCACTGTTTTTGTATATATGATAGATTACAATTAGGTCGCGTATAGTGAACAGTGAGCATAGATACAATTAGAGTGTTGTTTTTGCTTTTAGAATCCAAAAAATGAGAGGGGGAGTCCTCTATTTATGGTGGAGGAAATCAAGGTAATGATATTGATTACAAATCTGCAAGTGGACAGGTACCGTGCAAATCCTTCTTTGCTTCCCATTGGCTGATGGCCTAGGAAATTTTCTCAAATCGCTTGGGGTATGGACAGGTGTGCGATCCTTATTCACTCATAGTGAATTTGCCAAATTGATGATAGTAGGTTGACGACTCTAACTGATTTTGGCTGTATCAAGACATTTGGTCAATTACTCGACTAGAGTCGTGATGTGAGACTACTCGTGACCACCGCCAACCTGCGAAAGTATGATTTTTTCAGTCTCGAGGCGTCCTTGGAAGCTCCAACTTGTAGGTATCTTTTCATGCTGAACTTTAAGCTTTTACTAACCAAAGATGAATTTCTTTGCTAACAAGTTTTCATGTCGTGCAACGACCATGCCACCAAGGGTCCCAAAGCCGTCAAAGAAAACTAGAGGATTCTCATTTCCCAGAATCAACCCGATTGAACCAACTGAAGCGACCTCCAGTGATATCCCACAAGAGGGATACGAATTGGTGCCAAAAGGTAACAATCCACAAAGTGACGTGAAGAAGTTCCCCAGCCTACGGCTACTCGCACTTCGAAAAAGAAGACCGTGGGCCAAAAGACCAAGAAGAGGAAGCAACTACCCACAGACAATGAAATGAATAATCACAAATGACAATTTTGGTTCAGTTCAACCATCCAAGCAATATAAGAGAAGCATCTGAGCATGATCACCACCTGATATATGCCAAAGAGCCATCACAAGTTCATCACTAGAAGAGTCCTTAAAGTTCATCAAGAGCAGCCTCCACTTGGATTGTACCCTCTATACCTTGTTCCACTGTGTACTGGAGAGAGAACCGCAGTGGTTTCAGAATGTTCCTGATTCTGTAGGAAAGGGTGTAAAGTGTCACTGCCCTTACTGGCTTCCGAAGCAAGGTTCCGGCTTCAGCAAGCAATACCGGAATGTGCTCCTGCTGAATGTCAAAAAATCGGTAGTCAAGGATAGCAATATCCATAAGGTGACCAAGTTCCTGCTGTGCAGTTTCAACATCGTTGTGTTGGTAGAACCCGGCCATCACTTCATCCAATCTATCTAGGGCCCGGTGATAGCCAAAGCTACCTAAGATTCGTTCTATCTCTTTCGCTGTCACAAAAGATAGATTTTCACGATCATGTGCTCCCACTAAGATGTTACGCAGTTCTTCACGAGTTTGAAAGTCCATTTGAAATCTTGATTCTTGAAATGAAAAGAACCTACAAAATGCATTGAATATTACTACATTAATTTGATAAAGCATTGAAAACTAACAATTCATGGACATATTTCTGAGAATTGGGAAAACAAACCTAAAAAGATCTCCAAGATTGAGAAAAATCTTGGTTTTCTTGTGAGAGTTTCTAGTTCTTGGAGAGTCTTTAGAAGAAGCGTTCTCAATCTTGGAGAATCCAGAATCTACGTTTTTTAACCTGAGAAATGCTATTTTTATTCAAAAATGTTTTGTTTGCAAAAATACTTAATCTATACTAATAACTTTTGATATATATATATATATATAAACTAAAGTCACTCCCTTTTTCACCAGAAATTTTTTTATTTTAAAGTTTTCGTGGCTATATCCCAAATTTTTCTTCTTCAATTTCAATTTGATCATCGTAATTATTACAATCTGTTGATGCTTGATTTTGACACCAACGACTCGCACGTACAAAGTGCTAAGATGCTCTTAGAAATTATACGTGAATGATTAATGCGGTAAATAAATAGAAGATGATTTTTAAAGTGGTTCGGATGCTCAAAGAGAATCCTACATCCACTGTTTTTGTATATATGATAGATTACAATTAGGTCGCGTACAGCGAACAGTGAGCAAAGATACAATTAGAGTGTAGTTTTGCTTTCAGAATCCAAAAAATGAGAGGGGGAGTCCTCTATTTATAGTGGAGGAAATCAAGGTAATGATTACAAATCTCCAAGTGGGCAGGTACCGTGCAAATCCTTCTTTGCTTCCCATTAGCCGATGACCTAGGAAATTTCCTCAAATCACCTAGGGTATGGACAGGTTGCGATTCTTATTCACTCATAATGAATTTGTCAAGTTGATGATAGTAGGTTGACGACTCTAACTGATTTTAGCTGTATCGAGACATTTGGTTGATTACCCGACCAGAGTCATGACGCGAGATTGCTCGTGACCACCGCCAACCTACGGAAGTACGATTTTTTTAGTCTCGAGGCATTCTTGAAAGCTCCAACTCGTAAGTATCTTTTCATGCAGAACTTTAAGCTTTTACTAACCAAATATGACTTTCTTTGCTGACATGTTTTCATGTTGTGCAACGATCCTGCCACCAAAGGTCCCAAAGCCATCGAAGAAAACTAGGGGATTCTCATTTCCCAGAATCAACCCAATTGAACCAATTGAAGCGACCTCCAATGATATCCCCACGAGAGGGATACGAATTGGTGCCAAAAGGCAACAATCTAGAAAGCGACGTGAAGAAGCTCCCCAGCCTACGCCTGCTCGCACTTCGAAGAAGAAGATCGTGGGCCAGAAGACCAAGAAGAGGAAGCAATTGCCCACTGACAATGAAATGAGTAATCACAAATGACAATTTTGGTCCAATTCAACTATCCAAGCAATATAAGAAAAGCATGTGAGCATGATCACCACATGATATATGCCCAAGAGTCATCACAAGTTCATCACTAGAGGAGTCCTTTAAGTTCATCAAGAACAGCCTCCACTTGGATTGTACCCTCTATACCTTGTTCCACTGTGTGCTAGAAAGAGAACAGTAGTGGTTTCAGAATGTTCCTGATTCTGTAGGAAATGGTGTAAAGTGCCACTGCCCTTACTGGCCTCCGAAGCAAGGTTCCAGCTTCAGTAAGTAATATCAGAATGTGCTCCTACTGAATGTCAGGAAATCGATCGTCAGGGATAGCAACATCCATAAGGTGACCAAGTTCCTACTGTGCAGTTTCAACATTTTTGTGCTGGTAGAACCCGGCCATCACTTCATCCAATCTATCTGGGGCCAAATGATAGCAAAAGCTACCTAAGATTCGTTCTATCTCTTTCGTTGTCACAAAAGATAGATTTTCACGTTCATATGCTCCCACTAGTGTGTTACGCAGTTCTTCATGAGTTTGAAAGTCCATTTGAAATCTTGATTCTTGAAATGAAAAGTACCTGCAAAATGCATTGAATATTACTACATTAATTTGATAAAGCATTGAAAACTAACAATTCATGGACATATTTATGAGAATTTGAGAAACAAACCTAAAAAGATCTCCAAGATTGAGAAAAATCTTGGTTTTCTTGTAAGAGTTTCTGGTTCTTGGAGAGTCTTTGGAAGAAGCGTTCTCAATCTTGGAGAATCCAGAATCTTCATTTTTGAACCTGAGAAACGCAGTTTTTCAAAAAAAAATTGTTTGCAAAAATACTTAATATATACTAATAACTTTTGATATATATATATATAAACTAAAATCACTCCCTTTTTCGCCAGAAATTTTTTTATTTTAAAGTTTTCGTGGTTATATCCCAAATTTTTCTTCTTCAATTTCAATTTGATCATCGTAATTATTACAATCTGTTGATGCTTGATTTTGACACCAACGACTTGCACGTACGAAGTGCTAAGATGCTCTTAGAAATTACACGTGAATGATTAATGCGGTAAATAAATGGAAGATAATTTTTAAAGTGGTTCGGATGCTCAAACAAAATCCTACGTCCACTATTTTTGTATATATGATAGATTACAATTAGGTCACGTATAGCAAATAGTGAGCAAAGATACAATTAGAGTGTAGTTTTTGCTTTCAGAATCCCAAAAATGAGAAGGGGAGTCTTCTATTTATAATGGAGGAAATCAAGGTAATGATTACAAATCTGCAAGTGAGCAGGTACCGTGCAAATCCTTCTTTGCTTCCCATTGGCTGATGACCTAGGAAATTTCCTCAAATGGCATGGGATATGGATAGGTGTGCGATCCTTATTCACTCATTGTAAATTTGCCAAGTTGATGACAACCTTATTCTTTCTGTCTTTGGACGACGTGGGAGCTCCTGGACTGTGCAAAGCCTTCTTGAACTTTGATTGGTGCTCGCTGACGTAAGCTCGTGTTAGCCCTGATTTTTTTGGCCTAATAGAAGCTCCCTAGTTCTTATTGTTCAAGAATTGGATCTTGAGAATTTCATGATTATGCTTCGATCTGACTTGTCTTGGGGTGCACTTACTCAAACTAGCGGTTGAGTACAATCAAAACGACATGAGGTTAATGGGTTAGCTCAATCAACGAGCTGAGTAGAGGTCGCGACCTGGATCTTTAAGAGTTACACAAGCGACCTGAGGTGATCATCTCAAGAGGTTCAGTGACCTATGTCGGATCTTGCTCAGTGCTATACTGATGTGTTTCGAACTCTATCTGTTATTCGTGACCTGAAGATACTTAGGGAATCAGATGATCCCCCGTAAAACCATGGAGGGGGATAAAGGCAGGCTTCAAATCTGCCTCGTCCAACTGCATTTCCTCAAAAGCTCACTAAAATAGGATATTTTCAAAGCTACCATTGTCCACCAGCATCCTGTGGACTTCGCACCGACCTATTTCAGGCATGATAACAAGTGCATCCTCATGGGGATGATACAAGCGCACCACGTCTTTTTTTGAGAAGGTAATCTCTTTTTCTTTGCGCACCTTAGCAGGTTGCAACGCCGTGTTCATCACGCTCATAGGGTCATAACGAGTTTCTCGAGCGTACTTCTTCTAAGCACCTCGAGAATTCTCGACAAGGTGTGGTCCTCTAAAAATGATTCCAACGAAGTAGAGACCCTTATGACCACGATGTTTCTTACCTTGGTCCCCTTGATCCTTCTCCCGAACAGAAGTTAGACCATCAACATACTCCTTGAAATGCACCTTTTTAATGAGGTTTTCAATTGCTTGCTTAAAAACCCGACACTCATCGGTGTGGTGCCTACGATCTTGATGATAACGACAATATTTCTTATTGTTCCTTGCTAAAGGGGGATTATTTATGGGCTCTAACTCTCCGAGTAGATTAGCCTCTTCTGACTTATCCAGAATAGCCGATACTGATTTTTATCGCGATCACGATGAGAAACCTAGGCATGAGACTTATTGAGCTCAAACCGTTGTTTCTTTTCCTTCCACTGATCGTCATTGGCCCATTTGCGATCAGCTCTTCTACTACTCTCCCCCCGATTTTCCTCCCTTTGACTAGGAACATTAGTCGAAGGATCGGGGTCATGGTGATTCAGAGCAGCCATGGAATTCTCGATTCAGAGATACTTCTTAGTAAGATTATAGAAACCGGTGAGGCAAATATCGTCCTCAGATTGCAGCTTCTTTCATAGGTCAGTTTACGAACGAACTCCTACAATAATAAGAGTCCGAACTGATTATTCAGGTGTATTAGCCACCTTATGCAACTTCTTGTGGAACCTGTCAATATAGGACTGGAGGGACTCATTCCTCTCCTGCCTATGTTGCTTAGATAGCTTAACGGCATTGAGAACTTCCTATTAGCCTAAAAGTGTCTAAAAAATAATTAGCTCATCTATTTCCACGAGTTAATAGATTCCGGTGGAAGCAATCTAAACCAGCGTTTGGCATGGCCAGTTAGAGTCACTACTAAACAGCAACATTTGGCCAAGTTGGAGACTTGGTGAAGCTCTATGAGGTTGTTAAACTCATAAAGATGATCTTACGGATCAGAATTCTCATCAAATGCTCGCATATCAGGCATTCTAAACCTTGATGGGAGAGGAGCAGTCAACAATGCTGGAGAAAAGGGAGACACCTTAGCAACCTGCTTGCACTCATTTTGTTGAGCTCTAAGTTGATCCAAAGCTCGTTGTAACTCCTCAATCTGAGGTAGCGGAGCTACCTGGGGATCACTTTCTGCAACATGGGTTCGACCCTCACGATTACGATTGAGGAAAGATCACAGGTCGGACTCTTCCTCACCTAGATCGAAACCTCCGGCATACCTTGACACACGCTGGTTGAAGCCGTGTGAAGGCATTGAATGGCTAAGGGAGTTATCCCGACCTCTACGGTGGTCAGAACTGACCCACGGATGGTGGGCATTTCCCTCATAGTGATGTTCGATACCATCCTTCCAATGATAATGGGAATCTTCCTACCTTGCACTCTTATGGGGGTGCCCATGCAATGTGGCGTGGGACGGTTCATGATGCAACATACCACCAAGTCGCAAGGCCATAAGTATTCTACCTGTTTCACGATCGGTATTCGCTGGTCCCTTTAAGCCCTTTGGCCCATTATCTGCCACTTGCTTTCCCTTGCTCTTACGCGCTATAGTGTACACAGCATAGGCTTTCGCCCATTTCTACGCTTTAGCGGGACCTATAGGCATCTTGGGCCGGCACCGCCTTGTTGGAATTGGGCGATATGACCTAATCCAAATGATCTAGCCTTCGGCTAACCATTTGGAGAGCATTGTTGAACCTCTGCAGGTAACTCATCACAACTGTGTCGAGCTGTGAGCTCAAGGGAATATCCGCCTTGGTACTTTGCGAAATTGGGGCTACTTATGGAGAAGCATCATTCTGTCCTCGAGAGATCTCCTCAGTGCTAGTGCTAGTTCACTCGATTTCAAAACCACGAGCCATTTGTTCGCAAGTAAAACTGATTGATAAAAGATTCTTGATAAATAGCAGATACTAAATTAGGCCCTTCCTCTAGCGTCAAACTGTTGATGCTTGATTTTGACACCAACGAATGGCACGTGTAAAGTGCTAAGATGCTCTTAGAAATTACATGTGGATGATTAATGTGGTAAATAAATGGAAGATGATTTTTAAAGTGGTTCGGATGCTCAAAGCGAATCCTACGTCCACTGTTTTGTATATATGAGAGACTACAATCAGGTCGTATATAGCGAACAGTGAGCAGAAAAACAATTAAAGTATAGTTTTTGCTATCAGGATCCCGAAAATTAGAGGGGGAGTCCTCTATTTATAGTGGAGGAAATCAAGGTAATGATTACAAATCTGCAAATGGGCAGATATCGTACAAATCTTTCTTTGCTTCCCATTGGCTGATGACCTAAGAAATATCCTCAAATCGCTTGGGTATGGACAGGTGTGCGGCCCTTATTCACTCATAGACAAAACCTGAATCTACCAAGTTGATGACAGCCTTATTCTTTCTGTCTTTGGATGACGCGGTAGCTCCTGGACGGCGCAAAGCCTTCTTGAACTCTGATTGGTGCTCGCCAACGTAAACTCGCGTCAGCCCTGATTTTTTAGGCATAATGCAATCAAACCAATATATCTTCTCTTAATCTTCTTCACTGCTCGCCTTCTGTGCTTCGATCGCTTTGTTTTTACCTCTTCTTCTTGGCGAAGCCTCATCACCAATTCCTCGTCAATCAGCTTCTCTTTGATCAGTGAGTTACTAACTTCACATCTCTTTCGTTCGCTTCCTTGTTTCTGAACTTTTGCTTCTTGGCGACTGTTTAAATTTCCTTCAATATAACAGAGATGGTCATGTACTTACTGAGTTTGCATCTTGTAACTAGTAATGTCTTAAATTTATTCATAGGATCAAGTTAACTATTATATGGAAATAGTTAAAATTGCAAGAATCATAGCCCAAGTGAAATAGTCACTTATTGGATCTTATGTATAATTTATATATGGGATGCAATCATCTAATAAATCATACGTTGATACTCCCTTAAAAGAAGTACAAAGATGTTATTCAAAAAATTATGAATTATATGACAGATTTTCTTTTAAAATTGTAAACCATAGTAATCTCTTGTCATTTATCAGCAGAAACTGCTATCTTCTACTATGTTTCTTCCTTGATGCCATATTTTTTTAAGATAACAGTATCTTTCATGTTTTTAAGTATTAATTGTCATATATAGTAATTTCTTACTCTAAAATAATCATGTTTTTACATATGCTCTTAACTACTTAGTTCTATTAACCCACCTTTTTCTACTCCTACCAAATTTTCTTTTTATTGTTGATTCTTTTAGTGTCCATTACTAGGGATGCAATTGAATGTTTTAAACCAACTGTGACGAATTTCCATTTTAGTATATACTCTCATATAAGTTTTGTCAATTTATTATTGTTTTAGATTTATGATCGCGCAACCTGAAATAAAATGATTTATTAGTAGGATTATTTTTTTTCAGTGTAGTAAGATCCTAACATATAATCAACAATATTTATTTCTAAAATGTTTGGTCGTGGACTCAGTTTTTAGTTTTACAATTATTTATTACCGTATTGAGAAGAGGAAGCTATCCGACATGTTAGGGCCACAATGGAGCAAGGAAGAACTTGAGCGTTTCTATGAAGCCTATCGTAAAATGGAAAAGATTGGAAAAAAGTTAGTTCCAGCTTGCAAATTTTAATTATGGTGCAGTGATTTTATGGAATATAAATTACTAGGTCAACTGCCATCATTAATTGGTTTCCATGGCTGATATGAGTTATTAAATGCAAATAATGTTACTAAGAACTTCTTTGGAACAGGCTTGTGACTTCATGTGTGAAACTTAATACTATTGCTTTACCATACCATTTGGATCAATTCTGCATCTGCTATGGAACAATGCATTTATTTTCTGTGACAACCTACAACATCTTTTAGTTTTTGTCTCATTTGGATCTATAGGTTGCTGCTGCAGTGCGTAACTGGTCTGCGAAAATGGTTGAAGTGCTTTTCACTGTGAATAGGGTAAGCATAGTCTTATATTTCCTGATTATAACCTTTAACTTATTTCAATTTCTTGATTTTGTAAAGCTTCTAAATTGTCTTCTTTGATTTTTACCATGTATAAATTCCACGTGGAACCTTTTTGCATTGTTTTGCTTCGTCTGAGGCATCACTTTTCTTTGTGCATTCCTATAGATTGCTCCTACAAATTTAAATTGTGTTTCCACGTTCCAACAGGCTAACCACTACTTTAGTTTGATTAGCTTAAAGCAAGTCTTGTTTGCTGTTATGCAGTAATTTTCAAAAAGATACTGCTTCATTTTGGCTGGATGCACTGTACAAAATTATGTTCTAAAAGATACTGCTTCAGAGGAACTGCAACATTTGAAATTGGATTAGATTGGAATCACGTAATGTATTTTAAACTCAAACCAGTTTCTGTGGTTTTGATTTTATGAAGCTTGTATTGACCTTGATCAGTTTTATTTGAGTGGCATAGATGTGTATACTAGTATGCATGTTTAATGCATACTAGAAATCGTAATTCCTGGCTTGTATTTCAGGTTTAAGCCTAAATCTGTACCCAAATAGTCTAACAGAACCCGTATCCTGTAATAATACGCCTAATAATTATTGTTTGGTGATGAGATTGACATCTTTAAGGTGTTTTGCGGAGATTATGTTGAGCTCTAAGGGGCGATAAGCCATTGCTCGGACTGAAAATTTGTTGTTTGGATGAAAAAAAGGAGGAGAGTCGAAGAGGTGGGGATTTTATATAGCGTTTAACCTGGGGAGTTTGGAAAATTCGAGGGTAAAACAAAGTCCGCGTCAACGCATAATAGTTTGGGTTCTGACTTCTGAATACGCGGAATTAACTATGGTTAAGTAATCAGTTAACCACGGTTAAGAAGTCTTGCGATTCTTCTATTGTTTCGAGTAACAGTCTTCAACCCCAAGGAAAATTTGTTCGGTTGGATATTCAATGGATCTAGGAGATTAGTTGAGATGCATATAAACTACTCTGAACATCCCGGTTATCAAAAAAAAATTGGTTCGATTGACTTTAGATTTTTAAAAATGGATTGAAATTAGTATTTTACTTACCAATTTAAAGATGCTATCCTAAAACAACTACATTCTAGTCGAATAACTTTCGGTTTTCCCTTATGACCTGCTAATTGATTTGATGAAACAAATTATTTTATGAAGCATATTATTCTTGAGTTTGACCACTGTTTTTATACTATCTTAATTAAATAAATTATAATTTGCAGATTACTTTTAATGCGTTAATGAAACGCCGAATTAATTAACTAAGCTAACGTGTCAAATTCATAAAAATTGATAGACATAATTCAACTATAACGACTTCTCTTCTCTCAAATAGACTTACCATGTACGGCATTATCTTTTGGAGAAATGTTAACCTTAAAAAAAAAATATATATATATATAAAGGTATATAAAGTGGCGTGATAGCTGATGTGGCAATGTCACATCACCTGCCACGGCACTCACTCGCCATACACCTTTTTTTTTTTTAATTCTCTTCTGTCGACGCTGCGAATGAGGAGATGGCGAGTTTGAGATCCAAGATTGAGGTAATGGAGAGGGAGAAGGCGAAATCAAAGAGGAGAGTTGAGGAACTTGAGGAGATAATTGGGTTTATGTCTAGAAGAGTGGGGTGTGAGTTTGAAGAAGAGGACCAATTTGGTGGGTGTAGGAATAAGGAATTTTATGGTGGGGATGATGGTCAGAATTGTATTTTCGGGTTCACCTCTGAGTTTTTGGCCTCTACTTCTAAGTTTTGTGCTAAGAAAGCTAGTGTCTGGCAAGTTTGGGCTCTGTTTCATTGAGGAGATAATTGTTTTTTGAGTTTCAATGCTTACAGATCTCAATGTATGTTAGACTTATATAAATATAAACTTCTACTTTTTACATAATAAACCTGGTACTGTATTTGAATTATAAGTTTACTTTAACACGAATGATTCTTAATACAACTTTAAGAAATGATTCTTAACACCAATAAACGTAGCAAATGGAATATAATACTTATTAGTCAAATATGTAGTGCCGAATGTGACAATGTCGCCGAATTCCCTAAATGCGACCCTACTTCTTGCACCCACTCATAGAACATTATGTAGTTGACTCTCTTCATCTAAATCCATAATGTAGAAGAAATTTGGATTAACTTTTTGCATTCTCAGAAAATATTTTGGATTGCTAAAGCGTCTCCATCATCAAGTCGCATCCTCCTAACTTGGATGCTAACTTTTTCAATATAGTTCCTACAATCCTTTTGTAGGGAAGTCAAATTTTCAACACCACCTGCTTCAACTAACATGGAACTTTTATTTGGCCTAATTCTAGCCTTATCATTCACTTCAAGCTTCCTTTTAACACATGGTTGTATTACACGATTTCTCTTCAAATATCTAGCTTTGGCTGGACTATAGAGTTTATGGTTATCATCAAACACCACTGAACATATTTGCCAACTTCCATCCGCACGTATGGATGCACCAACCCGACCCTTACAATCACTCTTTGTCACTAGGTATATTTTAAAAGCATTTCAAGGGTTACTGCTCAACTTCCCACTACAAGAACAAGCCAATGTCACATTTTTCACCTCTCCATCATATTCTTTCTTTGAAGATCGTATAATAACTTCAAACCCCATTTTATTCTCATAGGTTCTATAGTATTCGACAAAAATATCAAGTGAATCAAAAATCATCCTAGGCTTAGGTTCACATACCTCTTCTGCACTTCTTGTATCTTCTATTTCTTCACAATCATTATCCTAATTCATTTTATAATAGCCAGAATTATAATATAATACCATAAAAATTAATAATCTATCGTAACATAGATGGCACCTCATTCATAGTTAATCAATGAATCATTTCATTAAAAATGATTACCTTTTCAATATCAGAAGCTAAATTATTAAACCGTCCATTCCTCTCCTCCAATGTCTTCAATCTACATATCTCTTCCTCTGTGTTCTTAGCATTTGTTTCTGCCTCCTGTGAAAAACCATAAATAAATTAAACTCAATTCTAATAAAATAAACTAAACTAAAGTTTTGTATGATTACAACACATATAGACCACAACAAAATCAAACGGCAACAACACTCAAAAGAAACTAGTACCGTCATTGTGAAGCTAATCTCTCTAGTCTCAGAACCATCAAGCTCTTCAACCGACACACAACCTCAGTCTCGCAACGATGGACTCATACCAATGGAAATCGACGGCGAAGAAAAGAAATTGGAGAAGAAAATACAGAAAGCGAAATTGAAATAGCCTTTGTTTCTAGCTCCTTCCCTATAGCAAATGACACCACGAAAATGCTCAAATCAATTACCTCTTGTTTCACAAAATTCTAAATGATAAAGAAGAAAAAATAATATGGTGCAGCTTCAACACCTCAAAGTGAAACTGGCTTTTTCTGCAAGTTTGGCTGAAGATGACCCACAAATGTAATACGAAGACAAGAGAGCTGGCTGGAGTGCAAGTTTGATTGGAGTTCTAATTCACCGGAAAGATTGAGAGAGAGGACTACGGACTTCAGCGAGACAAAGTGAGTCCGTCTGGCCAGACACCTCAGCGATGGTGGGGGCCCACGATATCCGGCGATGGTGGTCGTATTTTTCGTCCAACGGCAACAGAGGTGGTTGCGGTTGGACGGCGGTGGGAGATATTTTCCAATTTCAGGGGAAAAGAAATCAATTTCTGATTTAGTTTCTATCTCTCAAAATTTGATATTAATTCATTAATTTGAGAGGGAATAAAGGATTGATGTGGCAAGTGGGTGACGTAGTGGATGAGCTGGCATCTGTCGTGTCAATTTGTAAGGCTGTTAGTAAGAATGACTTGTAAGGATAGCATTACTGATAGATATATATTTTATTTAACATTAAAATATGTATTATTTATAATATGTTATATTATTTACTTTTTTTTAAAACAAAAAAAACTCTGGTCACTACAACGTTATTCCTCCGTTGACTTAATTACTTCAAATTGATTTATTGTCATCTTCTTTCCCTTGTGAATTTGAAAATAAGGTATGTAATTAATTGGTTTAATCTATAATTACCAACATTATATATTTTATTCAACTTTATTATTGTATGAATACTACTTTTGTATTAAATTTTTTCCTATATATTATCAAATTAAGTAGTTTAGGTTATGAATTATTTTATGAACAATGAATTTACATTATTTGGAATTAGATTTACTATAAATTTATAATTAAATTCAATATTATTTTATTTTCTTTGTCTATTATTTGTCTGAATAATTTTTGCGGTAGAATTACTAAATGGCGCACTACCGGTTGGATCTCATCGATATTGCGCCGATCTAGCCTTTTTCGGCCAGATCCACCATGGATCTGGTCGAAAAAGGTCATATCTACAACCAAAGATCTGGCCGTTGACGACCAGATATGTGGTTGTAGCTAGTCGTTGACCATCAACGACAGCCATATCTTTGGCCGTTGTTGACGACTAAATATGACCAGATCCAGAAAAAACCACATCGGTGCACGAGATCTAGGCGTTAATGGCCAGATCTGACCAGAAAAGACCACATCGGCGCACGACTGGCCAGAAGAAGAAGATGTATAGGAAGAAGAAGATATACAGAAAGAAGAAGATGCAGAGGAAGAAGATATAGACGAAGCTTAGAATAAACAACAACCAGAGGAGGGATGCATTAATGGAGGGAGGAAGAAGAAGAAGATGTTATGTTTGGGTTTGGGGTTGGGTTTGTTTGCAAGAATTTTAGGTTTTTGGGGATATATATAATTTTTTAAAAAATTACACAATACTTCATTAATCCTAATTAAGCAATGATTAGTGTTTAATTGCTATTAGTTTGTCTTAATAAAAAATAAGGTCATTTAATAAAGGCTAAAAAACTACATGGCGTTTTAATCAAATTAGGCCAATGTGGCCTTTTAATCATTTGCCCCTATTCAAGTTATCACTAAACATAGGATGTTCAGCATGTTTTTCATTTGTTTTTTTTATAGGCCGAACGACATGCACCCACCCATATTTTGCCTTAAAGACAGGTTGGTACTCAAAAGGTTTGGAAATAATAAACACCCACTTTCGCCTTAAAGACAGGTTGGTACTCAAAAAGTTTGGAAATGATAAACACCCACTTTCGGTCAAGTTCTTTAGTGAATTCTGTATGTTAAAAGGACAATGTAATAATTTCCTATTTAGCTGAGAAAAAGGATAACAAGTGGTGTACGTTTTCAAAACCAAAAAGTTTTTGGTCCCTGGCGGCAAGGAAATGGCCGGGAAATCTGACAATCAGTCACCAACAAACCTAGACTCCAGTAGTTGGTTGCGGGGTAGACTGGGAGCCAGATGCGGCAAAAGGTCGAACAAGTGGTGGGCGATAATGAAGCAGCAAGTTCGAGTGATAGGGGAGCGGCTACGACTAGAAATAAAATTAACCGCAACAGCAACACAAACAATTCTAAACAGCAACCCACCGATCAAACACCAAAACGCCCGCGAAGCGTGAAAGAAAAGGCAGCAAAACGCGACTGTCTCGCGGTGCCAGATGCAGGTCGTGAGCAACAAACGACAAGTGGGGAGGGCTAGTGGAGGGATGGGTTTTGAAGAGGAGAGTCGGGTTGCTCAAGTAATCTTGATTTTACGGAGATATGAATGAAAGAATGGAGGAGTAAAATCTTGTATTAACTAACTCTAATTCCTATGAATCAACTAAATTCCTTTAAACGACTCAAACTCTTCACTTGAGAGGGAGAATATGTTTGTAGCCCTTCAATTAAAAAGGTGTCAGCTTCTTCAACGATAATAAGCAGAGAACTGAATCAATAGGAGAAAAGGGCTAGATTTGCTCCAAAGTTGGATACTCTGGAGCAAATCTATTCCTTATATACAATGTGTTTATTGATAACCAACTCTTATCTTAGCTGAGCTGGACTAACTAACTTCTAACTACTATTTAACAGACTGAACAGATTAACTAATTACCATTAACAAACTGCTAACTCTGTTAACTAACTTGATAACAGACTAACTAATTTACAGTTTCATTCGTTGATGCTTCAGCTCCAGCATGCTGCATGATTTCGTTCATTGATGCTTCAGCTTCATCATGCTGCAAGATCTAGCCTTCCCAAAACTCGGTTTGATGAAGATGGACCCACTTGCTTCTTCTCCATGTCAGAAGTTTTATTCGCCCTTGTAGAATCCTTCGACTCCGACTGCATGTTGTTAACCTTCTTGGTTGCAGACTTTCTGCCCAAAGAATTCAGCAGAGAAAGCATCAAAGCTGTTAACATCGAATTCATGGTTGCTAGATAGATCAACAGAGAAGGTGAAGGAAAAAGGAAAACAGCAACTTTGAAGAAGAAAGGTGGAAGATGGAGAGTTGATCGAAGAAAGGTGAGTTTAACTGAAAAAGAAAGGAGTAAAATGGCTTTTTATTCGGCTAAATAGGAAATTACCATATTCTCCTTCAACAGATGGAATTCACTAACAAAACTTAACAGAAAGTGGGTGTTTATTATTTTCAAACTTTTTGGGTATTAAACTATCTTTTCGGTAAACTATGGGCGGATGCATGTCGTTTGCTCTTTTTTTATACTACAAAGTAAAAAGATATATTGGTATTTTTATATTGGGAAAAGTGAGAAAGTGTGTAGAGAAAGTTGGTATTTTTATACTACAATCTTTTTCCTCCCTTAACTTCAAATTGTTTTCTTGTCATCTTTTTCATTTGTGGATCCAAAAATAAGGTATGTAATTAATTTGTTTAATCTATATTTACTACCATGGTATATTTTATTCGACTTTATAATTACGAATTTGATGTTATGATGATAAGTATAAATGAGAAAAAGGAAGACGATTTTAAGTCTTCAAATTTGTTATGTGTTTAACATTATATGATATTATTAATAAGAGAATGCAAGTGCGCTCCATGAGCAAGATCAATATGTTATTACAAAACCCTAATTCTAAGAGACTAAAGAGTATAGAATTGTATATAACGTCTAAAAGAGATTATCTTGTTGAAACATTTTTATTATGCAAAACGAGTTTTCCTTCTCTGAATCCAAATCGGCAATAGCGGATCTAGGAATTTTTTTTAGGGTGTGCCAAAATAAAAATTTATTATACATTATTATTTTTGTCCATTAATATTTTTGTTAGGGTGGGCCAAAATATATAAATTATACATATTAATATTAAAAAAAAGAATTTGAGGATGGGCCATGGCCCACCCAAAAAATGGTTGGATCCGCCACTGCAAATCGGCAATAATAAAACTCAATACAGGTCGTAAAAGTACTTATAAAGAATAGGAAATTGAAGTTATATTGAATACTTTAATATATAAATAAATTTGTGATTATATAAAATTATTAAAAAAATAAGATTATTCAATAGAGGTTGTAAAAGTCCTCTCACAAGGATGCCCTGAAAATACCAATTTATGATCATTGTTGATTGCACAAGGAAGAAGACCATCAACTCCTGAAAATGGATTCAAAAGAGAGATCTGAATTTCTCAACGAAAGAACAGTCAATGATTGGAAAATAATACAGCCACCAACGGTAATGCAACAAATTTGTGCACCGAATGACGTGACAAAATCTTGACCGTTTATTAATTTTAACTTAATATTAATCAACGGTCAGGATTTTATCACGTTATTCGGTGCACAAATTCGGTGCACTATCATAATGGCTGTAGCATTACTCGTCAGTGGTTTTACCATAATCAACCAATCATCAAAAGATCGCCAAAAGCATCCTCCATAAGCCTTGGGCATCTCCATGTACCATAGTTTGTTTTCTAATAAACTAAAGCAAGTTCTTGTTTTGCTTCCACTTGATGAGACATTCCAAGATAATAATCTAAAATCAAGATAATAATAATCTTTAAAAAAAAAAAAAAACTAGAAAATCTTTAGTTCGAATTATTCGTTAAAAAAATAAATTTCTGGTTACAACAACAGTTCCATTGGTGATCACACCATTGTAGTTTAAAATTTAAGTTTTTTAATTTACATTTTTATTTTAGTATTTTAAACTTTAAAAGTTAATACCATGTTAATTGAAACATTAATTTCATGCTCCATGTAGCAATAGAGAAAACATCAGTTAAGTTAACCATCACTGGGTGGTCCAACGGTCAATTAGGATATTGGGTATATTACTTAAAAGGTTCTGAATTCGATCCATTTAGATTACTAATAAAAGTGACCACTGAGAGCATTTTTTTTTTTTTTTTTTTTGTAACTGGTGTTCGGGTTAGTTTATTGGTTTCCATGTTTCTCTTATTGTTTACACATGGTTGTTTACCGATCAATTTTCTAACCATTTTACTAAAATTAATTACGTGATGAGATTTGGCCAAGTGAAACACAATTAGCTAAATTTGTTGGTAATTGAGAGAGTTAATTTATAATTTTCACATAAATTTCTGTCAAATATATCTCACAATATTCATCTCAAGATTCAATGCTTTATCTTTAGTTTATTCTATTCTTCTCTTTAATGAATCGTATTACGTTGAAGCTGTATTCAATTGCGTAGAAATTAGAAAATTACACGAACTTGTTTATAATTAGAAAGCGTTAATAGAAAACAATATCTGCAAATTAAAGTTGGATATGATTAAGATAAAAATAAAGGAGATGCTTATTTATAAGCACTATCTAGGGCCAAGTTTAATTTAATAAAGAAAAAGGTCAATTTTTTACTTTTTCTTTTTCAAATTTATATCTATTTTTAATTATATTATTAAAAATTTGAGTTTGACGAGTCAATTGTCTAGAACCCAAATCAAGTTTTAAACTCGTGTCAACTTTGACTATCAAACAGTGATTTCGATACATTTCTTTAATTTCAATCATTATGGCTCCGTTTGGTTTAAAATTTAAGGGTTTTGGGAAAAGTTTTTAAAAAAAGTTGAATTTGGTGGGTATTACGATGTAGGATTTATAAGTTTAAAATACCCCATATGTTTATTTTTTTACAAAATGCCCCCTATAATAAAACATTAAAAGTTAACAAAAATACCCCTAACCCACCCTCAAACACCCCCAGTCGGCCACCACCACCGGAGGTGGCCGGAGTCACCTTATGGTCGCATGACCGACTGGATCTTGCCGGTCATGCGCAGATCTGGCCTTTTTCGGCCAAATCCACGGTGGATCTGGCCGGCAAATGCCAGATCTACGGCCAGATCTGGCCGTCAACCGTCAGATCTGGCCGTATTTGCTCTCAACGACGGCCAACAAACGGTCGTCGTTGATGGTCAACGACGACCGTTTGTTGGTCGTCGTGACTGACTATTACGGCCAAAGATCTGGCCTTTTCCGGCCAGATCCACCGTGGATCTGGTCGGAAAAGGCTAGATCGGTGCACTACAGGCCAGATTCAGCCGGTAGTGCACCATCCTACCAGATTCCGGTCATTTTCCGGCGGTGGTGGCCGGAATCTGGTAAATGTAGATTGTTAGGGTGTTTTTGTAATTTTAAAAAAATTATTTAGGGTATTTAATTAAATTAACAAATTTAGAGAGTTTAAAAAAAAAATTGAATAATATTGAAAATAGTATTCCCAAAAATGAGAGTTTTTGGGTATTTTACTGTTTAACTTTTTTGGGAATACTAAGAGTAGTATTCCTAATCTTGAACCAAACGAAGCCTATATTATTATTATTATTATTATTAATTTCTTGATCCCGTGAGGTTTGATTAAATAACAAAAGTCTTTTTGAGATTTCAAAAATTTCAAAAATCCTTTAGAACTAGTTAGTGTGGACCGTGTGGTAAAGTTTATAATATGGATTAATAGAAATATATAATAATTAATTGTTTTTCTGCGGTTTATTTTAACACTAAAGTATTAACGATAAAAAGATTTTTATTATTTTTTTTGTAATAGAAAAAAATTTATTATTTGAATATAACTAAGAGGATTATTGTCATTAACCTATTCCCTAAAAGAATATCTAATCATTAATTTTACATAAACTAAAGTCCATTTATTACCCACTTATACTGAGGAAAATATTTACTCAAATTGAAAATATCCCAAATCATAATTATATACGTGAAGAAGTGAGGCATTATCACACAAACATTGAAACATTAATCATTTAATTGACCAAATATTTAGATATTCTATTTTACCCACTATTTTAATTATAATAATTAGGGGTGAATGATTCTAGGTATCCTGCATTTTTTTATAGAATCGGAAACGACCGGTTCTTAAAATTTGGAACCAGAACCGAAACCGAAACCGATTGATTCCAGTTCCTAGAAACCTAGAATCAGAACCTAAACCTGGAACATAGGTTCCAGTTTTGGTTCCAAGTATTTGGGTTAATTTTAATTACCCTCCATTTAAAAAAAAATGAAAAATACACCTTAACAGTTTACAAAAATTATAATCCAATCCCGATTCCTACTCAAACCTCGACTCCTATTCCAGTTACGGTTCCTGATTCCAGCACTATAAGAATCAAAGCCAAACCTAAAAATTCTCAATTCTAGTTTTCCAGAGCCAAAACCAAGCCCTAATAGGGCTAGTTCCGGTTCTATCTTTTATCCACGCTCATCCCTAATAATAATAATATAAATAAATTATGATATACTCGTTTTTCATGTTTCTAATGTCGAGAGAAATATTTGTTACAAAGGTGGACAATGTTTTTATTCTGTTACAAAGGTAGACATTTCATTTGGAAAAAAAAAAAAAATTGATTTTAATTTCTGTTAATTTAATAAATTAATACCAACAATATTACATTATTTTAAACATATACCTTACAAACCACAACCTTGCCCGTTAATATAGAGAGATTTTTTTAGTATTTTTCAAATACGACCGTACAACTTTTTAAAAATTAAAGAAGATTCTCATTTACATAATAATATTTATTTATTTATTATACACAGACACCAAGATTTAATCTGTCAATTTCTTTATTTTATTAAATTAAAATCTCCTCTTTCATCGTTTTGAAAACTCATCTCCTCGCTCAATTTCTTCGAGTCGCCGCTGTGAATCCAATAAGGCGGCAAAAAGGAGGAAAAAAAAAAAAAAAAAAAAGAAAGACAGAAAGAAATAAATTGCTCTCTTTTCAAATGGTATTCAATTTCAATGGCCGCCATTCTTTCTCACAGTCTCCGAATTTCGTTTCGCAATTCACAGTTAAATCGTGAAACCCTAACTTTCGTATTTTTAAGGTTTTTATTTCGTTTTTCATCCTTTCTTTATTCGTTTCAGTTGTAAATTTATTTTTATGTTTTGACATTTTATTGTGCGGTACAGTGAATTTGACCGTTTTGACGTGATTGGTATGCTTTTTTTTATGGTTATTTTTAGGTTATAGTGTAAGTTTAGAGAGGTGAGAAGTTTGGCCGGTGATGGAGGAGCCTGGACAGCTTAAACGTGCGTTGATTGATTCAACGGCTGGGGCGGTTGCCGGTGCTATCTCACGCACAGTTACTTCTCCTCTTGATGTTATAAAGATCCGATTCCAGGTCCTTTTGATTTTCCTTTAATTATCTTTCTACTGTTTAACTTGTCTATTCGCCATTAAATGTTAGATGAGAAACATACAGTTTAGTTAGTTTGATAGTAATTAAAACTACAGAATGCGCTACAATATGCTGTTTATCTATCTAAACTCGTAAGAAATCTATGGTGTTAATTATAGTTTTTTTTTTTAATACAATTTTGGGTGGGTTATCTACCATCAGGTTTTCTAGTCTAATAAAATTCATTTAATAATTAGCCTGAGATTTCATTCTTCTGAGGAATTGTACGTTTCAGCCAGAGTTCCAGTTTCAACTTTAGTTCTTTAGGCGTGTTTGAAGAGTTTTTTGAGTTATTGAAATATTAAATTGTGCCTGTGATTCCGAATATAGGTTAATTTTATTTGGCACATTAGTGCACAGCGTAAGGCATTGTTTTATTTGTAAGAAACTGATATTAGTCACGAATTTCTGTTTTGGTAAATGTTTGTATGATCCTTCATCTCTTTATTTTTTAAGTTGATGTGCTATACTGAGTTTGACTGAGAAGCTTAAATAGTATATTAGATGGGACAAAAAAGATTTTGTGCCTAGGTATACGGGTAATTGGGGCAGTTAATTTTTATATTTGTATATGTGATTGTAATGGCAATTATTTGACAGGTTCAATTGGAGCCCACAACTTCATGGGCTTTGCTGAGTGAAAATATGCATACGGCATCAAAATATAATGGAATGCTTCAAGCAACAAAGGATATATTTAGAGAGGAAGGTTTACCGGTATGATAAATCAATCTCTGGTGGAACATTTTGTCTATTTTTCTTTAGACAGTATTCAAGTTGTATGTTTGTACCCATCTTTTTAGTTTTCAGTTGCTTGGATGGACTTATATGGCTTTTACTTATTTTCATTAGTAACTGGGAACTTTGTTGATGAATCATTTTTTAAGTGGTTTTAATTTATATAAGCTATCTGATATTAGTTGAGTAATGAACTCCTCAATAGTTTTCTCATGGCCAACTGGCATTATTTACCTGTTTGGTTTTTTTTTTTTTATTTTAAGTTACTGCAAGAAGCCTAGGTGAAACTGATTATACATTTTGTTTTTTTAACTAATGAAACTATAGCTTGCTGAGGTAACTCCTTTTGTTTGCTAAAATGTGGAATTAGCTTTACAGTAACTTGTATGGGTAACCTTTGTTAAATTTTATAATATATTCTATAAATTATTGCAGGAGGTTTCTGACACTGCAAAATGGTAGTTCATTCCTTAACTGTTGTTATCTTCAGTTGATAATTTGATGAGATCCTAATGCTACCTTCGGAAGTTTTGTAGATTTTTTCATAATTTAATTTTACAATGATTTTGTTCCTTTTGCAATATTTTATTCATGATAGTTGCTTATGACAGGGTTTCTGGCGTGGCAATGTCCCTGCTTTACTTATGGTTATGCCATACACTGCCATACAATTTACAGTATTACACAAACTGAAAACGTTTGCAGCTGGTTCTTCTAAAACAGGTAGTTTGTTTTTTTGTTGAGCAAAAAATTTTGTGATAATAGCTGTGGCAACTACTAGGTATGATTGAATATTCTTTTTTTTTTTTTTTTTTTTCCCACTACGTGGTTGGCTTCAAGATTTCACCTTGTTTTCCCTTTGATTAAGTGCTTATAGTAGCTTCAATAGTGTGCTTGAAGTAGTGCATCTGGACTTGTTTCTTTCTAACTTTTTCTTGGAAATGAGAGCTGGTTGAGTTTATTTTTAGTCCTATTCTGAAGTATTAGAGCACATATGCTGTCATTTTGAACTTTCAACATGGTTATTGTGTGTTTATGGTGTTCTTCACTCGCTTATATGTTGTGCTCCATTCTTTTCTTGTGTTACAGAAAATCACATTAATTTGAGTCCTTACTTGTCGTACATGAGTGGGGCATTAGCTGGGTGTGCAGCTACTGTTGGATCTTATCCATTTGATCTTTTACGGACCATATTAGCATCACAAGGAGAGCCTAAGGTATATTCTTTGACTAAATGAATTGGTAGGATGGTATGGCCCATTTTTTGTGTGTTAAAATGATTCATTGAACATGATGAACTGAAATATGAAACTTTACATGTTAGTGAAATCATTGATCATTTGTTTTTCTTTTTTGTTTAATTGTTGTGGTTACGAAGTAAAATGTACTATAATTGTGAGCACTCATTTCGAAAGTCCTGATGTGTCAGTTTGATTATACATGGGACCTGTTTTGCCCCTTCTTTGTTGTGAGTATTTTAGATAATTTTCTATTAAAACCATCAATGCTAATTTGGTATTGCACAGATGATCATTCTCATTCAGTATTTTTATGCTTTTTCTTATTGCTCAAAGTTTACTCTTTGACTTCAAAATGGGCTAATAGCATTATGACCAATTCATTGTGTTTAAATTTTATTTGACTTCAAAATGGATCATTTTGGCACTTTTCTCCCATATCTTGAGCTGCAAGGAAAAGATGTATTTTTATTTTTTGTTAAACATAAAAAAGCACATGGGTTCCATGACTCAGTTTAAATGTTTGACAGATGAACTAAGGCCATCTGAGTTCATATAAGAGCATTATTTGACTAGTAAATGGCTACGTTTAGGTGTATCCAACCATGAGGTCTGCATTTGTTGATATTGTCAGAACCCGTGGCTTCAGAGGATTGTATGCTGGATTGTCACCAACACTGGTTGAGATTATTCCTTATGCTGGTCTGCAATTTGGCACCTATGACACATTTAAGCGCTGGACCAGGGTAAGCCTCTGGTTTCCTTTCAATTGAATGTGAGCAATGGGTATATATATCTATTGACTGCATTTCCAGGTTTTGAGAACTATTTTGGCCTTTGAGCACCATTTGCACTCCATGTTAGGATTGAGTTTATGTTTAAATTACATGAAATGCTTTTAATGTATCTGGAAATATTATATAATTGCCCTTAATTCTTATATGTGTGGCATTAACTCCTCATACTTAGTGCTAGATGGATAATTTGTTAACTCTTATACAGGCATACTTAAAACACCCTTGCAATGATGCTCTTTGTAGCTAATCATGAAATTTGCCAGAGAGTAATGCTATGTGTACTAACCAAATTATACTAATCCAAGTACTAACAATTGAAATTTTGAAATTTTTTTTTTTTTTTAAGTTTTTTGGGGGGAACTGACGTGGCAATAAGAGAGGTCTGCCACGTCAGTTAGTACTTGGGTTGTATGGTTTTTGGTTAGTGCACATAGCATTATTCTTTGCCAGATTGATATCCAACAAAATTTGTCCTGTACAATATTGGAGAGAAACCATAATTTGGATAAAGTAGCCAAGTCTTGTTGGATATTTCTCTCTGGTCATTGGTTAAACTAGCTGTTGGAGTAAACTTTTGTTCTTATATTTCGATTTATTATTATGTTCTTGGAGGCCTGGAACCAGAGCAGATCTTCTAGCAGCTCCACTGGTACAGACGACAGTCCTTCAAGCTTTCAGCTTTTTCTCTGTGGAATAGCGTCTGGGACATGTGCTAAACTTGTCTGTCATCCACTTGATGTGGTCAAAAAACGATTCCAGGTTTGATCTCTGCTCATCCTGAAATTACGCATTGTCTGTAAATCATGTCTCTTCACCAATATTTTTTATGTGGTTTTTATCATGATGTGCTCAAGCTGTGCTCACATTAGTTGATTGAAAATAATGTGAAACCAGAAGCATAAATTTATATGGTAATAAGCTGTTTTTTTCCTCCTAAAATTATGTATGTGAAGCTTAAAAACTTTGGGTTTTGCAGATTGAAGGACTGCAGAGGCACCCAAAATATGGTGCTCGAGTCGAACACCGTGCTTATAAAAATATGTTAGATGGACTACGTCGAATACTGCAGTCAGAGGGTTGGGCTGGTCTTTACAAGGGCATTGTTCCATCAACTGTCAAAGCTGCACCTGCAGGTGCCGTAACATTCGTGGTTTATGAATTTGCATCAGATTGGTTAGAGTCTATTTTGACTTGAATCTAACCTTATTTTTTGTCCTATAGATCTGTTGGTATTAATCTCATTCTTTTTTACTCGATCTTAAAAGGCCCTCTTGAAGGAAAGAGGAGGAATCGTATTACATTTTTTATTAGTTTACAGGCCATAAGCCTGTTAGTGGTAGATTCTACAATATTTGAGGTTAAAATTTAGAGTAATACTACACATACATTATTTTCATATAACATTTTTCATACAACATTATGTGGCAAGATATGATTAGTTGATTTAAAGTTAAAATTAAACGTTCACCCAATCATATTTTATCACATAATGTTGTATGAGAAATGTTGTATGAAAATAATGTATGTGTAGTATTATTCTAAAAGTTAATACATAGAGAAAAGCGATTACTAGTGATATGTAGATGCCTTTTTTTGTTTTTTTTTTTTCATTTAACTTGTATTTGGTTTCGTTCCAGTATAAACTATTTTGCAAGATTGAGATTGGAATGGTCGATTTGAATACCCAGATTTCTTACTTGAAATTTGAAAATATTGTTACCCACGAGACAATAAGTTGGTTCCTCGGCAAAGTTTTGAATCCTGGAAAATGGTTATCACTTTAAGAACTTTACGGCATTGTATTAAAACTCGGACCAGAGGGCAATCTATTTTACTGCCTGGGTCACGGGTCAATCGGTTGGACCGATGACGTTAACGATAATTTTATTATAAAAAATTATTATTAATCCCTTAAATTTTAATATATTACAAAAATTCTCCTAAAAAAGTTTAAATTAGTCCTTAAAAATTTTATTTATTTAAAAAATGCTTCCAAAAAATTATTAATTAATCCCTAAACTTTTGATATATATTCAAAATACCCCTATAAAATCACAAAGTAACCTATATAATTTTGAAATATTACAAAGCCTCCTAAGACCTAAACCGAACCGGAGAAACTGTCGGGTCCTTATCAGACTGGTCTGATCGGCCAGTCCGATTCGATTTTTAAAACGGAGCTTTACAACAAAGGAACTATTACTGGATGGTCTGATGGCGAAAGAGCAAAATGATTTAATGAATTCTTGAATTCAAGTTCTAGCAAAATGATTTAATGAATTCTTGAATTCAAGTTCTCCTAGACGCCAAATGAGGTGACCCACTAAGAATTTATCTAATTATTCACTTTAAGATTTTAAAAGATTAATTGAAGTATGTATAAATACTTTCGATTAAAAAAAAAAAAAAAAACCTCCACATCAAGGGAACGAACTTTGTTGAATGTCAACTCTAGTACACGACAAGTGTTTCAGAGCTCGGTCAAAAAATCTACGAGCCAGAGCCCCAGACGCTATCATTCAAAGAAATTATCATTTAGCAGTCAAATATCAGATTTCCCAATGAAGTTAAGGAACTTGTATCTTGGCGTCTTTGAAAAGCCCACCAAAAGACCAAAAGAAAAGAATGAAAAACACAAAGGTTATTATACAAAATTGCCTAATGCCTACGTAATGAAATGATCTCAAAAGACATTNTTTGCAAGATTGAGATTGGAATGATCGATTTGAATACCCAGATTTCTTACTTGAAATTTGAAAATATTGTTACCCACGAGACAATAAGTTGGTTCTTCAGCAAAGTGTTGAATCCTGGAAAGTAGTTATCACTTTAATAACTTTACTGCAAGGAACCATCACTGGGTGGTTTGATGATAAAATCGTAAAAGGTACGTTCGGTTTATTATTTTGGATAGGATTTTGGGGATAGTATTGGGTTGTTGGATATGGGAGTATTACGAGGTAAACTTTAAAAATTTATGAAAAAAACCCTTAAGTTTACTAATTTAATTAAAGACCTTAATATATAAAATGACAAAAATACTCCCACTACTTGCAGTGGGAAAATTTCGTTACGACACAGATCGGTCGGATCTGTGCCGTAACGAGTCGTTATGGCTTTTTCTGGTTAGATCTACGAATTGTTGTGGCTGCGACGACCGGAAAAGGTTGAAACAACGACCATCTTTGGCCGTCAGATATGGTCGTTGTTGACGGCAGATCTGGCCTTTTTTGGCCAGATTCATTGTGGATCTGGCCGGAAAAGGCCAGATCTGGCCATTACCAGTTATTTCCGATGGCTGTGTGACTATTGTGATAGATTTCGGCTACCATCGACGGTGGTTGTCAGAATCTGGCAGGTATTGGCGGATGGAGGTGTTTTTGTTAGTTTTTAAATTTTTTTCTGAGAGGTATTTAATGAAATTAATAAACTTATAGGGTCTCAATGTAATTAAAAAAAAAGAATAATATTTTGGGAATAACGTACCAAACAATATTTAAAAAATAAGATTGAGAATATGAATAAAAACAATAATTCAAACGCATCCAAAATTATTTAATATGAGTTCTTGAATTCAAGTTTTCATGGACACCAAGTGAGGTGACCCATTGATGATATGTTAGGATTTCAAAAGATTAATGGAGGTATATATAAATTAGTCGGGACATTTTCAATAAAAAAAAAAAAAAAAAAAAACCAAAAGAACTTCCCATCAGAATGTCAACTCTAGTACACGACAAGTGTTTCAGAGCTCGGTCAAAAAATCTACGAGCCCAGAACCCCAGACGCCATCATTCAAAGAAATTATCATTCAGCAGTCAAATATCAGATTTCCCAGTGAAGTTAAAAGAACTTGTATCTTGGTGTCTTTGACAAGCCCACCAAAAGACCAAAAGAAAAGAATGAAAAACACATAAGCTTATTATACAAAATTGCCTAATGCCTACGTAATGAAATGATCTCAAAAGACATTTTTGTATCTTTTGTTCTATATGATGATTGATGAAGAAAATCAACCACTTTATCAGCTGGTGTTGCTTCATGTAATTTTCAAAATTGACCACCATGCCTTATTCAGTGTAAAATTACATTCATACTGCAGAAGTGGAAGTCAAGTACTCAAGTCTTTCGCTGTTGGTTTTTCCTGGTTACTGCTGTCTTCTGATGGCACTGCTAGAAACTGCAAGATCGTCTTAACCTGCACGACATCGAGTCTGTACTTTTCAGCAATCTGATTAGCATCCATAGGTCCGTTGTGATCCTCAGCCTTGCCCTGATGCAGAAGCATGATGTGGCGAAGCTGTGCTACATTTAAGGTTCCCGGCGGAGCTGGCCTTTCTTCATATCTAGTAGAATCTGGCTTTGTGTTTCGAAGTTTTGGCATTGGTCTTTTATCTCTTTCCCCCACTGAGGACTGCAACATTAATTTAGAATTTTCATAAATCACACAGAAGCAATCAACATGGTGCAAACAGTTTTTACCACAAAAATGAAGTTCGAAGAATATATCATCACCACTCCACAAACGCTACTCTTTATCACTTCATAGCAAACGAGATTCTTTCACCAATCTCAGTTTATCATATACCATCTTATGAGTTAGACAAGAGTGAACAGTCACAATGCACTAGAATAGAAATAATCTGACAAGAATGTAGGCAGAAAGAACCATTTTAAACAAATATTATCTAATCAACCTATTGCAATGGTGGTAAGCTGCAGTGTTTCTGTTTGAGGTGTGAACAAAAACACTGCAGAAATAAACATTGCCCAAAGAGCGGATTCTCAGGTACAAGAAAAGAGTACCCTTGAACAAATGTCTCCAATTCTCACCAGAGTTTTCACCTATATAACATTGATGGCTATTAAACTGCTAATTGTTTAATAGCAAGCACCAATATTCAAAATCTCACCTCACCCATCTCAAGTTTCCCTCCAGGTTTTGTTCTAATTCTTCCCAGCATTTGACCAAGCATTTCATCATATCTGGGATCTCGTTCTTCAAGCACATTGTCGGCATTGTATTGCTGCATCTCATCTTCAAAAAGTCACCCAAAATTATAAAATTTAGAACATTTTCTCACAATTATGGTGAGAGGGCATGCCGCAAATTGTATTACAAAAATTGCAACAAATTTAACCAATAAACGGTAACCACAATGCATATTTTTATAAAAAAAAGATGCACTTCAACATTACAAATTCAAAGGTTGGTTTCTAATAAATTTAAGCTAGTTTATTCAATTATCAGATACCAAAAAACCAAAGAGGAGCTCACCAGGACGATCGCGACCGTCGGATGGAGCAGCAGTGGGAGAGATCTTGACCTCTTCAGTAGGGCTCACAGATGGTTTCCGATCGACTGAGGTCTTCGCTTTTGTTGGAGGAGAAGAAGCAGCAATCCTTCCAGTTGCTCGACGAAATGCCTGACCCATCTTCTTCTTCACTTACAAATTTATTACCAACTCAAAACGACACAACTGCTTAGCCTTTTATTCTAAATCAAATAACGGGTATAGTAATTTGGAGATTCAACAAAGAAATAAACCCTAAATGAAAGTGGGTGGGGGGAGGGGGGGGAGAGAAGAAACGAAGAGGAAGAAGATGAATATGGAAAGCACGCGCCCTCTTGTTGAAACGAGAGAGGTGCGGGAATCAAAAGGCCACGTGGATCACCTTTTAGCAAACCAAGTGTCCAATTTCTATGACTTGCTTTTGGTTTAACGGCTGCTTTGTGCACGAGTTGGTGGTTTTATTGTAGTTTATGTAAACCTTAAAAAAGCCTAAAAAAATCATTAATTTATTTAAATAAATTTTTATATATAAAACCTTGAACAGACAAAAAAGGCCAAAGACAAAACAGTATCCTGTAAAGCAGTTAAGATATGGTTGTTGAAGCGATTGAAGTTGACACCTGAGATTACTTCGAAAACTGACTGCTTTTCAAGAATGCAAGAAACCAAAACTGTTTCCACTTCTGTTGGATGTTGGTACCATCTAAGAGACCATAAGTTTCACTTCATTAAGGGGTGATTTAAATGAAAACAAACATATAAAGCAACCTATAGTGTCAACATGGATTCTGGATTGGACTATAATGAACTCAAATCAATGGTACAATGGGAGGAGAAACTTGATCACAATGTAATCAACTGGCCTTGCAACTTCTCCCACTCAAATTCCGGCAACCAAACAAATAACTACTGTTGTATCCTCAGTCTTGGTACCTCGCGGAGCCAATGTCAATGGTCTCATGGACCAATCTGTGATTTCATGAAACCTCTGATATATGTTGCACAGTGTTGAGACATTGCTGTGCTCTTCGTAAATCACAGAGTAGTCAACAGGACTTGTAGATCATATGAAAACTTGCTGGAAGTTATATTCTTATACTATAATCAGAGCACTCAATCAAATTTTAATCCAAGATTTGATCCATCTTCCCTCAAATTAAACTTGAAGCGAAAATGTTATTACTATCAGTACTCAGATCATCTTCCCTCTCATCATCATGTAAATCGGCAACACCACCGCCAAGATTCTCATTAACTCTCCCCCTACTACGAGCACGGCGAGATCGTGCATCTCCAAACCTCCGCTTCTGCTTTGTGTTCAAAAATCCAAAAGCAAGAGCTTCAAGTGCTTTAGTGGTCAGTGGGCGGTTTCTTGTACTGTGTCTCCGATTGATCATGTCAGGTTGCTGTGCCAAAGTATGCAAATGTGCACTGGAATCATCTGGTTGCCAGCTTATCTGATCAGGTTGTCCTTCTGTCTCTTCCTTCATAAAATATTCATCAGTTTCACCATCCGGAAGGATAGGCAAGTTTAGGTCAATCACCCTTCGGGGTGGAGGTCCCTCATAAGGATGTTCAACACCAGAAATTGCATTCCTGAGAGTGCCTTCTCCACTTATGACTAAGCTGCCCTTAGACAAAGAACTGGTGGATGGTAACTTCTCCTTCGATGAATCAACTTGAAAGGTACCATTCTCACTAAAATCAGCATAGCCAGCACAGCATCTGGCCTCATCTTGTTTCAATATGGGACCCACTAAGCCATTAATTGTGCCGCTGGTTGTCTCTGTGCGATTACAAGCAGTTAATCTCCTACGTTTTTTCATAACAGGGGCTAGATGTACATTATTGCTAGTTTTCATTCTCTGGCTCAATTCGGCTTTTATCACATCTCTTGCTTGTATGTCATTGCACATACTGCTTTTCTGGTCTGACATTTTTACAACAGGTGCATTAGTCAAATCAGGGCCACCTACTGAAAAGGACCCATTTGAAGCATTCCTAAGAATCCTGTCAAAAGATACATCCATATCTGAATCCGCCCCATTTGAAGCATTCTTGAGCAACCTGTCAAAAGACTCATGAAGATCTATCTTTGTTGGTTTCAAACCATTTTGCTCTTCCCTATCAGAACACATGGTATCAGAAGAATCAGATTCATCTGTTGACTCCTCAGAAGTTCCTGTGTCACTATCTTTAGAATGACTTCTGGGGTTGGAAGCATTCCTCATTCCGACTGGTAAGCTTCTCAATTCTCTAACCTTCATTGTTCCCCCATTAGCAAGACTTGTGTCCACAACTGTAAACTTCATGACATCCATACGATTTGGAGTACGGGGCCTGAGATAACAGTGCCGCTGCTGATCAGCGAAATCTGCTTTGTTCAATTCAGTTTTACTGGCCCATCCATTTTCTTGCTTGCTAATATCTCCCTTATCAGCTCCAATCTCAAGCTCAAGAAGGCCAGGTTCGCCAGCAACTTTACTCAGGACATCACTGACTGAATCAAAATAGTGGTTTCCCTTCACTAATTTCCTTCTTGAAAATTTCTTGACACCGGGGATAAGAAAGACCAGCGCATGCTTGGACCCTGCAGCACAACCATGATTATTTGGCTCCTCAGAGTGCCACCCTCTTGCTAGTAAACGAGGCCAAACAGCTTCCCAGAAAAGATCACTTGACCGTGCTTTGCTTAACCTGTAACCTCCTGTTAGAAATTTGATAATCTCTACAGATGTAAGCTTGGACCATGCTTTGCCAACAGGTATCTCTGGACGGCCAGTACCAACTTGATTAGACTTCAAAGGCTCCATGGCCATGCCTGTGAGATCTTGTTTCACCTTACCAATTCCAACTGCCTCCACAAGAGCAGTCAACCCAACTTTAGCCCTTAAAGTGAAAACATATTCTTCCAAAGAAAATTTTCCCTCTCCAAGAGCCTTGCAATCCTATAAATGGAAAAAAATTTCAATTTAATAGTAAAACACAATCTTCATCAGATGACTAGACTGTTTGTGAGGGTAAACATAATACAGAAATTGCTGTAAAGCAGAAACTAAATAAAAGACAGTACAAGAAATTCACAAGAAAAATATAACAATATGCTAAAAACTCCAATCTGATCTAGGGATGACCTAATCATTTGTTAGGACCAAAACATAGGATTATTCTGTTCTGTTTTAATAACTGTAATCTTGCACTTAAAAGAAAGGCACTGAACATGAAAAAAAAAAAAAAAAAAAGAAGTTAAAAAGGACAAACAAACCACTCTTAGTTCCTAAACAAGCACACAAAAAACATACAATAAGTTCTCGATAGTTATGTGTTTTTTTCTTTTGCATGCAAGGAAAATGAATTTTATATGATCAGTCCACACTCATTTGACACATTTAAGATGATAGCAACATGTGGAGACAGTTGATAAAGTACCTCCAATAGAGTATTTTGGCATTCCTCTGACACATTGGGTTGTAAACGAGATAGTAATTCCTGTTGCCTCATTCCTGTAAAAATTCTTTGTCCATATACACACCTTTTGCTTTTCATTTTCCGGCACTCTGACCACTTACGGTATTTCTCAGACCTATAGAATGTTCCATAGTAGAATGACAGTATTTCCCCCATCCTTTTACTACCAACAAATTTCTTCACCTGAACAAGATTCTTCCCAAAGATGTATAAACCAAGGACAAAACTGGCTTTATCGATATCACTCCATGTGTCATGTGCAGAACCAGGAACCAAACCATAACCTTTGCCACTACGCTTCTGATCCATTTCAATCCCTCTGTCCAATGCAATATCCTTAGGCTCAACTTTTGGTTTCAAATTGCGCCTTCCAGAAAAATTTTGGGTCTCTTTGGTGCATCCTGATGTATCAACTGAATGACCATGAGCTTCCAGTGGTTCATTGATCCAGGCTACTGGTATCGGCAATCCCATAAGCAATGTATGGGGAATGTCAGCTGGGTTGTTTGTGTCCAAGAGGCAGTCAGATTCTGCTACTAGAGATGGTATTTCGACCTGATACTCATCTCCAACTCGAGGAAACAACTCTGGATCTCTATATTCATCACATACATCAGTAGATTCTGGAGAAAGTAATTTATCGGTGGATGTATCTTCAAGGACAGCCCCACAATTATTTTCTTGCATTACATCCATCTGCAACAAAATATGAATAATCCAAGTTTATTATGCCTTCAACAACAACAAAAAGGAGAAGAAAGCACTCTTATCTGTCAGCAGAGAACAGAATAACCATGTTATTTTTCAAGATTAAATAACTCATGCCCTTTGAATCTAGTGGTCTTACATTGTTAATGTTTCTGTAGTGATACGATAGCAAGAATAATAGCATTCTCATACTTGTACAAAATATCTAATACAAGTCTACGAATTTATACAGATAATAAAATAAAAAAATTAAATTAAAAAGGAATGGCAAGGTCCAGAAGCTTATGAGCTATCAGAAACAGTGTATTTCTTTCAACTGTCAAAATACTCAAGATATTAACCTGATAAACCAAATTTCCAAGTTCCACTTCCGACCTTTCCATGAAACATATACAATTTTTATTAAACTATTTATCAAAATCCAGAATATGAAATAGTAATAATTCAAAGGATAAAAAATAAAAAAAATAAAAACCAAAAAGAAATTTAGAATGTAAAAGCAAACTTTGCATATATAAATATATATTAACAGATATTACTCGAGATAAACCAGCATATAAATATCCACAACCGCAATAATAGAGCAGCAGTCACAAACTAAAATAAAACAAAACAAGCCCAGATCCATTTTTGAACCCGAAATGAACCACGAAAGCAATCGCGTAACTGTAAAAACTAAAATTTAGATAAAAAAATATAAGTACCCACTAAGCACATTTATGGCCATATCAAACAAAGAACTCTCAGAGCTGAACACTCCACCCAAACAAACAAACAAACAAATAAATAATAAACATAAAGCAAGAAACGCAGTTTACAATGAGAATTCTAATATGATCCCCAGAAATTTAAGGTTTCAAGATGATAAAAAGAAGCATACAAAGATAGAAGACAAGAACAAGAACATTAAATCGTAGAAGAAGCAAAGCACAATACAATACAGAGAAAAGAAAAGAAAATTTTACTACAAGTATTAAGCTCCCATGTAGAAGAAAATAATAATATTAATATTAAATATTAATAAATAATATTAATACTAATATACACAAAGCAAACACGTCAAAAACTAAGCTAAAGAAGCAACCTGAGGAAATGGGTAATCGTTGTTACGCACCGATTAACAGCAACTTACAGATTAAAAACAAACAAAACGTGAACTTGTTCACGGTTAAAGAAAGAGAAACTCACACAAACTTATAAATACTTATATGTTTATACTTTTATGTAAAATATATGTCTATATATATATAAACAGAACATAAAAATAAAAATAAAAATAGAGAAAGAGAGAGAGGGAGTACCTGGCTGTGAAGAGAGACAGAGGTTAAGGTTTCATGGCGAGAAGAGAAAATGATAGAAATTGGAAGAAAATGAAAAACTAAAGAAGACTCTTTCTGTATTTAAAGCAGCGACTAGTAGCGAAGCCAGATTATGCAAAATTTTATTTATTTTAATTTGTATTTATTTTTCTGTTTTGTTGTTGTTGTTGTTTGTAGGGACCCTCTTGTACGTTTTTACAAGGATGAAAATTTGACGTCTCCACGCGCGCTTCACTGGAGCGTGTAGTTGTAAAACATGGAACGCGTGGGGGTTCGTCAAGATTCCTAATAATAAGTGCTGTAGACCTCGACGACTTCCTACCTATTAAAATAACCTCTACTTCACTCTAATTTATATTTATCAAAAATTATTAAATTAATTTTTTATTATCTTTTATATATATATATATATTTTTTGTATATCTTATTATCTTCTTTGTTTAATAATATAAAAAACTAAATTATTACTTTATGAAAAGAAATTGTACGTATAATTTGTATTTTTCTGAAATAAGTAAGAGCTTATAATATAAATTAACAGATGGATATAATCCAATAGTTTACTGCCACGTATGTGTGCAGAAGAGAAGGTTGTATAGATCATGCCATCATGGGCTGTAGGATATGATATAGTGGATGATAGTTGCAGGAGATTATTTGGAGAAGCTAATAAGGAGCTTAGTTTCAACTGCATGTGCCCATGGGGATAACAGTTTCGTTTTGAGCGGTTTTATTCATTTAAATGATGAAATTATCCTTTACGGATTAGTTTTTTTTATTATTTATTATTATTTTGTTTTGTAATGCTACTAAATTAATAATTTAAAATAATTAATGCATTAGAATAAATAAAAATCTATTGATTAAGAAAGACCTTAATAGAAATTGTAAAGCACGTGAAGTTTTAAAAAGGGTTGAAAGGGGTTTTCAACTTTGGTTAACTCAGCAAGAAAGGATCTTGTAAATTGTAATTAAACTTAGAATTGACTAATTAAATTCCCTAAACTTTAATTTTTTTTTGTATGAAAAATGGACGGTTGGATTTTGTTTTGAATGGCTGAGTCGAATGAGGTGGCTGCGCCAGTTTGGTCCGTGCAATTACGTGTCTTATGATGACTATAATTCTTTTTTTTTTCTTTTTTTTTTTTTTAATTTTCAAATATCCCATTAATTGACTTGAATTTCTCATAACTCATCATCTCATCATCATCATCATATTCGCGCATTCACCGACACTGAAAACGTGGCCATCTGCCAGTGGATTAGAGCACTAAACGAGTATCTGCATCTGTTGCAGGGAATCTATCCTCAAACATGTATAATTTTTTCATAAAGTGTAATTAATTTTGATAAAAATGTGGTAGGATTATGATACAATTTTGACATTGTTAAAATATTATAATAAAGTGACAGTTGTAAGAATCTCTGTGCTTATATTATATAATATGATTTACATTTGACGGGAGTTATAGTTTTGAATCCAAAATTTTAAAATAAAATAAATTGACAATAATTTAAAAAAATAAAAAAGCGCATGTTTCTAGAATAGTGTGAGATAAATGTACCTGTTAGGATTAAAGAAACTTCAATATTTATTTTATAAAATACACGTGGCCACATGTTCCCACACCGAGATCTAGATTGTAATTAATTTAGTTTACCATGATAATTAGAGAAATTAATTAATCAAAGAAGAATATATCTGAATTAATAAATGGCTGATTATGGTAAAGAAAAGTGTTTTAATAGAGTCGGTTTGCCCATAGATTAAATAAAAAACAGTTTACTAAGACGACTTAGAATATAGAAATCTCAAGAAGACGACTTAGAATATAGAAATCTCAAGCCTTGAAACCGCGGAATTCTTTTGACTCCGCGCCCCGCCACCCTCCCCATCCACTCTCTCTTACTTTTCTGGTCTCCATTGCTTATTGCATGCACTATTACGCAATCCCTTCCTAATATTACCCATCTTAATTCAAGAAGATGGTTCTTATCTTACTACATAAACAATGTCCTGAAACCCGGACCGATCTGACTGGGAACTGACAGTTTCTCCCACCCAGTTTAGCTTCTAGGGGGTTTTTTGTTAGATTTTAAACCTGTAAAGACTAATTATAATTTTATAAGGGTGTTTTTCAATATTTCAAAATTTTTAAGTGTATTTTACAATGTTATTAAAATTTTAATGACTAATTATAGTTTTAAAAAAATATTTTTGTCATTGACATCATCGATCTCACCGACCTGTCGGACTGGTCAAGGCTCAGTCTGGTTTTTAGAACCTTGCTAGATATATGTTCAATCACAATAGAATGTATATAAATATACATATATAGTATTCTGTAATTAAAATATTTCAATATTAATTTCATCTATATCATATTTAAATACCATATAATTCATCTCATTGGATTGGAATGATATTTCATACTTATATACTAAACAATAACGAAGAAGAAGAAGAAGAAGAAGAAGAAGGTGAAACTCTGTGTGGTGAATCTTCTGTCACTCTTTCTCTTATTCTCCTCTTTGGCATGTGTATAATACAGAAAAAAGATCGTCAAAGTCTCTCGTAGTTTTCTGTTATTTGGTGCCATTTGGAGGAATTTTGTTGTCATAGATTACTCAGTTATGGATAATTTGATAAAAATCCCAACCTGGTCTAATGTTTGATCAACACTAGAAGCCCAATGACTAGACGGGCCAAATCCAGTAGCTCTTGTTCCCCATCAATATGTAAAAATTCAGTGAATATGAATTCTAGATTCTAATAAGGCTCTCTTTGGTACACTCTTTAAAATACTATTCTGATTTTTCTAATAAAGTTAAACAGAAAATTGGCCTTTACTTTTCTTGTTCTCAAAATATTATTTTATATTATTCAATTTCTTTTAAACCCTTTAAATTTGTTAATTTAACTAAACACTAAAAAAGGAAAATTTAAAAATTGACAAAAACACTCCAGCAACCCACATTTACCAGATTTCGGCCACCACCGCCAGAAGCTAGCCGGAATCTAGTATAATAGCTCACTACTGGTTGAATTTGGCCGATAGTGCATCGAAAAAGATCAGATCTATGACCAAAGATCTAGCCGTCAACAGCCAGATCTTTGGCTGTAGGCAATTGTCAACGACGGCCGTATCTTTAACCGCTTTTGATGATTAAATGCGGCCAGATCTGACAGAAAAAGGTCATATCGTCTCATGACCGGTTAGATTAAACCGATCGTGCATCGATACAGCGACTCCGGTCACCCTCCGGCAGTGGTGGCTGGCTGTTCGTATTTAATGGGTGGGTTGAGGGTGTTTTTATTAATTTTTAATATTTTATTATAGGGGTGTTTAGTAAATAAACAAACATATAGGGTATTTTTGTTAATTTTCAAATCTTACATCATAATACCCATTCACTTTTAGTTTTTTCAAACTATTATTCAAAAAAGTATCAGAATAATAAACCAAACGGAGCCTAAGTTGACCCTCATCTTTTCTACGCATTAAGTATTGTTAGACATATTGCAAAAACATTGGCCCTCTCCCTTTAACACGGTGAAAATTTTTGCCAAAAATGTTGAACTTTCCCTTTCTTTGTTTCCCCCAAAGCAGCTTCTTTGATGCATCAAACGTAATACAGAGGTTATCAAAGCAAGAAAATGAAGTTACCATGCCTTCATTTTAGGAATCATAGACGGTGAAATTCTACTTATTTTATCAAAGCACAAAACTTCCTTGGCCTATCAATTAGGATTCACCCCATTCTCCATTCCTTTCTCACCAAGAATCTCTACTCCTAGTTCTTAGAAAATTAATCCACCTTAATTAGTATATATATACGAATAAAACCATGCTATGCTAATTACATTACATCATTATTTCACCATGGAAATTACTAGTAGTGATCCCATGAATGAACTAGACTTGGCTAAGGAAGAACCAGTAGTTTTGGTTTCTCCCAAGAATCCAAATCCTATACAGACTATTTTCTTATCAAACATTGACCAAGCTGTGACTTTTCCTGTTGAAAAACTCTTCTTTTTTCACTCTCCTCCAAACAAGACCTCATCAACACACGAAATTGTTGAAAGAGTGAAGGAATCAGTGGCTGAAGTGCTTCTTGTTCCTTACTATTTCATGGCTGGAAGACTTCACATGAACCTTGAAACTAGTAGGTTAGAGATTCTATGCAACAACGCTGGAGTCTTGTTTGTGGCTGCAAAATCAAAACTTATGTCAAAGGATCTTGGAGATCTTTCTGTTCCAAATTCTACTACATTTCACCACTTTGTTCATCGGCCTGGCCTAGACAAAAGTCTCGCAGAGACAGCACTTTTCACTATCCAGGCAATCACTGTTTATTCTTCCAATACTAAATATTGGTCTCATTTAAGCAAGATTTTGATTTTTGATAATTTAATTCATTTGCAGGTCACCATGTTTGCATGTGGAGACTTCTCAATTGGGTTTGTGACAAACCATGCGATACTTGATGGAAGATCAGCAAGTGAGATGTTTGAGAATCTTGCCTCTATTTGTAGAGGTGAAGGCCTTCAAACTCAAGTTTTATTTAATGATCGAACGTGCTTAAAAGCAAGAGATCCACCTCAAATCAAATTCATACATAACGAATATGTAACGCAGAAAGAGATTAGTTCATCTCTGGCTTCTTGTTTCACTGCACCGGATCAGGCATCCCCGTCTCCATTAATATTCTCTGATAAATACATTCAAAAACTCGTTTCTTTCACTCCCCAAATGATCAACGCCCTCAAAGAGAAAGCCATGACCAAGTCATGCTCAACCTTTGAAGTCCTTGTAGCTCACATATGGAGAGCAAGAACAAAGGCGGTTTACACAAACCCAGATGAGTTTTCATCGGTTCTTTTTGCAGTGGACATAAGGTCTAAAATATCACCACCTTTGCCAAAAGGTTTTGTAGGAAACGGTGTCGTTACGGCATTTGCCACTGCAAAAGTAGCCGATCTGGCTGAGAAACCGTTTTCATTTTGTGTTGAAAAGATGAAAGAAGGCCGGGATAGAGTGACGGACGAGTACGTGAGATCGGCCATAGATTGGTTGGAGGTTTATAGAGGGATTCCGAGAACCTGTAATGGAAACTTCTATGTGTCAGCTTGGTGGAAACTGTCTTTTAGTGAGCTTGATTTTGGGTTCGGGAAGGCTGTTCATGGAGGGCCAGTGGTGAGTGGGAATGAAGAATTCGTCCTTCTGCTTTCTGATAACGGAAAGGAGAATATTAACGCATTGATAGGTCTTGATGAAGAGAAAATGCAGAGATTCATGGCGCATCATTTTGAGATGTTTATGGAACCAAGTTTTCCATGACATAAAATATGGAGAAAAAAAAAAAAAAATGGATTTCCTATAACTTGAATAATTTGTTATTTAAAAAATCAGCTTAATCTACAATTTACTTGCATGTAAATCGCTATTACTATATGATCAGCAATAATCATATAGTAAGAAATAAATGTATTTAATTATATGAGTTTTAAACTAATCTGAGAAATCTAAACTAATCCATCCTTTAGGAATTCAACAGTATCATTATTAATAAATTGTGGTAATGCAGAATTGTGGTTGTCTCGAGGCATGACAATGTTCCTCGAAATTCCAGGGACACATCCCCAACCCCCCACCACACATATGGGGTGGGGAAGCCCCAATTTTTTCCGGGATAGGGGCGTGGCTGGGGGCGTTTTAATCCCCGTCCCCAAGGATGGGGCGGGAGTGGGTGATGCCTTTCTCCTGCCATGCTTCGTCCTGTATATAATATATAAAATTAAAAAGAAATATACATATATCTTACCTATATAAACTCATATTTTTCAAATTTTCATCACCCTAAACAATTGAACAAGAACAAACTCTAACCCATATTCATGTAAAATTAATTATGTTTAAATGATTAATTTAAGTGTTTGTCATGTGGAGGAGAATTAACTATGTTTAAGCGATTAATTTAAGTGTTTATCATGTGAACAAGAACTAACTATTGTGTTTGGTAATGCTCAAATTAATTTATGTTTATATAAAATTAATGAGGTGGGGAAGGGGAATTCCTGTCATCCCCATAACAGGGATGGGACAAGGATGGGGAGTGATTTTGAGGGTGGAGATGGGTACAATGAATGAGATCCCACCCCTGCCCCATTGCCATGTCTAGTTGTCTCTTTCCGAAGAATCATGAACCAGGAATATCCATTAAGATGTGGGATAGGATTTAGGGCAATTGGGTATAAAAGGCAAGGACATATATATATTAGCAGTTAATTGGGTTATTGATCTTAATCATTTTATAATCAATAAAGATATGTTAACAAACTAATTTTACAAACTTTCTTTCATAAACTCGACATGACACTTGATAATTAACTTAACTTGAATTCATCCGACAAAAAAATTTATCAAAAACCCATCATTAGCTATCAAATTGGGTTTGTAAAATAAAATTTATGAGATTCGTTTGTCAGACTCTTTTATAATTTCTTTATTAATATGCGACTCCAATTACAAACCCTAATTTCCAGAATCCAGATCAAATTTTCATTAAACAAAGGTGGGGGGGAGAAGAGGAATCTTTTTTATATTAACAATTAAAGGACCCAACTGGATATTCTAAAAGATTCTCTTAAAATTTTCAAAAGTATATTTGGTTTATTCATCATCCTGTTGCTTCAACTCAAATTTTCTTTTGTCCTACAGGCCGTCGACTTCTTTCTTCACTGGAATCCTGAAAATAATTTAGGAAAGCAGAAGAAAACAACTGAACAAAATATATAAAATAAATGAACAAACCCACTGAGCAATAGTTTAATGGAGGCGGTGTTGTTGGAATTCTTGAATTTCAGAAGCGTCAAATGAAGAAGGAAGGTGGATCTGCATTGATTTATTATCATCATTAGTCCACTTTGGTAATGTTTTTTTAATTATGCAATTGCAGGTTTACCGATGAACACGTGTTTGTCTTTAACTTCTTCTTGCTGTTAATTAATTCAATCCCCTCTTATTAAACTCTCATGCATATCTACTTAGACCACTTCTAAGATTAAATCAAATAAATACTCTTTTATATCGGCCAGATTTATCACTTTATTTATGGCCTTTTTTTTAAAAAAAAAAAATGTTTATAAATTCTTTTAATAATCAAAATTATAATTAATTTATTATTGAAGACTTTCCTTCTTGTTATGCAGTAAATTCACACCGCATGGATTCACGTCACCTGTTCTAAAGATGTATTATCACTCAGGCTGCATGTCATTTTGTGAGAGGGCTACTTCATCTGTTAGTCTATCAAAGATTGCTTCATTGGTAAGTCTTAAGACTGAGCATGTGTAAGTCCATCCCAGGTTGCGTGTTACTCTCTGCTAGAATTATTTCATTAGTAAGCCCACCAATGTAACAATATATGAACCGATCTCTCATTCTAAGAGAGAGATCTTTTCAATACACTTATTCCTGCTGTTAATTAAGACAGCCTCACTTGTACTAAGAATTGAGCTCGTTGCACGTGAAAAACACACAAGAAAAACAATAAAACAACAATGAATGTAAGATTTGTACTTTGCATCCGAAGCACTTTAAAATTTTTATATTTGCCTATTATTTTCACATTAATCCAGCATTAAACCACCGGTTTATTACAAACTTTTGCGTAAAAAATAACATCATCACTTCATATCAAACCCTTCAAGAAATTGTGATGATACAAGTTCGAAAAAAGCCTGAAAATATTTTTAACTACTCATACCCACTAACTGAAACTTACAAAACGCAGAAGATCTTAATAATAATAATTGATTCCCAAGTGTAAAATATTAAATCAATTGAATTGTAAAGAGACTTGTTGATGCTTGATTTTGACACCAATGACTCACACGTGTAAAATACTAAGTGGACTTAGAAATCACATGTGATAAGGAAACATGAAATGAAACAATGAATGAGAAGTGATATTTAAAGTGGTTCAGATGCTCAAAAGTGAATCCTACGTCCACTGCTATTGTATTAATAGATGAGTAAAATTAGGTCGCGTGAGGTGAGCTGAATTACAATATAGAGAGAATACAAAAAAAAAGAGAAAGAAAATGTGTTCTATTTTAGACTAGGATTAGCCAATCTCGTAAATGAGAGGGGTGTCCTTTATTTATAGTGGAAGAATTCAAGGTAAAGATTACAAATCTTCAAGTGGGTAGGTGCCGTGCAAATCCTTCGTTGCATTTTATTGGTTATCTGCACAAAAAATATCCTCAAATGACGTGGGGCTCGGGTAGGTGGATAATCCCTAACCACTCGCAAGCCTGACATTCATCTACTGCGCTGATAAGAACCATACCTCTTCTGTTACTGCCCAACGTGGTAATGCCTTGATGGCACAAAATATTTATGAACCCTGATTGGCTCTTGCTGACGATAGTCCACGTCAGCCTCAACTTTACAGCCATAACAAGACTATTCAACTAACAGCCCGTCCATTGAGCAGTACGAAAAGCAACATGGGAATTTCAATAAGTTACTTATACTACCAAAAACCATATATAATATTATTCTTACATCATCAGAGAAGTACTTCTCCAACATATATAAAGTGGCACCACTTTAATCAATTTTCAAAAGAAAAAGATATCTTCAATAATTTAATAGAAATCTTTCAGGAATGAATCTGCCAGGTTTTTGTGGCAATTTAATGGAGTGGTAATGTGGACCATGGTACTTAATTTCGAGAATTGGTTCGGCTTACCCAAAATCCACGCATCTTTATTCAAGAAGTGGGGTTTGGTTATTACAACAGAAGAAGCGATTCTAAATTTGCAGGGATTATAGATGTAATCAAAACTCAAAAGCGAGCATAAATGTCAAAGGAAAACACATAAGAAATAAAGAAATAAAGAGAAGAATGAATAGTATTTTTGCGGCTTAAGGTTTTGGTTCATGCAGCAATTTTTTATTTGAGAGAAGAAAACAGCTACCACGTGAAAAGAAGAAAAAGATTATAAGAGGATCATGAGCAAGCATGTGTCAAACAGTAAATTAAGATCCATCAGTATTAAAAGGAAAACTTTCTTAATTGTCATCCGAAAAAATGAGTTGAATCATGTAATTAATTTTCCAAATGTCTATGAATTATCAGGTAAACAGTTATTTCGTGGAGGTTTAGTCTGAGTTAATTTGTACGCACCTCAATTAATCCCTCGAGACTAGAAAACTATCGATCAAATAAGAGCTTTAGTGACCACTCTTATTAGTATTTGAGGAGACTTAAATTCAAGAGCTTATGAAACTTTCTTTTGCTTTTTTATCATCAAACAATACCGTGTTGGTTTGGAGGCTTAATCTTTCATGGCTTTATTCCTTAGTTCCTGGCTAAACATACAACACATTTGAGCTTATAGCCATGGGGTTGATAATTTGATTCTATCCTTAAACCCATACCACAAAACTACAAAACAAAAACAAATAAACAATCAATCTGCTGTCGTATTGAATGATGTAATCTAGAGTAAAACATACGCAATTAATTAGTATTTAAGTAATGATAATCAGCTTTTCTTAATTTGATAAGTAAAAGTTTTGGTTGAATCCACGCCAAAACATGATTCGTTAATTAGTATAATCCCCCACCACTATTATCATTATACTAAACATGCTTAACCTCAGCTGATTGGTGGAGTCTAAAGACAGAATTGGGTACCAAAAACATATCAATGATTCATATCTTTGATTATCAGGGTCGATCTTAATTAATTAAACCCTCTCAGCATCCACTGTTGCATGCAGATGCAGATGCAGATGAGGGTTAAAGCCAAATTTCGATTTAAAGTATATGACTGTGGTCTGGTGAGTGGCTGCCAACATGGGTGTGAACCGAGGACTTAATCCACACAACACACTAAATAATTTTTGAAGAGAATCGCAATCACAGTTTGTAATAGTTTTAATTAATAATAAGTGCCCCAATAGATTGAGCTGAGCTCCAGTGAGCCGTGACCCCACCATTGAAGCCGACCTGGTCGGCATCATCACATGCCATGTCGGACATAAAGACACGACTCACGACTCTCATGGGATTAATTATATGTATGAATGTATGTATGTATGTATGTATGCAATTTATATATAGTTTTATGTAGTTGAGACATTGACCGCAAACTGCAAAGTCTAAACTCGCGACAAGACCAGACCCAGTTCATTGTATCTTAAATGGGAGATAATATTGGAGCAAGTGCTTCGAGTGCTGATGATGGAGGTTTCAAGGAGCAAGAGCAGTTGTTGCCGATAGCAAACGTGGGGAGAATCATGAAGCTGATTTTGCCACCAAACGCGAAAATCTCAAAGGAAGCTAAAGAAACGATGCAAGAATGTGTTTCAGAGTTCATAAGTTTTATCACCAGTGAAGCTTCGGAAAAGTGCAAAAAAGAAAGGCGAAAGACTGTGAATGGAGATGATATTTGCTGGGCTATGGGAACGCTAGGTTTTGATGAGTATGCGGGGCCATTAAAAAGGTATTTGCATAAGTATAGGGAATCAGAAGGAGATAGACCAAATAATCAGCAGGAGAAAGGTGCTGGGAGTAATAGCAATACTGAAGATCAAAAGGAGGAACCATCTTCATATGGAACTGATCATCATCACCAACCAAATAACCAATCTATGAGTTTTAGGCCAAGTGATTTCTAGTTTTGTTTATGATTATACCGATGAATTTAATGAACAAATTAGGGGCTTTTTTGTTTTCCATATCGGTGATTTATTTTCTGTATGGAATTTATGGATCTTAGCATTACTAAATTTAACTAGCCAGCGGCAGTTGCCAAAAAAATTAATCCATCTCAGCTAGCTTGTTGGTGCAAACTTCTGGGATCACTAATAGCGGTTTCGATAGCTTATATGTGGTGTGGAATGGAGATATTCTTAAATGTGTTGAAATCCCTTTTGTTCTTCATTTCTATCTGAAGAAAATTAGGGAGATAATGGGGTCGTCACCGGTCATTCTTGCTGTGCAGTCAGTCATGTGGAAGAAGATGAAACACGTGTATAAAAAGGTCAGTTAGACATCTCATGTTTAATTTTTACCTGAGAATTTGTAGGATTTTTCATATGTTACTGTAGAATTAAATTGGCTACAGCTGTTTAACAGTTCTCTTTATAAGATCATCATCTTCTTCTTCCATGACTACTTTTGAGTCCCATCTTTGTATTACACAGACACTTACTCTTCTTGTTTGGGGACGGGGCCCCATAGCTCAAGCCTCAAGTCTCACTGAACAATACTGTACGAAGTCTCTGTCGTGTAGGGTTTTTTTTTCTTTTTTCTTTTTTTCTTTTTTTAATAGTCCACATCTATCTATATATATCAATAGATGTTGACCAGAGGTAATTAAAGTATATTTGTCTAGGATTAGGGTTTTCTTTAACCCTCAATTTTGGGAATTAGGGGACCACCATTTAGCCAACTAGCTAGAATACTCTTTGCTGTTTGCAGGAAAAAACATAACAGAATATATCTTGACCTTATTGACATTCATTGTAATGTCTATATATGCAAAATATACTTGAGTTATTTTCATGAAGATGCCCGAAGGAAGAGAAAGAGTTAAGAGTTATCTAAGATTAGGGTTTGTATATGGTATTGTATTAGTAGTTTGAAGAAATTAAGAAATAGTGTTGAAATGTTATATGTTTTTGGCCACACCCACATGACAAGATGCACCAGAATTAATGAAAATGACACAGGATAGGAGACAAAAAAGATAACCTTGAAAATAACGGCCTACCATAATTCATCTCCGTACAAGGTGACAGTCTTCTTCTTCTTCTACTCCTAGAAGAATATTTGTTTGATCTAATAAGTCTCAAGAATCGGGACAGATTAAATGCCATTGCCATCCAGCTCTCTTATCAATATGTTCGTTTCAACATTCACAAAAAAAGGAGCCCTTCCCCTAGTTACTGAGACAAGAACCAAAACATTTCACATTGCCTTACCAAATAAAATTTATTCCTTTAATATTATATGGATGATTAATCAGATAGGTGATAGTCCTTTCCTTCCTAGCAGGACCCCCGCTAGCTGGTAGTAGTGTGTTTAGTGAGGTTAAAAGGATTCTGGGACCGATTAGATTAAAATAGCGCAAATTACAAAAGGTCAATCAGTCTTTTAGGTGATAGGTTCTTTTCTCTGAAGTGGGTTTAGTTGGGATTTCTATTTTGTACACATGATGAATAATATTTTTAAGATTCAAAGTTGTTTCCAAATACATCATAGTTGAAGTGATTCGCCATATGTAAGTATCTATAAACTGCTATGTATAATATTAACCTGCAGAGAAAGAAGTTGGTAGAGCTAAACTGATATACATATACATTAATTCTATGTAAAAATATAATTAAAAGTCATCCCAGCTTGCAGGCAAAAGTTAACTGATTACATAATGCTTTCATAATACATACATATATATATATATATATATAAGCATATTGTATATGTATACGACCATTAGCTAAAATTATTACCTAGTTTAGTTTCTGCTGGACATCGTTTTTGGCGAGTATTGAGAATTTCTGGCTAAGCAATGAGTCGTTTCTGTTTCGTTAAAGGTTGAAGGTGAGCTGCATTCAATATTCTTTTTCCATATGGAAACTGTGTTCTTAATTTGAAGTGGATAAATAGCATGCATATTAGTTTTATCATCACAATCACCTTTATTCAAGTATATATTATCAGCCAACTGGGTAAAACATTAGAATAATAATTCTGCTAAAGCATGGAGTTGGTTGAAGAAGATGATGATACCGAACAAAACTGATGACACAACTTTCCTAACTTCCAGTGGTTAATTTACTGATCTAACAGCAACTCGATCCCTTTAGGTTTAGCCTTAATTGCTTCTCTTCTTTACTAATACACGCCGGCTCCTTCACTGCATATTGCCACCTTGAATTTCAGCACATCATCTTGAGTAAACTCCTCGATCAACTGGCCTGGTTCACCAAAATATCGACCCTCAAACGTCTTTTGATTTGTTCTTCAATATATTCATCCACACGAATCTTATTAACTGAAAATCAACATATAATTAGATCCTGCCGAAACCTTTACTGGGACAATATCTAGTTTTTGAGAGTGGCGAATTGGGGATGAAATGGTTGCACATGCACAATATAGAAAGGGAGAAGCACCGGGACACAACTGATACTTATGCACTTAATTCTGCCATACCCATGCATAGTTTTTCATAATATTTAAAAGAGAAACGCCAAAGATCAAGAGGAAGACACCCTTAACTCGTTGAGCACCGAGCAACAAAGAACACAAATGGCTGCCCACAGTTCCTCCTACAAAACAAAATCCAAAAAGATGACAGTAATTTTACGCGTATGATATTAAATATAAATTCAAGAATCCAATCATCAAGACCAACGTATAGTTCAACGTGAAATACTTCATATGGATTACAGAAAAGCATTGTGAAATACGACAGATTAATTGGTGGGTTAAAAGTACAAAATTTTCAAGCTTTCTCATTAATTTTAAAGACTTCTGTTTTGGCATTACTAGGCACTTCACATTAAAATCCAAATCCAAATCCAATCCCGCCACAGTTAAGTGAAACATTGAATCAAATGTTTTGGTTTTTTTTTCTCTTTTTGATGAATTATTGATTAGGCATGTACAGACATGTTCAACGTAGCTCAACCTCCACCCTGGTTTTATGGAACCAGTTCTCTATTTTGATTTGGCTTTGAAATGATATATCGTGATGTCTAGCTAGCAAATAAAGAAATCAAAAGCAGAATGTGGGCGCATTAATGTGGACATTTTAGTACATTGCCAAGACAAAGAAAATCTGTACCACGATCATCTGCCTGCCTATTAATTTACATATCAACTATTCCATTTATGTTCCCCATCAATCCATATGGACCCTGCTGCGGCATTGGAAATATCTGCAGATGATCAATTTCCAGCAGAAATTTCGCTGTCCTTTGACTCTATATTTCTTTACGTTGATACTTGATTTTGACACTAACTATTCACATGTATAAAGTGCTAAGCGAATTTAGACATTACACGTAAACTGGAAATGAAAATAAATAAACCAGAGATAATTTTTAAAGTGGTTCGGATGCTTAAAGTGAATCATACGTCCACTATCTTTTTATAAATAGAAGGTTACAATCAGGTCGCAAGTAGCGATAAGGGAGATAGAAATACAGTGAAGGAGAGAGAGTGTTTATACTATCAGAAAAACCAATATGGATTATGAGAGGGGAGCTCTCTATTTATAGTAAGAGATTTCTGAGCAATGATTACGAGTCTACCAACTGGCAGGTGTCATACAGTTCCTACCATGCTTCCCATTGGCTAACTGCACGGTAAATATCCTTAAATTGCGCAAGGCTTGGGCAAGTGAGTGACTCCCAACTACTCACTAGTCATACCTTTATCTGTCAAGTTGATGACAACCTTACTCTTTCTGTCCTTGGACAATGTGGCAGCACCTAGACGACACAATGCCTTCTTGAACTTTAATTGGTTCTTGTTGACGTGAGTCTACGTCAACCCTGATTTTTTAGACACAACACTTTCACTTTCTCACAATACTTTCTTTTATTTTCTTACCAATCAAACACGCCCTCCGAATTGTTTTAAAACTAGAAAAATCAATAAAGATCATCTTAGGCCTTCACTTCTTTTCTTTATTCGCTATTTTCTTATTAAGAGATTTGTAACATTCTATTTAAGTGATTTTTAGATTCAGGAGGACCAGTTTTTAAATTAGAAAAAGTACATGAATGGTTTTCTTCCCAAAAAAAAAAAAAAAAAAAAAAAATTTCGAGCCCTAATAGGTTAGGCTAACAAATGAATGTTCTTCCATATAGCATAAGCCCATTTGATGGATATAACATCATCTAACAGCTCCTCTTGCATATGCCTCATAGAAATTTAATTATTGAATATGAAAAAGTCTATGGTATTACATTGNAGTCTTATCCTGACTAATCGGTGAGCAACTAGCCCAATTGTTTACACCTTCTACATCGTTATTTGTTATTGTTTGCGATGGTGTGTTTTTTGGTTGTTGTTGACATCCTGATAGCCATATTTTGGAGCCTAAAATCTTGCCTACCACCTGCTCGCTGAAAATCCCCAACTACCTGCCTGCCTATGTCTAGTCGAGCAACCTGCACCAGCACGTTCACACCAGTACAACCAAAAAAACGGTTGCAAAGTGGTCATTTGCTCGAAAACGCGGTGGACTTTTCCAGCAACTTGTGAGTGATCAAACTAGGGGTGTTCAAAAGAACCGGTTGGAACTGCAACTGGCGGGTACCCGAGGTTTGGTTCCGGTTCTTACCCAGAACTGACCATCAATAGGTAGGTTCCGGTTCCACATTTTTGGAACCGTTATGTACGGTTACAGTTACGGTTACGGTTTCGGTTTCGGTTTCGGTTTCGGTTTCGATTCCGATTCCGATTCCGATTCCGATTGTTAGGAACCGGAACCAGGAACCGAGGCTAATATAAAATAAAATTAAAGATTAGAGGGGGTTAATAAAAACTTTTGTAGAAAAAGTAATGTGAATACATTTATATTTATATTTCATAACATTTAAAGTAAGTTGGTTTGACTTTTGAGAATTTACCTTTACAAAGTAATAGAATTTGTAATTTTGAATTTATAATTTGTAATTTTATTTTTGTTAACAAGTGCCAGGTGGGGGGGTATTTGGAAGTTTTTAAGGGTTTTTTTGCCATTTTAAAAACTTTTAGGGGTCATTGGAATTTTACAAAGTACCCAGAACCAGAACCAGAACCAGAACCGGAAACGGAATCGGAACCGGAACCAGAACCGAAACCAGAACCGAAACCGTTATTATAGGTTCTGGTTCTAGGTACCTAGGAACCGAAACCGTCGGTTCTGGTTCCAAATTTCAAGGAACCGTCGGTTCTGATTCCGGTTCCTTAAAACAATATAGGGTAGCTAGAACCGAACATCCCTAGATCAAATGACGGGGTGATATGAGTTTTGAAGAGAATATGATGAGGGGTTGAATGGTGGTGGTGGCACAGATTTCAGATGGCATAAACACCTAGAAACTGGACAAGAATAAGGGAAGTTGCCCAAAAATGCAGGTCACAAATTTGAGACGTTGGGGTTATTTTAACTTTTTAATTTAATTTGAAATGACCAATTTAGCCTTTAACTATTAAAAGAAAAAAAATGTCAATTTAAGAGTGAGAATCTAGAATTTATGAAACCAAGGGTACTAACCTAAGATTTCACTAAACCTTTGGTGGAAATATGTCCAAAAAGAAGTTCTTTCTAAACATATAAAATATATGAATTAGTTTTCTTTTTCTTGGTTTATTAGACTTATAGAATATTTAATGGATCTTAGAGATTAGTTGAAATATGTGTAAACCGCCCTATCGAAAAAAAAAAAAACAAATGTATTTTAATGAATTTACAGAAAAATATAGCAACATTTAACATCATAATTATTGTATTCAGGGGCTGGGCCTACGTGAAATAAGTCAGTGGGCTAAAGTGTGGTCTACCTATTAATGCTTCTACATTAAATTTCCTAAAATAAAATCTCTCCTTTCACATACTTCAATTTTTTACTTTATAATTTTCTCTATTTAATATAACCATATATATACTTGAATTGAAAGTAGATTTAAATTAAATTATGAATAATTTTAATATTAAAATTAAATTTACTTTAGTTTGCAATTAATGTTCTAAAACATCTTGTTTAAACTTTAATGAACTTCCATTTACAAATGTTATTCAATAATTAAAATTAAAAATTTAATAATTAAACACTTTTGTATGTTATCACATTTGCCTTAAAATAAAAGACACCCAATCCTTCATTTTTATTTTTATAATACCATAATGACTTCTTTCTTATCATTATAAAATTCTGATTAATATATTTGATTATATTATTTATTTTAATAATAAATTATTACATATTAATACATATATATTAGAAATAATTTTTAGTTATATTTAGAAACAAACAAAAATAATTAATAATCTCTATCCCAAATTAATTATATACATATATTTTATTAAAAAAAGGAAAAACCAAGTAATAATAGAGGATCCGAAACCCGAAGGAGCCCCACATTTTTCTGAATCTCTGTCTACTCGGGAGCAAACTTGGCTTCCACCAGTTCACTACTTCTCTCTTCTTCCGATTTCGCTTCCATTCAGGTCTTTGCCTCTTCGATTTATTCGTCTTTTCTGTTACTCGCCGATTCGCCTTTGTTTTCGATCTGTTTTCCTTCTTTTTTATCATTTGTTTTTGTTTTTTCCTTCTTCTCGATTCGAGGCGGTGTATTTCAATCGAGCTTCGATTCGACTAGGTTTTGCCTCTGAGGATTCAAATTTTAGGCTTTTTTTGTTTGGTTTCTGAGAATATGATGCAAATTAGCTTGAGCGCATGCGGTATCTACAACAATTATCGGAATTTAAAGTGATGATTAAGCGTTCTTTTTCGTTGATGTTAGCTGCCAAACACATTTTTAGGGTTCTTTGATTGTTGGTTTCAGAGCTAGGAAAGGGGAATTTGTGAGAGCTCTCGAGTTAGGTGTGTTCTAGCTTTTGTCTATTTTTATGAGCCATAATTAGGGTTTTTGTGTTGAGATTAGCATGAATTAGTGCCGATTTCTTACTAGAATCTAATTGAGTTCTTGGTGTTGTGTTTTTTAAGTTGTTGTACGTTATGGTTTAAGATGGTTTTTGCTTTATTTGATTCAGTTGTGATAAGGTTGTGGTGTATACTGAGAGTAATTTTCATCTATATGATTTTGAGCTGGTATGACGGTTGATTATTGTGATTTTGCAGATTCTGGGTTTTCTGGGAATTGAGAATTGGGGTTTGGCAATATGACGATGAATGAACGGAAGACGATTGACTTAGAACAAGGATGGGAGTTTATGCAGAAGGGAATTACAAAGTTGAAGAATATTCTGGAAGGGCATCCCGAGCCACAGTTCAGTTCTGAGGACTACATGATGCTCTATACGTATCCATTTCTATGGGATTTTGTTTGTTAATCTCTGTTGATTAAACTTATTTTTTTGAGTAGATCAAAATTTTTATAGTTGTTATCGTTGCTGCTTTTCTTAACTGCGCATATAGAACCATCTATAACATGTGTACACAGAAGCCTCCCCATGACTACTCCCAACAGCTATATGACAAGTACCGAGAGTCATTTGAAGAATACATTACCTCCACGGTAGGAATTTTGGTGTTGATGTAAATCTATATATATCTCAAATATAATTTTCTTTGAATTTAGTTTAATTTTCACCACAGTTTGCAATTTGAGAATTAAGGTGCCATAATTTTTATGACTAAATTGCTTCCATGACCAACAAAATTGCCCTGGTTATGCATACTTAAGTTTGCAATATTTCAAAATCGAGTCATAAGCATGTCCTAATTAGATTAACTTCATCATCCAACTTCACCTTTTATTGTATATGTATTACATTGATGTACATTTAATGTATGCAAAAAGATATTTGTTCAGGGTGTGAGCTAAGATGAGTACATGGGGATTTGTTATTTTTGGTTTTTGGATTGAAGTATTATATATGTAAACAAATTGCTGAGACATCAACAATATGCTTTCCCTCACTACACTGTGGTTGAATAGTCTTATTGTTGGAATTGACGATAGATATTTTCTTTCATTCATTGATTTCTTTGTTAACCTTTTTACACTATTTTTTTTTTTTAAACATTGTTCCCATTCACTTCTTTATTTGTGTTTCAGGTATTGCCATCTATAAGAGAGAAGCATGATGAGTTTATGTTGAGAGAGCTTGTAAAACGGTGGGCAAACCATAAGGTTATGGTCAGGTGGCTTTCTCGATTCTTCCATTATCTTGACCGTTACTTTATAGCTCGGAGGTCTCTGCCACCCCTTAATGAAGTTGGGCTTTCCTGTTTCCGTGATCTGGTATGCCATGACTGAACATGGTGCTATTGCATTTCCCGTTTGTATTTGTTTGGATTATTCTGTTCCTTTCTTCTAGAAAGCTATAGCTACTTAGATTTTTTTTTTTTTTTTTTTTTTTTTTAACATTTACTTTTAGTTTAGTTCTTCCGTATGATGTCAACTCTCCTTATAACAAGTCATTTGACATTGTAATGTTATGGGTATATTGTTTTAATTTTAGGTCTATCTGGAGTTGAATGGAAAAGTAAGAGATGCTGTAATATCTTTGGTATGTGTTGTTTCTTGCCAAAGTTCGCACCATGCATTTTAATTATTCAGCTAAGATTTATTAACAGAATTATTTTATATTAGATTGATCAAGAACGTGAGGGTGAACAGATTGATCGAGCTTTATTGAAGAATGTTTTAGATATATTTGTTGAAATCGGGATGGGGCAAATGGATTCCTATGAAAATGACTTTGAAGCAGCCATGCTTATTGATACATCTGGATATTATTCTCGGAAGGCTTCAAGCTGGATCTTAGAAGATTCTTGTCCAGATTATATGTTGAAAGTATGCTTTAAATGTTCTTGTTACATAAAACTTCATATTTTGTGTATTCCTAAATGATTCTAATGTGTCTGTTGGTACTTCCAGGCTGAGGAGTGTCTGAAACGGGAGAAGGATAGGGTTGCTCATTACTTGCATTCTAGTAGTGAACCAAAGTTACTGGAGGTTTGCCATAACGTTTAATTTAATATATCTATCATTTTTAGAGTAGTTAGTCAAATGGAGGATGTTTGTCTAGGTTTCCAAGATACTTAATTCCTTAACTTCATCATGTATTTTAAAGTTCTTCCATTTTATGAAGCCCCTATTCAAAGATTTATTTTTCCATCTGTATTGTTGTTTTTACAAGTCTATTTTCTCCTTTGCAGAAAGTTCAACATGAGTTGTTGACTGTATTTGCTAACCAACTGCTTGAAAAAGAGCACTCAGGATGCCATGCACTGCTTAGAGATGACAAGGTATTAACTGAATTATCATATATTTTAAATACATGCTGTAGATTGGTTGTAATTTAACCAGTAAATGCTGTGATTTTCTTCCTCTTTTCTGAATTATGTTTTAGGTGGAGGATTTGTCAAGAATGTTCAGGCTCTTTTCTAAAATACCTCGAGGATTAGACCCAGTTTCCAACATATTTAAGCAGGTGCTTTATATTTTTATTGAATTAAAGGCAACTCCAGTGTAGTTTTTTTTATTCCTTTTGTTTTTTGCACATTAATTCTCTTTCCTTCTGTCTCCCTGTGCAGCATGTTACTGCTGAAGGTACAGCATTGGTTAAACAGGCTGAAGATGCAGCGAACAACAAGAAGGTGTGTATATGTCTGTTCGTCGTTTAATTAGCTTACACATGAAGACTCCTTTAAAGCCATACATTTACAATTGTTGGCATTCATATCCGAACGGTACTTTGCATTAATTGGAGCATTTATCTATTGCCTGAAGATGAAGGCATTAAAATTTTTGTTTTTGGGATCATCTTCAAGAAAGTTTATTTCTTTTCTTAATTATTGGAGTTTCTAGTTTAGATTTTGGGCATTAATCTTTCTGCCTTGGTGCTTCCTGGGATACTTTCTGTTTTCTAGGGCTTTGGGTTTTGTGCATGTAGTAATATTTGTTTATGTACCTTTTTTGAGTTTACTTGAGCAAGACTGCGATAGTCTTTGAAAAAAATTGTTAAATTTGGTGTCTTCATACAACCTAGAGATTATTCACTTCTAGTGTGCATTTGGTGTGGGATTCTGTTTCTGACTACCTGTAGGATATACACCTACTCCACATTGGAGAGAACGAACCTAAGGTGAAAGTTCTTTATATGTGAAATCCCTCTTAACCTTACAAATATCAGCTGCTTTGCTGGGTATGGCACGTTTCACACCTGCCATGTTTTACTTGGTCAAAATTAGCTTTTAGATGATGGGAACAGTTACTGTTACATGTATACCCAAGTAACAGGTCTTCACTCCACCGTGTTCTTTTCTCTTGCCTTGCCTGGTCCAACCCCTCTGTGTTTGTGGCAGGTATGGGAATGGCTACAGGGCAGGGTTGGGGAAGGTGATATCCGGTTGGTTGCCTACATAAATTTTTGGAGTTGAATCTTTAGCATGATGGGGTATTAGAAAGTGCGTAGCTCTTATGTCCAATTTAAAGCTATGGGCCTGCACAGGTTGAGACGACTTCTTAACTTGTAACATTGTGTTGTTGGTAGTTGCTTGGTCCTTTCTGTCATTTTATTTGGAGTCTTTGCCTATGAAACTTCTTACAAGCATCTTTTTTATAATAAAATTAGAAAAAATGCAAGTTACTGCATGCATTTAGTGAAGATGCTCCTTTGGATGGAAAATAGAAACAGTGTAAAATCATTTCAAGCACATTATATTCAATAATTGTTCCTAGTGAAGCTTAGGTCATACCGTGGTTCTCTTCACTACATTGAGAAGTTGAAGTTGCTGAGTGACATGATTGACAATTTGGTTTATACTATCAGTAACTTTAGCTACAATGGAAGAATCTCCATGTGTTTTTCAAGCTTGTCTGGTCCAAGATTTTATATGTTCTAGTATACAAATGAAGAAATATTATGTTGTAAATAAAGATATTATGTATTCAGAATTAGCTTTATAATGCCATAAGGTAAAACTTCTGGTTGTCTTATTATATAGCTGACAAGTTGGTGGAACTGACTTAAGGAGTTTTTATTTCTATTTTAGCTGGCATATCTTTTATGCTGTACTGCAGTGTGCTTGGCTTCTTTTTAGTGGTGTTTGTGTAGTCCACCATGTCATTTCTATATAAAAGTGCATATTCGTGGCATATTTGTTAGCAGGCACCATGGATTTTCATGCCAATAACTGTATATATATTTTTTAACAGGCTGAAAAAAGGACGTGGTTGGTTTGCAAGAACAGGTAAGGGTCTGTTTGGTATACTATTTTTATCCTATTTCCAATGTTATTCTCAAATAACTGTTTGTTTCATGATTTAGGAAAACTATTATATTTTATTCATTACTTTTAGACCCCTTAGTTTTTAATTTAATTAAACACTCCAAAAAAAGTTTAAAAATTAACAAACCCCCCCACCCACCCACATTTGCCATTCCTCGGCCACCGCGGAAGGTGCGGAATCTGGTATAATGGAGCACTACCGGCTGGATCTTGCCGTAGTGCACCGATCTATCATTTTCCAGCCATATCTACCTTGGATCTGGCCGTTTGGTCATCAACGACGACCATATCTTTGACTGCACCAAACATGGCTAGATCTGGCCGTCAATGGCTAGATCCACGTGTATTTGGCTGGAAAAAGCCATCTTGGCGCATGATCGGCCAGATCCAGTCGGTCGAGCGTCGATACGGAAATCGGCCACCCTCCGACGGTGGTGGCCGCTGCCGTTTTTAATGGTGGGTGGGGGTGTTTTTGTAATTCTAAATGTTTTTATTAAGGGGGTGTTAGTAAATTAACAAATCTAGGGGGTGTTTTGTAATTTTTAAATCCTACCTCGTATTTCCCACCCACTCTAGAAATATCAAAAATACTATCTAAAATACTAAAACAAACACACCCTAAATTTTTGCACTTCTATTTCTATTGGGCATAAGGACTGCCTGCGAGGGTAGAAACTAATTTTCTTGTGGTTTTCAGGTTTTTGTTAGGAAAGTGATTGAGTTACATGACAAGTACCTAGCATATGTAAATGATTGTTTCCAGAACCACACTCTTTTCCACAAGGTCTGTAATAGAGAATTGGTTCAAAATTTTAACATCACATCCAGTAGTTCCTGTATAATCTGATTGTTTTGTGTTTTCCTGCAGTCTCTTAAGGAGGCTTTTGAGGTCTTCTGCAACAAGGGTGTTGCTGGAAGCTCAAGTGCAGAACTCCTTGCCACTTTTTGTGATAATATTCTTAAGAAAGGTGGGAGTGAGAAACTTAGTGATGAAGCAATTGAAGAAACACTTGAGAAGGTCCGTTGCATTGTTGTGTAGTGTTGATATAGCTTCTGCAGACATGATGTTAAACTTTGTAATTGAATTTGTCATTTATCTACAGGTAGTGAAGCTGCTTGCATATATTAGCGACAAGGATTTATTCGCTGAATTTTACAGGTATATGCCATCACTTTTCCATTGTGAATCGCTATGTAATAATATTTTTAGGATAAAGTCATTTTAGAAATATTAACTTTACATTGCATGGCTGCTGGCAGGAAAAAGCTTGCTCGGCGGCTTCTTTTTGACAAGAGTGCTAATGATGACCATGAGAGAAGTATTTTAACAAAGCTGAAGCAACAGTGTGGTGGTCAGTTCACCTCCAAGATGGAGGGGATGGTCAGTACACTTTACTATCCTTGGTGAATTGGAAGTTTTCAATGTTAAATGCAGATACTATTGGAAACATTGAGAGGAAGGGTGATTCTTTATTCTTTGTTCATATGTATGTTTGTTTAATTTTTACCAGGTTACGGACCTGACATTGGCGAAGGAAAATCAGAATAATTTTGAGGAATATCTAAACAGTAACCCAAATGCAAATCCAGGGATTGATTTGACAGTTACTGTTTTGACTACTGGCTTCTGGCCGAGTTACAAGTCATTTGATCTTAACCTTCCAGCAGAGATGGTAGGCTCATAAAATTCTTGTATAGACAAGAAACGTTTTGTTAGATGTGAAGCCCATATATGCTTATTTATTTATTTTCACTTTTTCTGTACATTAATATTACTCTGTTGAAACTCTGCTGCTTTAGGTAAAGTGTGTTGAAGTATTTAGAGAATTCTATCAGACAAAAACCAAGCACAGAAAACTTACTTGGATATACTCACTGGGTACTTGTAACCTCATTGGGAAATTTGAAACCAGAACCACAGAACTGATTGTCACAACCTATCAAGTAATTGGCTCAAGCCATTTTTTTAGGTGTGGGTTCTGAGGTGGGTTTCTTGATGGCTAACTCAGGATTTTTTGGTCTGCAGGCTTCTGCCTTGCTACTTTTCAATTCCTCAGATAGGCTGAGTTATTCAGAGATCATGACTCAGTTGAACTTGACTGATGATGATGTTATTAGACTGCTTCATTCCTTGTCATGTGCAAAGTATAAGATTCTCAACAAAGAGCCAAACACGAAAAGCATCTCTCCCACCGATCACTTTGAGTTCAACTCCAAGTTTACTGATAAAATGAGGAGGATCAAGGTTCTGTAGCTGTTTCTAAACTCTTGTTCTGGTCTCTTTTTTCTAATTACTGATTTTTCTCTAGGATGATTTGTAACATGTTCAATTTGCAGATTCCTCTCCCTCCTGTGGATGAAAAGAAGAAGGTGATTGAAGATGTTGACAAGGACAGACGGTATGCGATTGATGCCTCAATTGTTCGCATCATGAAGAGTAGGAAGGTTTTGGGGCACCAACAGTTGGTGCTGGAGTGTGTTGAGCAGTTGAGCCGCATGTTCAAGGTTTATATGGCAATTTTTTTTGTGTTGTAATGTATCTGCCTTATCTTTCCTCATTTATAACTCAGTGTTAATTGAAATGTAAAATTTTGCAGCCTGATTTCAAGGCAATTAAAAAGAGGATTGAAGACCTCATCACTCGGGACTATCTCGAGAGGGACAAAGCTAATCCCAATATGTTCCGGTACTTGGCATGATCCGGTCTGGGTTCAACATGGAGTGGTGACTATTGCTGCTGGAAAAAGAGGGCCAGCTCATGGTGGAAATAGGGCATATAAAACAGCCATAGCCCGAGCCACAATGAGTGCCTCCTTTGGTGATTACTCTGGAGGAGAACCTGCGATGCTTGTAAATTTTGTCGATGGAGCCAGGTGTGGAGAACACAACTATAGATTGTGAACCGGTGGTGGAGAAATTGTTATTAATTTCATAATGTGGTTCACTTTCACCAAGGGACCATGCAGATCTGTCTTCTTATTATGCAAAATCCATTTCATGACCTAGTTGAAGTTTGTTTGTGAATTTATATCTTGCTTTCCCTGCGCTAAAACGTGTATTTTCATCTACTAAAATTGCATTTTGATTGTAAGCTAAGAAGTATCAAGTGGAATGGAATGTCTTTCTTTCAATGGGAAATCCATGCCTCCCATATTTTATGCTTCCTTCAATTTATTCTTTTAGGGGGAAACACTCAATTCCTAAATCAAAGGCAATGACCAAAAGATATTAACAAGGAAATATGCATTGAAATAGCTTGTGTGACGTTGGAATGCATTGGAAATGGAAAAATTGAACATGGAAGTAGCTTTCAGCAAGATTTGGAGCTTGGCCATTGTGGGTATCATGAAAATTGGTGTTTTTATTTTTTTTCTTTTCAATTACATTCGATATACTTTTTAATACAGTAGAATCTCTTTGTGGTTATAATGGTGGGATCAAACTAATTTTATTATTATAAAATAATTATAACTTAATAGAAGTGTAGTTGAAAAAAATATTCTTTTAACTCAGTTATAATTAGTGCATGTGGTATAGACTATATTACATAAAATATGTACTAAATTAGTAATTAATTAATGAAGCATGTCAAATCTAAGGTATAAACGTTAATAAAAGAGATAAACATAGATTCATGTGAAAATGTTGTAAACATGTTTGAGAATCTAGAAATATTTTGATTTTAACAAAAAGTTGGTGAGTTATCACGTATCTGCAAGTTCAAAAATGTGGTAACAATTCAAAAGTATAAATCATTGTCTCAAACAACTTGAAATAAATATTTTATTTCATCTTGAGTCTTTAACGTAACATATCATATATTTTTTTACTATGTGGAGACAAAACCTTCAAATAAGATCTAAAAAAATTATAATTGACTCAAGTTGGGACCAGAATTTTTTTATGACTATATAGATGTTATTCTTATATAGAATCATTGTTTTAAAACCCGGACCGGAGGGCAACCCGTTTTGCTACCTGGGTCAACCAGTCCAATCGGTTGGACCGATGATGTCAGTGACAATTTTATTTTAAAAAAATTACATATTAATCCGTTAAATTTTAATATATTATAAAGATTCTCCTAAAAAAGTTAAAATAGTCCCTCAAATTTTTTTTATTTCAAAAATACCCCAAAAAATTACCAATTAATCCCTAAACTTTTGACATATCTCCGAAACACACCTATAAAATTTATTAACCCTTATAATTTTGAAATATTACAAAAAACCCCCTTGAGACTTGAACCAGACCGGAGAAACTGTCGGCTCTCGGTCGGACCTGCCAGTCCAGTCCGGTTTTTAAAACAGAGTATAGAATATCACGAAATAGATGTTCTACTATCGTAAACAATTGTTCTTCGGTACAAAAGCGTAATTGTGATCAATTGTTTGGCACACTACCGCAAATTCAATATGCTTTATTTACCAACCTACGACATTTTAAGCACTCTTGACAATTGCTCTTGTCACTTTCTCAACTTCAAGTTCAAAGTGTTTCTACTTTAACGTCCATTTCAAGCATTACTGACCATTGCTCTTGTCAATTTCTCAAGCTCAAGTTCAAGTTCAAGTTCAAGTGTTTCTACTTTAACGTCTATTTTAGGTACCAGCTTTAAATAAGTGGGAAATTCAATTATTCAATGAATGTGCTTGAAAATGGAAGTGAAGGAAGGAAAATCAACGGTTCTCTTTAGCATCATTATTATTCCCAACTCAGAAATTTAAGAAAAGACCAGCAATTTTCTTCCAACCCCAACACTCTTTAAAACAAATGCTGGTGCCACTTTTTGTAGATCAAATTAATTTTATAATATTAAGAAGGTTGGAGTTTGGGACCATTTCGGTTTGAGATCATTCTCCCACAACTATTGATGATAATGGCAAGTTAGGATACAGCTTTCATTTACACTTACACTTGCGTGAGATCTTGGTTCTCTGTTAGTGGGTTGTCAAAGTCATATCACTTGAGTCAAGCTTGGCTTCAACTAAGTTTCTGTAGTCATATCTTCTCCCTTTAAACATGGTTCCTAGATTTCTAACCCCATGTCCCAAAGTCAAAACCATTTTTTTGGTTCCAAGTATTATTATATCAGTTCTAACTCTGATGAATTCAGTGTACTTGTTCATTTTCTGGCTCAACTTCAACTTTCAACTACTCCCTTTTAATACAAGCCCCTCAACTTTCATTTTGCATACATCATTGATGCATAACACAAAATTTTCACTTATCTTGGTGAATTTGAAGTACTAAACCCAGGAAAAAAAGTTACCAAAAATCTTCAACTTTGTCCCAGTTGACAGCCAGTAATTAGCTCTTGTAATTAACCAACAAAAACTTGATAAGTTAACTTGCTGGGCAGTTCCATTGACTGAGAGGCTGATGAAAGGCTTCAAACAAGTTTTTTTCTATCACCACAAATAAATAGGAGCATGAAGTTAAATGCTACTGAAAAAACTGTATACTGTCCAATTTAAAGCTATGGGCCTGCACAGGTTGAGACGACTTCTTAACTTGTAACATTGTGTTGTTGTGTAGTTGCTTGGTCCTTTCTGTCATTTTATTTGGAGTCTTTACCTATGAAACTTCTTACAAGCTCTTTTTTAATAAAATTAGAAAAAATGCAAGTTACCTGCATGCATTTAGTGAAGATGCTCCTTTGGATGGAAATAGAAAGTGTAAAATCATTTCGAGCACATTATATCCAATAATTGTTCCTAGTGAAGCTTAGGTCATCCCGTGGTCTCTTCACTACATTGAGAAGTTGGAGTTTCTGAGTGGCATGATTGACAATTTGGTTTATACTATCAGTAACTTTAGCTACAAGGAAGAATCCCATGTGTTTTTGAAAGCTGTCATGGTGGCAAGATGTTAATGTTCTAGTATACAAATGAAGAAATATTATGTTTGAAATAAAGATATTATGTATTCAGAATTAGCTTTATAATGCCATAAGTAAAAACTTCTGGTTGTCTTCTTATATAGCTGACAAGTTGGTGGAACTGAGTTTAAGGAGTTTTTATTCTATTTTAGCTGGCATATCTTTTTATGCTGTTACTGCAGTGTGCTTGGCTTCTTTTTAGTGGTGTTTGTGTAGTTCACCATGTCATTTAAAGTGCATATCGGGCATATTTGTTAGCAGGCAACCATGGATTTTCATGCCAATAACTCTGTATATATATTTTTTAACAGCTGAAAAAAGGGACGTGGTTGGTTTGCAAGAACAGGTAAGGGTCTGTTTGGTATACTATTTTCTATCCTATTTCCATCTTATTCTCAAAATACTGTTTGTTTCATTTTTAGGAAATATCTTATTATATTTATTCAATTACTTTTAGACCCCTTAAGTTTATTAATTTAATTAAAACTTCCAAAAAAATTTAAAAATTAACAAAAACAGCCCACCCACCCACTTTTGCCAGATTCTCGTGGCCACCACGGAAGGTGGCCGGAATCTGGTATAATGGAGCACTACCGGCTGGATCTTGCCGGTAGTGCACCGATCTATCATTTTCCAGCCATATCCACCTTGGATCTGGTCGTAGTTGGTCGTCAACGATGACCATATCTTTGACTATTGACCAAACATGGTTAGATCTGGCCGTCAATGGCTAGATCCACGGTGGATTTGGCTGGAAAAGGCCATCTCGACACATGATCGGCCAGATCCAGTTAGGGTGAGCGGTTCTAGTACCCTCCACTTTCCGGAGGAATCGGAACCGGAATCGCACAGTGCAGTTCTTCAAGGTTCCGGTTCCTTTCCCGATACCCTGTAAAAAATTAATTACCCCCTTATTAGTTAAAAAATGATAAAAATACTTTAAAAGTTACAAATACACCCCTAACAAATTTTGATTATTCATTCATTTTATGTCCAATGTAACTCATAACCTGTAATCTCTAGGCAACACTTGAATTCAATCGTTCATCACAATTCACATAAAATTCGTCAATCAAAACCAAAACACAAACAATTATTCATCACAATTCAAATTATAATGAATGTATAATAATTAAGTGATCATACTATAATGTATGTTTAAACTTATAATTATTTAAGTAGTTTTTAACAATATGTAACGTTATAATCAATTAAATTTCTAATGATTTAATTAATTACTTATGTTTAATGTTTATAATATAATGTCATAATTAATTAAGTAATTATTTAATTGTGTAATGTTATAATTAATTAAGTGATCATACTGCAATGTAAATTGTAATGTTAAATTAATTAAGTAATATACTATTTAATTATAATGTAATATTATAATTATTAAATTGTTAATTATTAATTAGTATTGTAATATTGTTTATATAATGTTATAATTAATTAAGTAATCATACTATAAATTTATAATGTAATGTTATAATTAACCCCCTAGATCCAGTCGGTCGAGTGCCGATACGAAAATCCGGCCATCCTCCGACGGTGGTGGCCGGCTGCCGGTATTTAATGGGTGGGTGGGGGTTTTTTTTTTGTAATTCTAAATGTTTTTATTAGGGGTGTTTAGTAAATTAACAAATCTAGGGGGTGTTTTGTTAATTTTAAATCTTACCTCGTTATTTCCACCCAACTCTAAAAATCAAAAATACTATCTAAAATACTAAACAACACACCCTAAATTTTTGCTCTTCTATTTCTATTGGGCATAAGGACTGCCTGCAGGGTAGAAACTATATTTTCTGTGGTTTTCAGGTTTTTGTTAGAAAGTGATTGAGTTACATGACAAGTACCTAGCATATGTAAATGATTGTTTCCAGAACCACACTCTCTTCCACAAGGTCTGTAATAGAAATTGGTTCAAAATTTTAACATCACATCCAGTAGTTCCTGTATAATCTGATTGTTTTGTGTTTTCCTGCAGTCTCTTAAGGAGGCTTTTGAGGTCTTCTGCAACAAGGGTGTTGCTGGAAGCTCAGTGCAGAACTCCTTGCCACTTTTTGTGATAATATTCTTAGAAGGTGGGATGAGAACTTAGTGATGAAGCAATTGAAGAAACACTTGAGAAGGTCCGTTCCATTGTTGTGTAGTGTTGATATAGCTTCTGCAGACAGATGTTAAACTTTTAATTGAATTTGTCATTTATCTACGGTAGTGAAGCTGCTTGCATATATAGCGACAAGGATTTATTCTCTGAATTTTACGTTAGATATGCATCACTTTTCCATTGTTGAATCGCTAGGTTTAAATAATATAGATTATTAGGATAATAGTCATTTAAGAAATTTATATTGCATGGCTGCTGGCAGAAAAAGCTTGCTCGCGGCGCTTCTTTTTGACAAGAGTGCTAATGATGACCATGAGAGAAGTATTTTAACAAAGCTGAAGCAGCAGTGTGGTGGTCAGTTCACCTCCAAGATGGAGGGATGGTCAGTACACTTTACTATCCTTGGTGAATTGGAAGTTTTCAATGTTAAATGCAGATACTTTGGAAACATTGAGAGAAGGTGATTCTTTATTCTTTGTTCTATGTATGTTTGTTTAATTTTTACCAGGTACGGACCTGACATTGGCGAAGGAAAATCAGAATATTTTGAGGAATATCTAACAGTAACCCAAATGCAAATCCAGGGATTGATTTGACAGTTACTGTTTTGACTACTGGCTTCTGGCCGAGTTACAAGTCATTTGATCTTAACCTTCCAGCAGAGATGGTAGGCTCATAAAATTCTTGTAAGACAGAAACGTTTTGTTAGATGTGAAGCCCATATATGCTTATTATTTTATTTCACTTTTTCTGTACATTAATATTACTCTGTTGAAACTCTGCTGCTTTAGGTAAAGTGTGTTGAAGTATTTAGAGATTCTATCAGACAAAAACCAAGCACAGAAAACTTACTTGGATATACTCACTGGGTACTTGTAACCTCATTGGGAATTTTGAAACCAGAACCACAGAACTGATTGTCACAACCTATCAAGTAATTGGCTCAAGCCATTTTTTTAGGTGTGGTTTCTGAGGTGGGTTTCTTCATGGCTACTCAGGATTTTTTGGTCTGCAGCTTCTGCCTTGCTACTTTCATTCCTCGATAGGCTGAGTTATTCAGAGATCATGACTCAGTTGAACTTGACTGATGATGAGTTATTAGACTGCTTCATTCCTTGTCATGTGCAAAGTATAAGATTCTCAACAAGAGCCAACACGAAAAGCATCTCTCCCACCGATCACTTTGAGTTCACTCAAGTTTACTGATAAATGAGGAGGATCAAGGTTCTGTAGCTGTTTCTAAACTCTTGTTCTGGTCTCTTTTTTTCTAATTACTGTTTTTCTCTAGGATGATTTGTAACATGTTCAATTTGCAGATTCCTCTCCCTCCTGTGATGAAAAGAAAGGTGATTGAAATGTTGACAAGGACAGACGGTATGCGATTGATGCCTCAATTGTTCGCATCATGAAGATTAGGAAGGTTTTGGGGCACCAACGTTGGTGCTGGAGTGTGTTGAGCAGTTGAGCCGCATGTTCAAGGTTTATATGGCAATTTTTTTTTGTGTTGTAATGTATCTGCCTTATCTTTCCTCATTTATAACTCAGTGTTAATTGAAATGTAAAATTTTGCAGCCTGATTTCAAGGCATTAAAAAGAGGATTGAAGACCTCTCACTCGGGACTATCTCGAGGGACAAAGCTAATCCCAATATGTTCAGGTACTTGGCATGACCGGTCTGGGTTCAACATGGAGTGGTGACTATTGCTGCTGGAAAAAGAGGGCCAGCTCATGGTGAAATAGGGCATATAAACAGCCATCCCGCCACAATGAGTGCCTCCTTTGGTGATTACTCTGGAGAGAACCTGCGATGCTTGTAAATTTTTGTCGATGGAGCCAGGTGTGGAGAACACAAGTATAGATTGTGACCGGTGGTGGAGAAATTGTTATTAATTTCATAATGTGGTTCACTTCACCAAGGGACCATGCAGATCTGTCTTCTTCTTATTGTTGGAATTGACGATAGATATTTTCTTTCATTCATTGATTTCTTTGTTAACCTTTTTACACTATTTTTTTTTTTAAACATTGTTCCCATATACTTCTTTGTTTGTGTTTCAGGTATTGCCATCTATAAGAGAGAAGCATGATGAGTTTATGTTGAGAGAGCTTGTAAAACGGTGGGCAAACCATAAGGTTATGGTCAGGTGGCTTTCTCGATTCTTCCATTATCTTGACCGTTACTTTATAGCTCGGAGGTCTCTGCCACCCCTTAATGAAGTTGGGCTTTCCTGTTTCCGTGATCTGGTATGCCATGACTGAACATGGTGCTATTGCATTTCCCGTTTGTATTTGTTTGGATTATTCTGTTCCTTTCTTCTAGAAAGCTATAGCTACTTAGATTTTTTTTTTTTTTTTTTTTTTTTTTAACATTTACTTTTAGTTTAGTTCTTCCGTATGATGTCAACTCTCCTTATAACAAGTCATTTGACATTGTAATGTTATGGGTATATTGTTTTAATTTTAGGTCTATCTGGAGTTGAATGGAAAAGTAAGAGATGCTGTAATATCTTTGGTATGTGTTGTTTCTTGCCAAAGTTCGCACCATGCATTTTAATTATTCAGCTAAGATTTATTAACAGAATTATTTTATATTAGATTGATCAAGAACGTGAGGGTGAACAGATTGATCGAGCTTTATTGAAGAATGTTTTAGATATATTTGTTGAAATCGGGATGGGGCAAATGGATTCCTATGAAAATGACTTTGAAGCAGCCATGCTTATTGATACATCTGGATATTATTCTCGGAAGGCTTCAAGCTGGATCTTAGAAGATTCTTGTCCAGATTATATGTTGAAAGTATGCTTTAAATGTTCTTGTTACATAAAACTTCATATTTTGTGTATTCCTAAATGATTCTAATGTGTCTGTTGGTACTTCCAGGCTGAGGAGTGTCTGAAACGGGAGAAGGATAGGGTTGCTCATTACTTGCATTCTAGTAGTGAACCAAAGTTACTGGAGGTTTGCCATAACGTTTAATTTAATATATCTATCATTTTTAGAGTAGTTAGTCAAATGGAGGATGTTTGTCTAGGTTTCCAAGATACTTAATTCCTTAACTTCATCATGTATTTTAAAGTTCTTCCATTTTATGAAGCCCCTATTCAAAGATTTATTTTTCCATCTGTATTGTTGTTTTTACAAGTCTATTTTCTCCTTTGCAGAAAGTTCAACATGAGTTGTTGACTGTATTTGCTAACCAACTGCTTGAAAAAGAGCACTCAGGATGCCATGCACTGCTTAGAGATGACAAGGTATTAACTGAATTATCATATATTTTAAATACATGCTGTAGATTGGTTGTAATTTAACCAGTAAATGCTGTGATTTTCTTCCTCTTTTCTGAATTATGTTTTAGGTGGAGGATTTGTCAAGAATGTTCAGGCTCTTTTCTAAAATACCTCGAGGATTAGACCCAGTTTCCAACATATTTAAGCAGGTGCTTTATATTTTTATTGAATTAAAGGCAACTCCAGTGTAGTTTTTTTTATTCCTTTTGTTTTTTGCACATTAATTCTCTTTCCTTCTGTCTCCCTGTGCAGCATGTTACTGCTGAAGGTACAGCATTGGTTAAACAGGCTGAAGATGCAGCGAACAACAAGAAGGTGTGTATATGTCTGTTCGTCGTTTAATTAGCTTACACATGAAGACTCCTTTAAAGCCTTACATTTATAATTGTTGGCATTCATATCCGAACGGTACTTTGCATTAATTGGAGCATTTATCTATTGCCTGAAGATGGAGGCATTAAAATTTTTGTTTTTGATATCATCTTCAAGAAAGTTTATTTCTTTTCTTAATTATTGGAGTTTCCAGTTTAGATTTTAGGCATTAATCTTTCTGCCTTGGTGCTTCCTGGGATACTTTCTGTTTTCTAGGGCTTTGGGTTTTGTGCATGTAGTAATATTTGTTTATGTACCTTTTTTGAGTTTACTTGAGCAAGACTGCGATAGTCTTTGAAAAAAATTGTTAAATTTGGTGTCTTCATACAACCTAGAGATTATTCACTTCTAGTGTGCATTTGGTGTGGGATTCTGTTTCTGACTACCTGTAGGATATACACCTACTCCACATTGGAGAGAACGAACCTAAGGTGAAAGTTCTTTATATGTGAAATCCCTCTTAACCTTACAAATATCAGCTGCTTTGCTGGGTATGGCACGTTTCACACCTGCCATGTTTTACTTGGTCAAAATTAGCTTTTAGATGATGGGAACAGTTACTGTTACATGTATACCCAAGTAACAGGTCTTCACTCCACCGTGTTCTTTTCTCTTGCCTTGCCTGGTCCAACCCCTCTGTGTTTGTGGCAGGTATGGGAATGGCTACAGGGCAGGGTTGGGGAAGGTGATATCCGGTTGGTTGCCTACATAAATTTTTGGAGTTGAATCTTTAGCATGATGGGGTATTAGAAAGTGCGTAGCTCTTATGTCCAATTTAAAGCTATGGGCCTGCACAGGTTGAGACGACTTCTTAACTTGTAACATTGTGTTGTTGGTAGTTGCTTGGTCCTTTCTGTCATTTTATTTGGAGTCTTTACCTATGAAACTTCTTACAAGCATCTTTTTTATAATAAAATTAGAAAAAATGCAAGTTACTGCATGCATTTAGTGAAGATGCTCCTTTGGATGGAAAATAGAAAGTGTAAAATCATTTCGAGCACATTATATTCAATAATTGTTCCTAGTGAAGCTTAGGTCATCCCGTGGTTCTCTTCACTACATTGAGAAGTTGGAGTTTCTGAGTGGCATGATTGACAATTTGGTTTATACTATCAGTAACTTTAGCTACAATGGAAGAATCTCCATGTGTTTTTGAAAGCTGTCATGGTAGCAAGATGTTATATGTTCTAGTATACAAATGAAGAAATATTATGTTTGAAATAAAGATATTATGTATTCAGAATTAGCTTTATAATGCCATAAGGTAAAACTTCTGGTTGTCTTATTATATAGCTGACAAGTTGGTGGAACTGAGCTTAAGGAGTTTTATTTCTATTTTAGCTGGCATATCTTTTATGCTGTTACTGCAGTGTGCTTGGCTTCTTTTTAGTGGTGTTTGTGTAGCTCACCATGTCATTTCTATATTAAAAGTGCATATTCGTGGCATATTTGTTAGCAGGCAACCATGGATTTTCATGCCAATAACTCTGTATATATATTTTTTAACAGGCTGAAAAAAGGGACGTGGTTGGTTTGCAAGAACAGGTAAGGGTCTGTTTGGTATACTATTTTTATCCTATTTCCAATGTTATTCTCAAAATAACTGTTTGTTTCATGATTTAGGAAATACTATTATATTTTATTCAATTACTTTTAGACCCCTTAAGTTTATTAATTTAATTAAACACCTCCAAAAAAAAGTTTAAAAATTAACAAAAACACCCCCACCCACCCACATTTGCCAGATTCCTGCGGCCACCGTCGGAAGGTGGCTGGAATCTGGTATAATGGAGCACTACCGGCTGGATCTTGCCGGTAGTGCACCGATCTATCATTTTCCAGCCATATCTACCTTGGATCTGGCCGTAGTTGGTCATCAACGACGACCATATCTTTGACTGTCAACCAAACATGGCTAGATCTGGCCGTCAATGGCTAGATCCACGGTGTATTTGGCTGGAAAAAGCCATCTTGGCGCATGATCGGCCAGATCCAGTCGGTCGAGCGTCGATACGGAAAATCCGGCCACCCTCCGACGGTGGTGGCCGGCTGCCGGTATTTAATGGGTGGGTGGGGGTGTTTTTGTAATTCTAAATGTTTTTATTAAGGGGTGTTTAGTAAATTAACAAATCTAGGGGGTGTTTTGTTAATTTTTAAATCCTACCTCGTTATTCCCACCCAACTCTAGAAATATCAAAAATACTATCTAAAATACTAAAACAAACACACCCTAAATTTTTGCACTTCTATTTCTATTGGGCATAAGGACTGCCTGCGAGGGTAGAAACTAATTTTCTTGTGGTTTTCAGGTTTTTGTTAGGAAAGTGATTGAGTTACATGACAAGTACCTAGCATATGTAAATGATTGTTTCCAGAACCACACTCTTTTCCACAAGGTCTGTAATAGAGAATTGGTTCAAANCAAATGAAGAAATATTATGTTTGAAATAAAGATATTATGTATTCAGAATTAGCTTTATAATGCCATAAGGTAAAACTTCTGGTTGTCTTATTATATAGCTGACAAGTTGGTGGAACTGAGTTTAAGGAGTTTTATTTCTATTTTAGCTGGCATATCTTTTATGCTGTTACTGCAGTGTGCTTGGCTTCTTTTTAGTGGTGTTTGTGTAGCTCACCATGTCATTTCTATATTAAAAGTGCATATTCGTGGCATATTTGTTAGCAGGCAACCATGGATTTTCATGCCAATAACTCTGTATATATATTTTTTAACAGGCTGAAAAAAGGGACGTGGTTGGTTTGCAAGAACAGGTAAGGGTCTGTTTGGTATACTATTTTTATCCTATTTCCAATGTTATTCTCAAAATAACTGTTTGTTTCATGATTTAGGAAATACTATTATATTTTATTCAATTACTTTTAGACCCCTTAAGTTTATTAATTTAATTAAACACCTCCAAAAAAAAGTTTAAAAATTAACAAAAACACCCCCACCCACCCACATTTGCCAGATTCCTGCGGCCACCGTCGGAAGGTGGCTGGAATCTGGTATAATGGAGCACTACCGGCTGGATCTTGCCGGTAGTGCACCGATCTATCATTTTCCAGCCATATCTACCTTGGATCTGGCCGTAGTTGGTCATCAACGACGACCATATCTTTGACTGTCAACCAAACATGGCTAGATCTGGCCGTCAATGGCTAGATCCACGGTGTATTTGGCTGGAAAAAGCCATCTTGGCGCATGATCGGCCAGATCCAGTCGGTCGAGCGTCGATACGGAAAATCCGGCCACCCTCCGACGGTGGTGGCCGGCTGCCGGTATTTAATGGGTGGGTGGGGGTGTTTTTGTAATTCTAAATGTTTTTATTAAGGGGTGTTTAGTAAATTAACAAATCTAGGGGGTGTTTTGTTAATTTTTAAATCCTACCTCGTTATTCCCACCCAACTCTAGAAATATCAAAAATACTATCTAAAATACTAAAACAAACACACCCTAAATTTTTGCACTTCTATTTCTATTGGGCATAAGGACTGCCTGCGAGGGTAGAAACTAATTTTCTTGTGGTTTTCAGGTTTTTGTTAGGAAAGTGATTGAGTTACATGACAAGTACCTAGCATATGTAAATGATTGTTTCCAGAACCACACTCTTTTCCACAAGGTCTGTAATAGAGAATTGGTTCAAAATTTTAACATCACATCCAGTAGTTCCTGTATAATCTGATTGTTTTGTGTTTTCCTGCAGTCTCTTAAGGAGGCTTTTGAGGTCTTCTGCAACAAGGGTGTTGCTGGAAGCTCAAGTGCAGAACTCCTTGCCACTTTTTGTGATAATATTCTTAAGAAAGGTGGGAGTGAGAAACTTAGTGATGAAGCAATTGAAGAAACACTTGAGAAGGTCCGTTGCATTGTTGTGTAGTGTTGATATAGCTTCTGCAGACATGATGTTAAACTTTGTAATTGAATTTGTCATTTATCTACAGGTAGTGAAGCTGCTTGCATATATTAGCGACAAGGATTTATTCGCTGAATTTTACAGGTATATGCCATCACTTTTCCATTGTGAATCGCTATGTAATAATATTTTTAGGATAAAGTCATTTTAGAAATATTAACTTTACATTGCATGGCTGCTGGCAGGAAAAAGCTTGCTCGGCGGCTTCTTTTTGACAAGAGTGCTAATGATGACCATGAGAGAAGTATTTTAACAAAGCTGAAGCAACAGTGTGGTGGTCAGTTCACCTCCAAGATGGAGGGGATGGTCAGTACACTTTACTATCCTTGGTGAATTGGAAGTTTTCAATGTTAAATGCAGATACTATTGGAAACATTGAGAGGAAGGGTGATTCTTTATTCTTTGTTCATATGTATGTTTGTTTAATTTTTACCAGGTTACGGACCTGACATTGGCGAAGGAAAATCAGAATAATTTTGAGGAATATCTAAACAGTAACCCAAATGCAAATCCAGGGATTGATTTGACAGTTACTGTTTTGACTACTGGCTTCTGGCCGAGTTACAAGTCATTTGATCTTAACCTTCCAGCAGAGATGGTAGGCTCATAAAATTCTTGTATAGACAAGAAACGTTTTGTTAGATGTGAAGCCCATATATGCTTATTTATTTATTTTCACTTTTTCTGTACATTAATATTACTCTGTTGAAACTCTGCTGCTTTAGGTAAAGTGTGTTGAAGTATTTAGAGAATTCTATCAGACAAAAACCAAGCACAGAAAACTTACTTGGATATACTCACTGGGTACTTGTAACCTCATTGGGAAATTTGAAACCAGAACCACAGAACTGATTGTCACAACCTATCAAGTAATTGGCTCAAGCCATTTTTTTAGGTGTGGGTTCTGAGGTGGGTTTCTTGATGGCTAACTCAGGATTTTTTGGTCTGCAGGCTTCTGCCTTGCTACTTTTCAATTCCTCAGATAGGCTGAGTTATTCAGAGATCATGACTCAGTTGAACTTGACTGATGATGATGTTATTAGACTGCTTCATTCCTTGTCATGTGCAAAGTATAAGATTCTCAACAAAGAGCCAAACACGAAAAGCATCTCTCCCACCGATCACTTTGAGTTCAACTCCAAGTTTACTGATAAAATGAGGAGGATCAAGGTTCTGTAGCTGTTTCTAAACTCTTGTTCTGGTCTCTTTTTTCTAATTACTGATTTTTCTCTAGGATGATTTGTAACATGTTCAATTTGCAGATTCCTCTCCCTCCTGTGGATGAAAAGAAGAAGGTGATTGAAGATGTTGACAAGGACAGACGGTATGCGATTGATGCCTCAATTGTTCGCATCATGAAGAGTAGGAAGGTTTTGGGGCACCAACAGTTGGTGCTGGAGTGTGTTGAGCAGTTGAGCCGCATGTTCAAGGTTTATATGGCAATTTTTTTTGTGTTGTAATGTATCTGCCTTATCTTTCCTCATTTATAACTCAGTGTTAATTGAAATGTAAAATTTTGCAGCCTGATTTCAAGGCAATTAAAAAGAGGATTGAAGACCTCATCACTCGGGACTATCTCGAGAGGGACAAAGCTAATCCCAATATGTTCCGGTACTTGGCATGATCCGGTCTGGGTTCAACATGGAGTGGTGACTATTGCTGCTGGAAAAAGAGGGCCAGCTCATGGTGGAAATAGGGCATATAAAACAGCCATAGCCCGAGCCACAATGAGTGCCTCCTTTGGTGATTACTCTGGAGGAGAACCTGCGATGCTTGTAAATTTTGTCGATGGAGCCAGGTGTGGAGAACACAACTATAGATTGTGAACCGGTGGTGGAGAAATTGTTATTAATTTCATAATGTGGTTCACTTTCACCAAGGGACCATGCAGATCTGTCTTCTTATTATGCAAAATCCATTTCATGACCTAGTTGAAGTTTGTTTGTGAATTTATATCTTGCTTTCCCTGCGCTAAAACGTGTATTTTCATCTATTAAAATTGCATTTTGATTGTAAGCTAAGAAGTATCAAGTGGAATGGAATGTCTTTCTTTCAATGGGAAATCCATGCCTCCCATATTTTATGCTTCCTTCAATTTACTCTTTTACAGGGAAACACTCAATTCCTAAATCAAAGGCAATGACCAAAAGATATTAACACGGAAATGCTTGAATAGATTGTGTGACGTCGGTTGGAAGCATTGGAAATTGGGAAAATTGAACATGGAAGCATGTTTTAAAAACCGGACCGGTAGGCAATCGCTCTGCTAGTTGGGTTACGGTTCAATCGGTCCAACCGGTTGGACCGTCGGTTGGGCCGGTGTGGTTATCACACACATGATGACATCAACACATTTTTAAAAACTTTTTTTTTTTAGATTTCTATTTTTAATAAGACAAAACAACTTAATTACTTTCTAATCATATAATTCAGTTTAAATTCAACAACAATCCTAGCATAATTTAAGTATTAAAATAATTCAAAGTCTAAATCTAAACATGATGTTGTATTTACTATTAAATATCAAAATACATACTAATTAATAACAAATATTTAATGCAAGTGTTTTTTCTTGATCCGTCTCCATGTTGATTAAGGTCACACACTAGCATCAAATTCATCACATCATCATCACATCATCATCATCATCACCATCTACGCAAATTTAAGTAAAAATAGAAATCATAAGTTAAAACTTGTAATTTAATTTAAATAGATACTAGGTTGCTTAAATAATTGAAACCAACCTTGTAACCATTGTTGAATCATAAAAAGAAGGGTGATCAGCAACTCCAGTAGGAATAGATCCTCTCCATATAACATTTGTTCCCCAATTCCCATAATTAAGTTCACTGACCTCCTCTCTTCATCGTCAACTATCCAACCTTCAGTTTTGTCGATACTTTCATAATCAATAGGATCCAAACTTATTCTCTTGAACACTTCTTAAATACCATAATGAAATATTAAAAGCATGACAACTAAAATGAAGGAAAAATAATAGATATAACAAAACGAGTGATGCATAATTGGTAATGACAATGTTTTATACCTGTTTGCAAAGCAAGTTATAGTGAACGAAAACAAGATCATTCAACCTTTGATGCTCCAATCTATTCCTCTTTTTAGTATGTATGTGCTCAAAAACACTCAATTTCGGTCACATCCAGAAGAGCTTGAAGTTTGACTAAGAATTTTTATTGCAAACTTTTGCAAATTGGAGTACTATACCCAAATGATCTCCACCATTCATCTAATTGAAAATTAAACATAATAAATAAATTAGACTTAAAAAACAAAAGAACTTATAAATTTTATAACTATTAAGTACCAGGATGTGTGGTTTTGGCGGTTTCAAGAGCAAGCCCACGGAAAAAGCTTTCCTCTCGATTTGAATAATCTACTCTCTTCCATTAACCTTGTCTTGCTCAATTGAAAGACTTGCTTTACTGTCAATAGTATCAAGGAAAACCACTATAACTTCTGGCTTGAGGCAAAAAGATTCTTCGTCATATTTAAAGGCAGGATTCAAATAATAAGCCGCAGCATGGATATCAAGACGCAATGTCCTATCCCAACGTAGCTTAATGATTCGTGTATAGGCTTGTAGAATTTCTTTTATTCTTAAACAACTTCTTAATTGCATTTTCGCTCTGTACATGCCACATACACATATCCTATTGCTGGCTTCTCATCTGAGTCAACAATCCAACAAGCGCATCAATGGATTCACAACTTTGGATATCTTACCCATATCATCCCAAAAATCGTTACAAAATTATGTCAATAAAATGTTTGCCTTTATTACTTTTTGCATATCGAGAATCGACAATGACCTATCTGTCACCATGGCTTGCAAGTCATGTTTGTGCTCATGAAAGCTCTCATTGCAATGAAAGTTATAGCAAAACGGGTTGCACCCGGACGAACAATTTCTTTCAAACCTGTTCAATTGAATAAATAATAGATGTTAGTCAATAATAAAAAATGCATATTATGTTATGATTGACAAGAACATGAGCTAAAAGTATATTACCTGTCTTTTCCTCAACCAAGCTATCAAAAAAGTATGATATTATATAAACTTCGTCACCCTCAGAGCACGTCTCGCAAGATAAACTATGTGATCCATCTCAGTATGTCTTTTAACACCAAATTTATGCTATATGCTGCACAGGGTGACCAAGTAATACTCGGATATTTCTCAGACAATAATCTTCCAGCAGTTTATAATTGGATCCATTGTCTGAGACAAAATGGACAATACTATTTGGTCCAATCCATAAAACTACCTCCTCAAACATCTTCAACAATGTCCCAGCATCCTTCACAACATCTGAAGCATCGACTGATTCACAAAAACAAACTCCCTTAGGACAATACACCATAAAATGATCAATGACCTATGTGAATTATCAGTCCAACCATCAGCCATTAAGGTACATCCAACATTTTCCCAAATCTTTCTATAACTATCAACAAGAAGCTGCACTCCTTCTTAGCATCTCTTAACAAATGACACGCAAAGATGATAATTTGGGTGTTATAACCAGGCCCAATTGCGGCTATAGCATCCACCAAAGGCTGAAGATAAATTGAATTTAGAGCATTAATTAGGAGCAAGCATCATAAAAGAATCTTCCAAAAGCCATGTCTGCTCTCCACGTCGCATCTTTTCAGCTAAACAACTCCTAATTGATGGTTGAGATCCACCAATTGTCCTTGGAGCAAAATAGTCACCAACCCCAATAGATTTGTTTCTCTTTGATTGTCTAGCATTGTACTTTGTTTTTTACTGCCAAACCTACCTTCATTTATGTGAATTTCTGATGGACGAAATTTCACTATCTTCTCATTAACATATCCCCTCAAATACATGTACGGAAGCAACGTAGGGAGGATTTATACTTACTAGAATCAACCTTCTCTTTACCTTTATCCCAATGTCTTTTAGTGATTCTTCATGGAGTATTGAACATCAAAAGGAACTTTTTTACAAGCACCAACATCCCCCTTTGTTCCGGCTAGATGTTGTTCATTCTAAAAATACCTCCTCCTCTAGTTACTTCCCACAGTGAAGACATGTTAATGTCTTCCTTCCATTTGGATAACCCTCAATAACATGTGCCCATGTTATACAGTCCTACCTCTACTAGATTGTGAAGAAGACCCAGAGCCAGAGTTGCCATTTGTCATTTTTAATCTTTATCTACCTATCGGCTATCACACAAGAAATAACAAAATAACAACAATTATCACTCAACCAATTGCAATTTCACCGCTGGTGAATCCAAGATAAATGCAAATAACTAAAGCCATTATTGTCTATAATGAAGAAATAACTAAAGCCACCAAAATATATAAATATATACTTGTCTCTAAATTACGCTACTATATTTAGAACTCTAAGCCAATACCAAGAAATTGATTGTCAAAACTCTAAGCCAAACATTTTAAGAAACATAATGAGCAAGTCCAATGGAGGCGTGAGGACAGTAATATATATATATATATATATATATATATATATATATATATTATATATATATAATGCATCTGCAAGTTTCTAAGGTCATCGGAAGAGTTGAGTGGTTTCAGCCAAGAAATAACTATGCTGTGTATACTACTTCAAAATTTCTAAACTTACCTCTATAGGTGTCATATTTTTAGAGATGAGGAACACATGCCAACCAAAGAGAGTACCAAATGCTAAGCTCAATGAAACCATCAATATCCCACAAGCAACCTAGAGTGTATAACGCATGACGAAGTTTAACAACTTAAACAACATGACATGAAGTTAACAAATTAACAGCATAATTTAACATTAAGACAGTAGAAGGAAAAGTTGTTGGTAAAGCTAAATTCTGAACGTGGCAAGACGCATAACAACATGACATGAAGTTTAACAACTTAAACAATTACAGAAATCAGCAAGCAGACATACCAGAGTTAACTTGATTGATAGAACAAAACACTCACCAGCAAGCATTCCATTCCACAGACAACATAATTTTAATCATAGATAAATAATTAAACAAACATATAAAAAGATGGTGAAGGAGAGAAATCTAAAAAGTAGTAGAACACCAAAACAACCATAAAATCTCTGCTGATCTCTTTGATTCAACCAAATCCTACACATTTTCACAAAAAAAAAAAATCAAGGTGTTATAGAATCCAAAACAACCATAAAATTTCTGCTGATCTTTGATTCAACCAAATCCTACACATAATTTCAAAAAAAAAATCAAGGTGTTATAGAAATCATTTTGCTCCCGCAACAAATTGAAAGATCTAAAGCCCTTAACATACCTTTAATAAACTTTTGGTTCACAAGGCTGCATTACCAACTAAACAAGAAAATTTACTCTCTTTATTAATCTACAAAAACCAGGAGAATTCGAGACCTATGTTGCTTGCAGTTCTGCCTAATGGCCAACAGCCCCAGCATGATTTGCCTGCTAAAACAAAGACAAGGGAATTCTGTGATTGCCATCAATCTAGACAAGCTTTCCTTTAGTCACCTAATCTACAACACAAGGTTCATGTTACACATATTCCTTCCTGTCCAGTTTCCCAACTCTCACCATAAAATCCAAACCTTAATATGTGGAAACAGAAATGGAATTGGGGGCTTGAATTCTGCTTCAGGATTAATTAATAGATATTAGTGATGTGTGGCGAGAGACAGTTTGGATTGATCTTCAAAACCTTTTTGCATTCAACAGAGTAATAACCACATCGTGATGCACAACTTAGGAGATGAATTAACATTTGCAAACAAAATGCCTTACTCAGTAAGATGCACAAAATTGAGACCGTGGACAATTGAATTTTCGGTGCCTTTACAAAATATTGAAAACAGGAAAGAAAAGAACTAGTTCACACTTGTCTGCATTTCCTACACATTCATCATAGACATATTAAATTCATCATACAACATAAGAACATGCTCAAGATCATGTTAATTCAACAACACAACAGCTCTATAGATTTCCAGCGAAATGAACAGGTGTTAGCTTAAATGTAAAGGGAGGAGGATGACGTTACCTGGATCGACGAATGGAGCTGTCGCCGTCGATTTCCAGCTAGGGAGGAAGATGTCGTCGATTTCCGGCGAGAGAGGAAGACGTCGTCGTCAATTTTCGGCAAGTTCAAATGCGATTTGGGTGGGATTTCAGAGAGAAACCGTGAGAGTTTTTGTGAGAAAAACTGAAAGAGAAGAAGGTGAGAAGGGGGCCAAGGGGCTGCGACGCTGCGTGACAGAAGAAGAGAAGAAAGGGTGCGACGATGCGTGACAGAGAAGAAGAGACGAATGGGTGCGCGAGAGATCAGAGAAGAGAAGACGATGGATTAGGAATTAAAAGTGTGGGCCGATTTTACCGCCGGTCCGGTTGGATCGGCGGTTCACTTATATTATCCGGTTTTCAACCGGTTTAAAACGGTTTAAAGCTTATTAACGGGTTTGAGGGTAGACCGAACCGGACACGTGACCGGTTCCCGGTCCGGTCCGGCTTTTAAAACCATGCATGGAAGTAGCTTTCAGCAAGATATGGAGCTTGGCCATCGTGGGTTAGAGGTGGGCAAGGGACCGGTCTCTTGTGGGCCCAGGCTTGGGCCTGTTTGGGACTGGTCCCACATGGGACCAGTCACGGTCCCAGGCCCATGAGAAAAATCAGGACCCGGACCAGGCCCTAGGCCTGGTCGGGACTGGTCCCATGGGCCCAGGATCGGTCCCATGGGCCTTGGGTAATTTCATTTTCCCCCTTCAATTTTTTTTATATTTTGAGGGCAAAACAAAATTTTATAGGAGGTTTTTAGTATTTTTTAGGGGTAAATTTTATAATTTTTTTAGACCTGGAAGATTTTTTTTTTTTTTTTATAAATTTTATAAAATTTCATTTTAATCATCGTAATTTATATTTATTTTAAAATTAACAGGGGGTTTTATGTAATTTGATAGGGATTACATTAAAAAAATACAATTTTTTTTATGCCCAGGCCTGGGACCTTGGAGGAGGGCCCAGTGGAGGGCCCGGGCCCTCCTCCTTAGGCCTGGTCCCGTTTTGGGACCAGGCCTCCTAGGTCCGATCCTCTCAAGGACCGGTCCTAGGACCGGGTTTTAGAGCTGGGCTTTTGGGCCTGGTCCCAAATGCCCAGCTCTACGTGGGTATCATGAAAATTGGTTTTTTTTTTTTTTTTTTTCAATTACACCCAACTTATTTTTTAATACAGTAGAATCTCTTTGTGGTTATAACGGTGAGATTAAATTAATTTTATTACTATAAAATAATTATAACATAACAGAATTGTAGTTAAAAAAAATATTCTTTTAACTCAATTATAATTAGTGCATGTGGTATAGACTATAGTACATAACATATGTACTAAATTAATAATTAATTAATGAAGCATGTCAAATCTAAGGTATAGATGTTGATAAAAGAGATAAACATAAGTTCATGTGAAAATATTGTAAATATATTTGAGAATCTAGAAATATTTTGACTTTAACAAGGAGTTGGTGAGTTGTTACGTATCTGTAAGTTTAAAGATGTGGTAACAATTTTAAAGTATAAATCATTGTTTCAAACAACTTTAGGTAAATATTTTATTTCATTTTGAGCCTTTAATATAACATATCATATATTTTTTACTATGTGGAGACGAAACCTTCAAATAAGAAATAGAAAAATTATAATTGATCCAAGTTGGGACCAGAATTTTTTTATGACTACATAGAGGTTATTTCCATATAAAATCATTGTTTTAAAACCCGGACTGAAGGGTAACCCGTTTTGCTGCCTAGGTCATGGGTCAACCAGTCTAACCGGTTGGACCGATCGGTTGGACTGATGATGTTAGCAACAATTTTATTTTTAAAAAATCACATATTAATCTCTTAAATTTTAATATATTACAAAAATTTCCCTAAAAAGTTCAAATTAGTCCCTAAAATTTTTATTTATTTAAAATGCCCCAAAAAATCACCAATTAATCCCAAAACTTTTGACATATCTCCAAAACACCCCTATAAAATTATAATTAACCCTTATAATTTTAAAATATTACAAAAACCCCCTAAGACCTGCACTAGACCGAAGAAGCTACTAGGTCCCGGTCGGACTTTCTGACCAGCCGGTCCAGTTTAGTTTTTAAAACAAAGTATAGAATATCACTAAATAGATGTTCTACTATCGTAAACAATTGTTCTCCAGTACAAAAGCGTAATTGTGATCAACTGTTTGGCACACTACCGCAAACTCAATATGCTTTATTTACCAACCTACGACATTTTAAGCACTCTTGACAATTGCTCTTGTCACTTTCTCGACTTCAAGTTCAAAGTGTTTCTACTTTAACGTCCATTTCAAGCATTACTGACCATTGCTCTTGTCAATTTCTCAAGCTCAAGTTCAAGTTCAAGTTCAAGTGTTTCTACTTTAACGTCTATTTTAGGTACCAGCTTTAAATAAGTGGGAAATTCAATTATTCAATGAATGTGCTTGAAAATGGAAGTGAAGGAAGGAAAATCAACGGTTCTCTTTAGCATCATTATTATTCCCAACTCAGAAATTTAAGAAAAGACCAGCAATTTTCTTCCAACCCCAACACTCTTTAAAACAAATGCTGGTGCCACTTTTTGTAGATCAAATTAATTTTATAATATTAAGAAGGTTGGAGTTTGGGACCATTTCGGTTTGAGATCATTCTCCCACAACTATTGATGATAATGGCAAGTTAGGATACAGCTTTCATTTACACTTACACTTGCGTGAGATCTTGGTTCTCTGTTAGTGGGTTGTCAAAGTCATATCACTTGAGTCAAGCTTGGCTTCAACTAAGTTTCTGTAGTCATATCTTCTCCCTTTAAACATGGTTCCTAGATTTCTAACCCCATGTCCCAAAGTCAAAACCATTTTTTTGGTTCCAAGTATTATTATATCAGTTCTAACTCTGATGAATTCAGTGTACTTGTTCATTTTCTGGCTCAACTTCAACTTTCAACTACTCCCTTTTAATACAAGCCCCTCAACTTTCATTTTGCATACATCATTGATGCATAACACAAAATTTTCACTTATCTTGGTGAATTTGAAGTACTAAACCCAGGAAAAAAAGTTACCAAAAATCTTCAACTTTGTCCCAGTTGACAGCCAGTAATTAGCTCTTGTAATTAACCAACAAAAACTTGATAAGTTAACTTGCTGGGCAGTTCCATTGACTGAGAGGCTGATGAAAGGCTTCAAACAAGTTTTTTTCTATCACCACAAATAAATAGGAGCATGAAGTTAAATGCTACTGAAAAAACTGTATAATTTTCTATTTGACCATAAGGGTTTACAGGGAAACAATGGGCACTGAATCTTTTTCCGATGGGCTGGGGGATTGGTTGTAGTGGAGGTAATCATTCCTCAGCAGCTTAAAGCTATGCCGACTTTTCAGTGGTCGGTTTATATTTTCCATTCTTTCCACTAGGCTCATTGCATCATCTTCCTCCTAAGGTCAATCGTCCTTGTATGTTGATTTTTTTTACTTACTTCTTCTCTTTCCACTTAGGTCAATTAATTAATTCATTACTCTCTTTTTCTTTCACATGTTTGCTCCAACTCCAAGGTATTCTTCTTACGTTGGATTTGATTCCACTAAGGTGATATATATATTTTTCTTTTGGTGACCGAGGGTGTCCGGATCAGCTTGCCCGCACTTCAACTAATCATTTGGGACCCTTAAGTTGACAACCATGTAAATCCCCTTAGTGACTGTCCCTATTAATAACCCATATAGATCAAACTAAAAACCTCTTGAGTAATGAAGAGTTTAGGTCATATAAAAAGTCCTTTAGAGACACTCTTATATACTGATATCATATCTAAGAATGAAGTCAATCTCATTAATAGAGAGTAGTTTTTAGAAGAATATAAAAATATCACCTTAACCATCAGTGGGTGGCCTAGCAGTCAACTAAGATTCTTGGGTGTATTACTCAAGAGGTTTTGAGTTCGATCCATATAGGTTATTAATAGGGGCAGTCAGTAAGGAGATTTACATGGTTGTTAACTTCAGGGCCTCAAATGATTAGTTGAGATGCGGGCAAACTAATCCGAACACCCTCGGTCACCAAAAAAAAAAAATATATATATCACCTTAGTGGAATCAAATCCAATACCTTGGAGTTGGAGCAAACATGTGAAAGGAAAAGAGAGTAATGAATTAATTAATTAATTAACCTAAGTGGAAAGACAAGAAGTAAAAAAAATCAACATACAAGGACGATTGAGCTTTAGGAGGAAGATGATGCAATGAGCCTAGTGGAAAGAATGGAAAAAATAAACCGACCATTGAAAAGTCGGCACAACTTTTGTTCATTATATTTAAAAATCAATGAAAATGTTCTTTATTTATATGAAAGATGTTTTTTAAAATAGAGAGTACCATTAGAATTACTCTAATAGTACACTTACGCTTTGATTAAGAATTTTTGTAATTAACCTTTTAAAAATCTAAACGTCCAAACATGAAAAAAATTTATATATTCGAATTATACAAGAAACTTTATAATGATTAGTTTATATCATGTTTGCTGTATACACATGACATGAGAAGGTGATGAATGTTTGGGTTGAAGTTTGTGCTCTACTTGTTAGGATTCATATGTCATCTCAACTTAGAATCCTCAATCACAAGCTGCTTACTTAGTGCTTTCATCAACACCAATAATACGAAGAGTTGAACCAACATGCATCCATGATTGGAGGGGTGATCTTTTCACTCCCACCACCACTCGGGAAAAATAGCTTAATTAATTCCCCTTGCTTTGACAATCAATGGAAGACCGATGGTTTTGTCCATCTTCTGTTTGGTTAATTTGTTTAAAAAATACATTAATATTACGTATACAAATTTCTCAAAGTCATGTGGTTATGTCTTATCAGTATCACATCAATTGGAATAAGAGATTTATTTCTTTGTAATTAATACATCGTTGACACTTACCGGATGATAGTGAAAAGATAAAAGAGGATGTAACATAGTCTAGTTTGAGTCACCACGATTCTTAATAAAGATAGTTATCTGAACTCTTATCCAGTTAGTAGTTATAGAGAAAGATCTAATATGGTCTCCTGAATTTGAGTTCTCACGACTCTTAATAGGTGTTATTAGAGCTCTTATCCGGTCGGTAGTTTCAAAATTTTAGGAGATTAGTTGAGGTGCACGCAAGTTGATCCGGACATCCCTGATCAAAATTTAGATCCTGAGTTTGTATATGTAACACTCATTACTTCATAAATATGAAATAGTAGCGTTTGTTTTGGCGATTTTTTCTACATTATTGAATGATTCTTTCCTTATTAGGAATCTGAAATATAGAAAACAGTAAAGGTGACATTTTGATTCTTGTTTGCTTCATTTGCTTAGTGCTTATAGATACTAATGATCAAAATCTCCTTTCAAATTGAGTGAAATGTTTTGCTTAGTGCTTAAACAAATATGAATTATACATGATTCATAAACAGTGTTGTCCATCAAAGAGGCACAATACATAACATGAAACTTGGATTTTGGTCTTTATTCTATTCACAAACACATGTGAAAGTTGAAACATTAATAACACTACTTTTTTTTTTTTTTTTTTTTACATGATATGAAAAGTCTAATTATGGGTACCCTATAAGAGGGGGAGCAAGTGGAGCCTTCTTTAATTATGTAGAATAGTCAATTTCAATCTTGGCGAAATCCAGGGTTTTCTTGCCCTGCAACTTGTTTGTTACATAGTGTTTACTGTACTCTCCATGGTTATATCTTCTATACTTGCATAGGTTGTTTTCATCCAACAGTTCAGGCATTGGACCAAGCTCTGTTTCATAATCAGGAGCGTAGAATGTGGCAATGGAGAGTCGGTCTTTTTCTCTGTGTGTCACTGCCCTGTGCTCCACACTTTTGTATCTGCCATTTGTTAAAACCTACATCATAATGATACTAATAAATTAGCAAGAACCATAATTTTTTAACATTCAGAAAAAGGGTTTAAGTAATTCACTAGATTATGCTTTTCTTACTTCCATTGTGTCACCAATGTTTACAACAAGTGCATTTGCAATAGGCTGAACAGGGACCCATGTGTTGTTCTTAAGAATTTGAAGTCCTACTGAGCTACCCTTGCCCTGTTGCAGCACTGTGAGAGCACTTCCATCTGAATGTGGGCTAAGACCCAAAACAAGGTCAGGTCTTGAACATGGTGGGTAGTAATTCATTCTCACAGCTTGCACAGCTACCCCAAACATTTTTTCAAATACATCACCTTTCAAACCCAGGCTCATTGCTATATATTTCAACAGATTCTCACAAAGTTTCCTCACTCTGCTTGAATAATTCTCCAGAGTTTGACTGCCGAAAAGCACAAGTATTACATTTGGTAAACCAAAATATGACATTTCTGCAAGTTACATTTAAGGGGTTATTACTATTACCTGAACTCAGCTGGTTCTGCAGGCCACAGTTTTGGGTTCCTTATGCAGTGAGGCTCAACCCCAAGAGCAAACATGTTACACCAGTCTAATTTTTGGTTTTCCGAAAACACAAAAGCTTGTCCATATCCTTGAACTGTCCCTGGAGCCATGGGGTATTTTTGTTTCTCTTCTAAAGGCAGCATGAAGAAATCTTTGGCCACCTTCTCTATGCTTTCAAGTAAACTGAGATCAATCTCATGGTTGATCACCTGAAAAAAAGTAACTAAAGATTAGTTTCATCATAACTATTTTTTTTTTTTTCACAAAGAACTTCAGCATGAATATTAAAACAATATATATGTACCTGAAAGAATCCCCACTGTTCACAGGCAGTAGTGAGGTTTAAGATTTCACTATGAAACTCATCTGGGTTGCCTTTGATGAGCTTTGAGAAGTTGATAATGGGAATGTCAGTAGCTGATGATAAAGCTGTGGCCATTGTTGGCCTCTCAGTTAAGTCCCTAACAAATCTTTCAGGAATTGTGGTTGGTTTGGCCTTTCTCAGTTCCTGAACATCATCAATATGACCAACTTTGACAGGAAAAATTGGTGCTGGAGCCATTGAAACAGAATTTTGAAGCAATAAATTACTAACTCAAAAGTAAGAAGTAGCAAAAAGCTTTACTTGGGAGCTCCACTGCTTGCCCAACTCTTTATTTATAGAGAAAGAAGGTTAAATATCCAAACACTTTGTTGCATTATGTGTGGTCCGTAGGGGCCCATTCAGCTCTTCATAATTTAAGAGAACTTTGATTTACAAGCAAATGCATCGTGATTCATGGAAACAATGAGCTTGGACCACAACTGACACAATCTGATCAGTAATAAAACACAAACTGGGTAGTGCTTACCATATTTCATCTTTAAATAATATTTCTTTTCCAATTTTCAAGTCTGGCAGCGTAATATGCTTTTATCCCTTTTTTTTTTTTTTTTTTTACAAATACACCCCAGCCAGAATTAGTGTCCAAATGTGTTTAACGTCAATCTTTTCCTGTATACATCCCCATGGTCACAACTTGAAAAATTTTGGTTCCCCTTTTTTTTTTTTTTTTTTTTTTTTTTTTTTTTGTGGATGTAAAAAGTGAACAAACTTAAAAAGGTTTGAGAACCCAAATAACTCCAATCAATTTAGCATTTGTGGAGAATAAGCAACAAAGATCTTATCTGATAAAGACTGAAACCTGAACTTCACATGCTGTAGAAACACTTTTTTATCTCTAACTTTGTTTGACTCTCTTGAAATTATCCGGCACAAAAGTGGACCAAACTTTCAGTTTTTTCCAAGCTCACCAAGTGTCTTACCTTTAAAAATCAGCATGTAAGTAGAAATAATTAATCTTTAATATTTGCCCAAGAACAGTTTCTTCTGCAAACTGCTATTTGATCTGTCAAATATTCATAATTGGAGGACTTATCTTATGGAATATGTCCTGTTTGTTTGTCTGTTTATTTGTTGGTATTTTATCGCATCATGATAAAATAGAATATGAAGGTTTAACTACTTGGGTGGTCGAGTGTATTACTTAAAAGGTCTTGACTTCGAATCCCTTTTTCAAGCTCTTACTTGGTCGATAGTTACAGAGTTCTAAGAGATTAATTGAGATACGTTTAAGTTGATCCGAACACCCCATTATCAATATGTATAGATAAGTTTAAGTGAAAGACTAAAGAGGGAAGAAATGAATCAAATAATATGCTAGTAGTACATTAAGTTGTCCCTCTTTGCAGACCTTGTGAGTGGTAGTAATACTAGTAGGTAGGGGCCATTCTCCAACCATGTCTCCTATTCTGCAGACCAAAACTAGTGTCCATTGTCATCATGCCTTTGTCCACCTTTCTCATTTCTCCTCTACTTGGATAAATAAATTAAAAAAAAAAAAATATGCTCTTTTGGTTTTCAAGTCCTTGAACACCCCACAACTTGGGCTTTCGTAGGCATCAACTAGCTTTAATATGTTTTAAATGTGTCAAATTATTTGATTTTAGGGAGAAAGAATGACCTTTTCCCACCCAAGGTTTGGCGAAACGACACTTTTCCACCCTTCAAGTTTAAAAAAGACAGTTTCCCTCCCACCATCCGTTAACTTTAACTGAAAAAAGATAAAACGGTAAATTCAAAAAACAGTTAAAGGGTTATTATGTCATTTTATTCCCTATGTATAAACTTAAAAGGAAAAACAAAAACCCTAAATTCAAACCCTTCTATCCTTCTTCTCCAAAATCCTTCAATCCCAAAACCCATTGGCGATAGTGGACGGCTGAATCCGATCAAACGATATCTCAAAACTTTACAGCTGGTAAATTTAAAGATCGCGCCACCTCCGCTCGTGCTAGAAGTTGTGGTGGATGTTGTCGTTGTTGTGAAGATTGTAGTTATTGCGTTTGATGCGGTAGTGACGGTGGTTGATTTTGTGGAGGCTATGTCATTATAGTGGAGGATTTTGGGGAAGCGATGACGAAGGTTAGGGCACAAAAAGAAAATGGGTTGGAGAATTTCAAGGCAGTGTGCTCCAAATTGCGTGCCCTGAAAGAATAAACAAAACCTGGTGGAAGCTCTTCAATTTCAGCATACTTTTTGGAGGGAGAAATCTAGGGTTTCTTGGTTTAAAGAGGGAGATAGATGTTCCAGATACTTCCATAATTGTGCAAAGATTAAACGTGCTAAATCTTTCATTCATGCCCTCTCTATTGATGATGTTTTAGTGGAAGATAAGCAAGGAAGAAAGATAAAAGTGGGATTGGGNGACCTTGTGAGTGGTAGTAATACTAGTAGGTAGGGGCCATTCTCCAACCATGTCTCCTATTCTGCAGACCGAAACTAGTGTCCATTGTCATCATGCCTTTGTCCACCTTTCTCATTTCTCCTCTACTTGAATAAAAATTAAAAATTAAAAAAAATATGCTCTTTTGGTTTTCAAATCCTTGAACACCCTACAACTTGGGCTTTCGTAGGCATCAACTAGCTTTAATATGTTTTAAATGTGTCAAATTATGAAATCAAATATTTCTCACATTAAGATTCAGAGGGTTTGATTTTAGGAGAATGACCTTTTCCCACCCAAGGTTTGGCGAAATGACACTCCCTCACCCTCCAAGTTTCAAAAAGACAGTTTCCCTCCCACCATCCGTTAACTTTAACTGAAGAAAGATAAAACGGTAAATTCAAAAACAAAAATACTATGCTTACTCACGAGTTTTACTAATCGTCTTACTACTTTTGTTAAAATTACACATAGTATCTATACTATGCATATAATATCCGTACTATACGTTATATTTACAAAGGATAGTAAGATGGTGATTAAACATAGTATTACTCATTCAAAAAACAGTTAAAGGGTTATTATGTCATTTTATCCCTATGTATAAACTTAAAAGAAAAAACAGAAACCCTAAATTCAAACCCTTATACCCTTCTTCCCCCAAATCCTTCAACCCCAAAACCCATAGGCGATAGTGGACGGCTGAATCCGATCAAACGAGATCTCAAAGTTTTACAGTTGGTAAACTTAAAGATCGCGCCACCTCCGCTCGTGCTAGAAGTCGTGGTGGATGTTGTCGTTGTTGTGAAGGTTGTAGGTATTGCGTTTGATGCGGTAGTGATGGGGGTTGATTTTGTAGAGGCTGTGTCATTATAATGGAGGATTTTGGGGAAGCAATGACGAAGGTTAGGGCACAAAAAGAAAATGGGGTGGAGAATTTTGGGGCGGTGTGCTCCAAATTGCGTGCCCTAAAAGAATAAACAAAACCTGGTGGAAGCTCTTCAATTTCAACATACTTTTTGGAGGGAGAAATCTCGGGTTTCTTGGTTTAAAGAGGGAGATAGATGTTCCAATTACTTCCATAATTGTGCAAAGATTAAACGTGCTAAATCTTTCATTCATGCCCTCTCTATTGATGATGTTTTAGTGGAAGATAAGCAAGGAAGAAAGATAAAAGTGGGATTCGGATTTTTTCTTTGAGAGGTGAAGAACTTGAAGATTTTTAAGTTGGTCGGAATGCACCCACCAATTCCGACCAACTTTTTTTCAGTTTTTTATTTTTAATTTTTATAAATTTTTTTCAGCTTGGATATGGATTTAAATTAAAGGGTATTTTTGTCTTTATACTAATTATCAACTTATTTTACTAACGTTTCTTAACAATGGGTGGGAAAGTGAGTGTCGTTTTGAAACTTAATGGGTGGAAAGTGTTGTTTCACTAAACTTTGGGTGGGAAAATGTAGTTCTCCCTTGATTTTATTATAAATATAAAGCTTTAGATTAAATAAAGAAACACCTCAATCACCAAAGATTTAGGAAGACAAAATTATGAGCTACTGGTTTTTTTTTTTTTTTTTTCAACTAGGCTATTTTATATTATGAATTTATGAGTGTTATCCTTTATTAGGACATTTAGCTTTTGCTCAAAGGGGGGGCCGTTTTTACATTCAGATGATGAGAATCAGAAAGTCTTTTAATCAAGTTCTCTTTTTTACCTTTCCCTCTCTCGGTCTTTCCCGCCAAATTAAACAGTCTTTTTTTCACACCAAAGTTTGTTTGATTGAAAAGCTTCAGAAATGTAACCATTTAATTTCTCTATACTTAACTCACACCAACATTTTGAAATCTGGGTTTTTCAACGACACTTTTACCGCAAATCATCTCATAAATTGCTATGTGAGGCTCCAAGAAACCCTGAATGCGCATAAAGTGTTCGACGAAATGCTTGACCCAAACGTTGTATCATATACTTCACTCATGACTGGTTATATTAACATGGGTCAACCCCAAACTTCTCTATTTATTTTTAAGGAAATGTTTGGAAGCTCAGTTTTGCCTAATGAGTTTACATTTGCGACAGTTATTAATGCGTGTTCAATGCTTGCTGACCTCAAAACCGGTACAAAGATTCATGCCCAGGTTGAAGTTTTTGGGTTAGAATGTAACCTTGTGGTGTGTTCTTCACTTGTTGACATGTATGGGAAATGCAATGATGTGAATGGAGCTAAGGGGGTTTTTGATAGGATGAGTTGTAGGAATATTGTTTCTTGGACTTCCATGATTGTAGCTTATGCGCAGAATGCTCAAGGTGATGAAGCATTAAGAATGTTTAGAGAGTTTAATTATTTGTTGAGAGACTGTCCGAATCAGTTTATGTTATCCAGTGCGGTCAATGCTTGTGCTAGTCTCGGTAGGCTAGTTTCTGGGAAGGTTACACATGGAGCGGTGATTCGTTGTGGCCATGATTCAAACTATGTGGTTGCTAATGCACTAGTCGACATGTATGCTAAATGTGGTTGTGTTACTTATTCTAATAAAGTTTTTCAGACAATATCACATCCTTGTGTGATAGCTTACACTTCGATGATTGTAGGTGCTGCAAAGTATGGACTTGGGAGATTAGCACTTGAACTCTTTGAAGAAATGATTCAAAGAAGACTAAAACCCAGCGATGTCACCTTTGTCGGTGTCTTACATGCTTGTAGCCATTCAGGACTTGTGGATGAAGGCCTTGGATACTTAAAATCGATGCCTGGAAAATATGGAATCATGCCTGATGCAAAGCATTATACATGTGTTGTTGACATGCTTGGCAGAACTGGTCGTCTTGATGAGGCCTACCAGTTAGCAAAATCTATCCAGGTTGATCCAAAAGCAGGTGCTCTCTTATGGGGCACACTTCTTTCAGCTAGTAGACTTCATGGAAGGGTGGATATTGCTGTTGAAGCTAGTAAGCAACTAATAGAATCCAATCAACAAGTTGCGGGTGCATATGTTACATTATCAAACACTTATGCATTGGCTGGGGAATGGGAAAATGCTCATAGTCTTCGCTCTGAAATGAAGCGTACAGGGATTCACAAGGAACCTGGCTGCAGCTGGGTTGAGATAAAGAATGAGACGTATGTGTTCTATGCTGGTGATGCATTGTGTGAAAGAGGGAGTGAGGTTGTGAGTTTGCTGAGAGAACTGGAGCTGAAAATGAAGGAAAGGGGGTATGTGGGAGGGAATAGAGGGTTGGTATTTGTTGATGTGGAGGATGAAGCCAAAGAGGAAATAGTGAGCCTGCACAGTGAGAGACAGGCTTTGGCTTTTGGGTTGGTAAGAATACCCAAAGGAATTACCATCAGAATAATGAAGAACTTGAGAATGTGTAGCGACTGTCATGAGGCTTTCAAGCTGATTAGTGACATTGTGGAGAGGGATTTTGTTGTGAGAGATGTAAATAGATTTCACCATTTTAAAAATGGGTCCTGCACTTGCGGGGATTTTTGGTGACTAATCAAACAGTTTTCATGTCAATTGTGCTCTACTGTAGCTGATTTGGTTCCATTGTGAACTTGCCTTAGTTTGATTTTGCCAATACGGTAATTGTTTCATATAATGGACATTTTCTCAATTTTATACCCATAAGTTACTCGATTCACCCATGCCACTCTCTACCGCCAATACTTGTTTAGACTTTGCCATCATTCAAAATTTAATCCAACCAACCAATCTGAAAAATAAAATCAACAAAATTCTTGCAATTAATTGTTGAATCAAAAACAACATTGTCAAAATACAGCCAAACTAGAAGGGGAACTGTTGAGCAAACAATCAAAATGTCTATATTTATTATTATAACAATTCAATTATGATACATGTTCCACAGAAATCTGCAAACAGAAATGAACAGCCCAAGTCCATAATATTCTAAACATATCATCTGAGAATTTGGTCTTGTATATACAGCAAGGGAAAATTTAAGAAAGCAGTAGAAGAGGCAAACAATGGCAATTTGAAGGCCTGTTTTATCAATGCTTGCAGCTGGCTTCCACCACCATGTCAATAGTCAATAAACCATTTCACCCAACTAAAATCAAGATTCTAATGTACTAACAATCAAATTCAACACAAAAAGTTTTTAACAGTTAAAAGAACTCATATATCGCCTGCCTCTCCTTCCAGTACCTCTTAAAAAAGGGTAGCTTCTCTCATTTGGCTAGAGATTACAAGTGCAATATGATATCTACACCCACAACAATAACAATTAAGATCAACATCAAATTCTCATAATCAGAGTTTTACTTCTTCCAATCACCTTCAAAATTGTTATGAAAAATAGTCTGCCAATTCACAAATGCAATGGCGTAATAATGGAACGTTACATTATAATACTACATACAAACACAAGTGAACTCAGCATTTTCAAGATTGTTCCAGTGACTTGACAGAACTCAGTGTTTTCATAAGTCCTGATTACTCATGTTCCATTTAGATAGGCAAATCTATAGAAATAAAATTTCGGTAACAATATGCATCTTGCTTTGTAAATTGTATTACATAGTAGAAAAGGGTTTAAAAGAATTTTTCTTCAGCAAAAGGAAGAAAGAAACTGTGTAATTTTTATTTTAACTGTCATTATCCTATCACTTGACTAAATATTATAATTGACTTGTTATGTGGATCCAAACACAAGCTCCTTAAACTGATAGTAAACAAACGGCAATACTATTTAACCTTGAACAGACTTGAAAGCACAAAACTATAAGCACAAAAAATACCTCCAATTATCCTGCGAGAAACTGAAAGAAGGACGGCCATAATCCCCCAAGAAAAATCCTCATTGAAAATAAGATAAAGAGAGAGTATAGCTTTACCGCAGGAATCTTTCTACAGCTCAAGGAGGAAGAATGAGCAGCAAGAGTTTGTATGCCTTCATATCCAAGGATCTCTTTAATCAGTTCATTGATGTAGCAGATGGGACAGCCTTGCCCGCAGTCCAATTGAAGGCAAAGCAATAGATTTTTTTTTATACATATATAAAAAACGAAAATAAATGATAAAAAAGCAAAACAAGGTTGAAAAAAATTCTTCGAATGGTAAATAATAAAAACTTTGCAAACCTTTGCTGTGGAGATTAATTTCTACGCAGAAATAACTCTGAACGATAAATACTTCCATGCAGGAAAATGAGAACGATTTGAGCTTCTTGTCTCACTTAGTGACAACAAAAAAGAAACTCGATCAAAACAAAGGGAGCTCTATGATACAACCTACAAAGAAACAAAAAATTAGTACATAGTAGATGCAAAGCAAAAGACTACAAGCCAGAGTTCCCTGTTAGTACCATAAGGGAAAGAAGCTATATCATGATGTCCCCACAGATTCAACTGATAATTATTAAGAAAACTGGCAGATTTAGTAAAAACAGAAGCTCAAGGTGACAATTTCACAATATACAGGGAAGCTTCCCAAAGAATACCATTTTCTGTCCAACAAAATCATTCATAACGGTAAGAAAACTTAAAGCTCTCACTAGGAAATTGGTCGGTCATCACTATATCAGTATTCAACCTCCTCAAAATGGTTGCCTCATGATTTCAATCTCTAAAAATAATTTTATTTGCTCGAGCTACAAAAAAAATTGGAGCCAAAAAATATAGTACTAACTTGCTACATAACCTCCAAATCCGCCCCCAAACAATATCCTATCCTCCTTTGCCAACCCACAAAAAAAAGCCTCAACGGTGTAGATGCTGTGCCCTTATCCATGCAAAATAACAAGCTGAACCATAATTTACAAAAATTACTAATCAATCTCACTTTGTACACATGTACTGAGAAGTAAAGAGTCGTTGATGACCACTTCTTTGTAGAAAAACCAAGCAAGTCCAGGCAGACACCTTCTTCCCAGTTTCTTTTCCTGATGCCTACCCAGTGGCGAAATGTAAACCAGACAAACACAATATATACAGTGTAAGCTAATCTCTAGCACCACCAAAACCAGAACAGTTTATGGCCTCCATCGCAAGCCGAACTAGACGAATGAGTCCATCCACATCCTGGAAGCTGAAATCAATCACCCTCCTAATAGTAGTAATACGCTCTGTATTTTGAGCCTCTTCAAGGGTTACATTAGCTACTGCAAAAGCATTCTGTGATTTTCTTGAGGCTTCCAGAGCAAAATTTACATCCTGTGTCTGCAAAACAGTACGCACACTAACATATTCATCCCCTTTTACCATCACAGAATAAATATAGCCAAACTAGACAGGACCTACACATCAAAACTATGATATCCACTAACAAATTTGATACTTAAATGATATAATAATTCCTTTATTTTTAATGGCATAGCTAAATAATCCAACAACTACAATAGTAAAGTACAAGACATATATCAGGAATCACTCCTAAATTTATGTAAGTAAAGCAAGTCTACCAAAGATAAAAAGCAAACTTTCATGCCAAAAGAATTTAGTCCCAGTATAGCACTAAATATGCTGAAAGTCGGTGGCTGAGAGTTCCCATTAACCTCCTTAACACTTCTTTATGCGATTTATACTCAAGGTGCTCTGCATAGTTTTCTCTATTAGTGAAAGAGGGAGTGAGGTTGTGAGTTTGCTGAGAGAACTGGAGCTGAAAATGAAGGAAAGGGGTTATGTGGGAGGGAATAAAGGGTTGGTATTTGTTGATGTGGAGGATGAAGCCAAAGAGGAAATAGTGAGCCTGCACAGTGAGAGACTGGCTTTGGCTTTTGGGTTGGTAAGAATACCCAAAGGAATTACCATCAGAATAATGAAGAACTTGAGAATGTGTAGCGACTGTCATGAGGCTTTCAAGCTGATTAGTGACATTGTGGAGAGGGATTTTGTTGTGAGAGATGTAAATAGATTTCACCATTTTAAAAATGGGTCCTGCACTTGCGGGGATTTTTGGTGACTAATCAAACAGTTTTCATGTCAATTGTGCTCTACTGTAGCTGATTTGGTTCCATTGTGAACTTGCCTTAGTTTGATTTTGCCAATACGGTAATTGTTTCATATAATGGACATTTTCTCAATTTTATACCCATACGTTGCTCGATTCACCCATGCCACTCTCTACAGCCAATACTTGTTTAGACTTTGCCATCATTCAAAATTTAATCCAACCAACCAATCTGAAAAATAAAATCAACAAAATTCTTGCAATTAATTGTTGAATCAAAAACAACATTGTCAAAATACAGCCAAACTAGAAGGGGAAATGTTGAGCAAACAATCAAAATGTCTATATTTATTATTATAACAATTCAATTATGATACATGTTCCACAGAAATCTGCAAACAGAAATGAACAGCCCAAGTCCATAATATTCTAAACATATCATCTGAGAATTTGGTCTTGTATATACAGCAAGGGAAAATTTAAGAAAGCAGTAGAAGAGGCAAACAATGGCAATTTGAAGGCCTGTTTTATCAATGCTTGCAGCTGGCTTCCACCACCATGTCAATAGTCAATAAACCATTTCACCCAACTAAAATCAAGATTCTAATGTACTAACAATCAAATTCAACACAAAAAGTTTTTAACAGTTAAAAGAACTCATATATCGCCTGCCTCTCCTTCCAGTACCTCTTAAAAAAGGGTAGCTTCTCTCATTTGGCTAGAGATTACAAGTGCAATATGATATCTACACCCACAACAATAACAATTAAGATCAACATCAAATTCTCATAATCAGAGTTTTACTTCTTCCAATCACCTTCAAAATTGTTATGAAAAATAGTCTGCCAATTCACAAATGCAATGGCGTAATAATGGAACGTTACATTATAATACTACATACAAACACAAGTGAACTCAGCATTTTCAAGATTGTTCCAGTGACTTGACAGAACTCAGTGTTTTCATAAGTCCTGATTACTCATGTTCCATTTAGATAGGCAAATCTATAGAAATAAAATTTCGGTAACAATATGCATCTTGCTTTGTAAATTGTATTACATAGTAGAAAAGGGTTTAAAAGAATTTTTCTTCAGCAAAAGGAAGAAAGAAACTGTGTAATTTTTATTTTAACTGTCATTATCCTATCACTTGACTAAATATTATAATTGACTTGTTATGTGGATCCAAACACAAGCTCCTTAAACTGATAGTAAACAAACGGCAATACTATTTAACCTTGAACAGACTTGAAAGCACAAACTATAAGCACAAAAAATACCTCCAATTATCCTGAGAGAAACTGAAAGAAGGACGGCCATAATCCCCCAAGAAAAATCCTCATTGAAAATAAGATAAAGAGAGAGTATAGCTTTACCGCAGGAATCTTTCTACAGCTCAAGGAGGAAGAATGAGCAGCAAGAGTTTGTATGCCTTCATATCCAAGGATCTCTTTAATCAGTTCATTGATGTAGCAGATGGGACAGCCTTGCCCGCAGTCCAATTGAAGGCAAAGCAATAGATTTTTTTTTATACATATATAAAAAACGAAAATAAATGATAAAAAAGCAAAACAAGGTTGAAAAAAATTCTTCGAATGGTAAATAATAAAAACTTTGCAAACCTTTGCTGTGGAGATTAATTTCTACGCAGAAATAACTCTGAACGATAAATACTTCCATGCAGGAAAATGAGAACGATTTGAGCTTCTTGTCTCACTTAGTGACAACAAAAAAGAAACTCGATCAAAACAAAGGGAGCTCTATGATACAACCTACAAAGAAACAAAAAATTAGTACATAGTAGATGCAAAGCAAAAGACTACAAGCCAGAGTTCCCTGTTAGTACCATAAGGGAAAGAAGCTATATCATGATGTCCCCACAGATTCAACTGATAATTATTAAGAAAACTGGCAGATTTAGTAAAAACAGAAGCTCAAGGTGACAATTTCACAATATACAGGGAAGCTTCCCAAAGAATACCATTTTCTGTCCAACAAAATCTTTCATAATGGTAAGAAAACTTAAAGCTCTCACTAGGAAATTGGTCGGTCATCACTATATCAGTATTCAACCTCCTCAAAATGGTTGCCTCATGATTTCAATCTCTAAAAATAATTTTGTTTGCTCGAGCTACAAAAAAAATTGGAGACAAAAAATATAGTACTAACTTGCTACATAACCTCCAAATCCGCCCCCAAACAATATCCTACCCTCCTTTGCCAACCCACAAAAAAAAGCCTCAACGGTGTAGATGCTGTGCCCTTATCCATGCAAAATAACAAGCTGAACCATAATTTACAAAAATTACTAATCAATCTCACTTTGTACACATGTACTGAGAAGCAAAGAGTCGTTGATGACCACTTCTTTGTAGGCAAACCAAGCAAGTCCAGGCAGACACCTTCTTCCCAGTTTCTTTTCCTGATGCCTACCCAGTGGCGAAATGTAAACCAGACAAACACAATATATACAGTGTAAGCTAATCTCTAGCACCACCAAAACCAGAACAGTTTATGGCCTCCATCGCAAGCCGAACTAGACGAATGAGTCCATCCACATCCTGGAAGCTGAAATCAATCACCCTCCTAATAGTAGTAATACGCTCTGTATTTTGAGCCTCTTCAAGGGTTACATTAGCTACTGCAAAAGCATTCTGTGATTTTCTTGAGGCTTCCAGAGCAAAATTTACATCCTGTGTCTGCAAAACAGTACGCACACTAACATATTCATCCCCTTTTACCATCACAGAATAAATATAGCCAAACTAGACAGGACCTACACATCAAACCTATGATATCCACTAACAAAATTGATACTTAAATGATATAATAATTCCTTTATTTTTAATGGCATAGCTAAATAATCCAACAACTACAATAGTAAAGTACAAGACATATATCAGGAATCACTCCTAAATTTATGTAAGTAAAGCAAGTCTACCAAAGATAAAAAGCAAACTTTCATGACAAAAGAATTTAGTCCCAGTATAGCACTAAATATGCTGGAAGTCAGTGGCTGAGAATTCCCATTAGCCTCCTTAACACTTCTTTATGCGATTTATACTCAAGGTGCTCTGCATTGTTTTCTCTATTACATGTTTCATATATCCTTTCCAGGCCTCATAAACTATTACAACATGTCCAGAGTAAGTGATGCCCATCTAATCACATATACCTAGATCAAAGCACCTTTAAAAGAACAATCATAAACAAGTATGTATTAAAAAGGTTTGGTAATATAAAAAAATAATAAAACTAGAAAAATGTAAGACTGCACACCACATTGAATCAACTTACAAAGTCAAGCAACCGAATAAAATTTGGGCGGTTTCGAGCAACTATGACATGGTTTCCAGTAATATAAGAAGGAGCACCCTTGGATGAAGTAGCCTTATCAGCTGTTACTTGATTATTTAAGTTATCAACATCTGATGCAGAAGAAGACGGAGATTCACCTGAGGAAATAACTCAAACAAGTGTTACATGAAGTACAATGTTTCAGGGAGGCTAGCATGTATCAACATATTTTCATTTTTGTCAAGACATATAAGTATTATCTACTAAAAAAAAAAGATCAAATGGGAGAATGCAGGACAGTAACACCTGTTTAGCTCTAAAAGATCACAAATTTAGAACTAAATTCCAAGTCAAAAGAAGCGAGAATGCAACAGTAGCTGGAAGTTTACAAAATGTTATATCAAATTCAAGAGATATGAGAGGATGTATTTTCATTAAAAAATAAAATAATAATTTTTCGGCATCCCATTCTTAAGTGGAACACTTCTCCCCAACAACTAAAAAAATTTGAAACATCTCAGAGCAGAAGATTAAAGTAATTTTAGCTAAAAATCTGAACCTCAAAACTGAAAAATAAATCTCAATAGTTTAACTACTATTAAGTTCTCAAACTATTACATCGTCCAACCTTTTCTTAAGAACTTGCTCCTACCAGATCTTCTTATAAGGTCAAAAGGAATACATCACCAATCAAAGCAGGTAGACCACTCAAATAGAAACAAGCCTTAAATATATACCAACCAACACTTCACTTCATTACCTTGAGAAGCAATGTGTAAAGTTGTTTGCAACTCATTCCCATCCCTACTTGCACTTGAATGTTTGCAGTAAACTACCCTCATATATGCAACCTCAATGCATTTATAGGCTAAAGCAGCAGCAGCCATCTCTTGACATCTTTCATATTCATGGGCACAGGATCTGTGAATCTCATTAACAAAAGTTACATGATAAGTTACACATTTGTACAAAATAAGTTGAAAAAGGAAATACCTATAGACTCTCACAACTATATAAATACTACAACTAACATACAATCAAATACAACTTCGAACTCAACTTACTCATAAAGTTTAGCTGCAGTGTTATACGCTTGTATTGGAGTTATCTCCCCATTTTTTCCACTCTCATTAGTGAAAGTTTCTAGAAGAAAAGCCCCATGAAGAAACTGTAGGGCAGCTTGGAAGTAAGCCTCATTACTTTCAAAATCAAAGCCTGAGCTCTAGAAACAATGAAACCAAGGAAAGAGTTAGAAATCAGAACAGAATATCAAATATCAATCCCAGAAACAAAATCTAAAAACCGGAAAAGACCAAATTGAGAAACCTTAAGGCGATCTGCATAGTCTCTGAGCTCTTTGGCTTCTTTCAGGGCATTAGTAGCATTCTGACTGGAGGATTTCATACTTCTACAACTTGGACTGTGCTGAGCTCCATTCCTGTTACCCACAGTTCCTGGATGATTTGATGCTTTTGACACATCACCTTTGCGAGAATCAACTGGAATTTCATCAAGCATCCCTTCCCTTTGGGATCCCGGCACTAATTGGTGAACCCCCATTTTTTGTCCACCATTACTTTGACAAAGTGATACCAACTTCGATATCCCATTTCTTTCCTCTCTTTGTAAATGATTAACCTTCTTTTCAGCCCCATAATCCAGCATCAGGTTTTGCTGGGAGGCAACTTTTCTATTGGTATTAGCACACAATTTCAAATTTGAATCTTGATTTTCCTTAACTGCAACCTGCTTTTCCATTCTACCATCACTTGGCAATTGCCTTTCAAGATCCCTCCTGCTAATGAGAGTCTTCTCATCCTCAGAAAACTTAGACCTAGACCTCTCAGGAATTCTATTTTTATCTTCATTTCTAATTTCCTTGCACATTGCATGATTAGGAACGTCAATCTCTGATTCATACTTCACATTCTTCTTCAAAAAAGATTGATTAATCTCACCAACACCTTCCCCATTCCAGCAACTTCCAGGATTGCTGTCAACAGGTGGACGATTACTTCCACCATCATCTTTCCCAAAAATTTCCTCTGCTGTTGATGTAAGTTTATCTGGATGGAAGGTCCTAAATGGAGATGAGGACACTGACTCTACTGGTGAGCCTTTGACTTCTGCAAAGTTTGCTCTATTTTTATGAGAACCTGTAACCTTTGAAGAGCTTGAAGTTGTTGCCTCAGACACTTCTCCAGATCCAAAAACCCTTCTCATTAAATCTATGCCATCCAAAGCATGTTGAGATGCTAGTTTTCTTCTGGGTTTCTGAAGTTGCTGATCCTTATCAACACTTCTAACATTTTCCATACCATCAACAAGATGATCGTTACTTGACATGAAAGGTGTCAGCCTACTGTTAGATTTATGACCAGCACCTTTATTTGCACTGGAGTTCTTTCCCGCAGTCTTTTGAACCCTGGGTTTCTTTTCCCACCCAGACCCAATTTCACTGCTTTCCTCCTTTATATATTCCTTACTATCAAGCCCATTAAGATTCTCCAGTTGCTTTCTTTTCTTCACAGAATTATTTCTTAAATCTTGTGTTTTCATATCCAAGGATCCACCATCCAACGAGACCTCAGCTTGATCTCCCAATTTCTTCCTAGGAAGAAGTAATTTGTCCTTCATATCACCCTTCACATCCTCTAAATAAGAGAACCCATATTCCAGCATTCTCTTCCCACCTGCCTTAGATTGCAAACCAGCACTTGTCTGGTGATCCACCCTCCGAATGTCCACATCACAATACTTATGTTTGTCCGTTGCACACATATCTTTTATCTTAGATTTCTTCAAAGTTGCATAATCATGTTGATCAGCACTCCTCTTGTTTTTTATATTTAACTGCTTGGCATCACCTGAAGATATAAGACAAAAGAAGCTAAGTAACTATATACAATCAGATCAATAGTCTGAAAACCAGTAGAAAATCAGTCTAAAATGAGTTACACACCTCCATTCATTTGCTTTTCTTTTGATTTACATTTGTCCTTCCCAGCATTCAAGTTGCATGACATATTGAAATGGAGAGAATTTGGTTTCTTCATAATCTTTGATTCTGGAAGAGGCTGGTTCATTTCATTTATACTTCTACTTTTCACAGAATCCCGCAGTTTGTTCTTAGTGGACTTTGATGTCTGAATCCCACCACTACCATCTGCTTTAGGAATTTCCTTCAAGCCATTATTTTTCTTTCCACGAATTGAAACAGAACTGAGGCTCTGGTCATGCTGTCTGCCATGAGCTAAAGTTGTCACTGAAGCAGTTACATTACCATAATTTTGAATGCTATTTTGACCCTCAATAACCGAAAGTTGGTACAATGCCCTGACAGCTTTTGTTGTCTCCTCCTCACTGATATCACACCGATTCATTCCAGGCCTAGACAATATATCAAAAGCAAAAAAATCAAACACAGAGAGACATGTGTTTTATGAATAAATGAATGTCCATATATCTGTGCACTTATATAAATTTACGCACAAAACACATACATAGTGAGAGTGCATACATAAACAATGATAACCATGCATAACAAAAAGAATTAGGAGTTTATCTTAAGTTTTTTACTTAACACCATAAATCAATTTTACTGGATAAGCTAATATTTCATGCTCATGTATTATCCAAAAATAGGAGGAATGAAACTTACAGCCAGTTTAGCATGCTACACAACCAATCATCTGGGAATTGCTCAGGCTTTGTTCCAATTGGTAGCAGCCGCCACTTCTCACAACTGTCACAACAGACCCAGTTCTCTTCTATAAGTATAGGATTCACTACAGCTGCAACACTTTCAGTACCATGTCTACTTTCCAGATTACAAGGACCTTCAAATGGAGCATTGTTGACAAATGGCCCATGCATTGCATGATTGGACACTTCTTTACCACTAGAATTTTCCCATGATTTATCCAACAATGCATCATGTTTGAGTTCTACTTCCAAATTATTTGGGCCAAAGTCCTTCGGCCTGCCACCAGACTGCCTCTCCAATGGATTCTTTGACTTCCCCAAATTTGCATCTGCAAAATCATAACGAAAATTCTTGTCCTTATTCATATCTTTTCCCAATTTCAACTTCTGCTTCTTACTTTTGCATGTAGAAGCATCATAAGCAGCAGTCGTATCTTTTGGTGCCATACCAGTACCATTCCTCGAGCTTTGCTTTACTGAAAGAGTAAAAGCTTTTCCTCTTCTTTGGTTGCCATTTGACTTCTTACCTTCAATGAATGGATTAGTTCTCACACCATACTCATCAGTTTTATCTCGTACATTATTTGGAAGTTTCTTATCAACCTTCTGTTTTCGAGGAGCTATTGCAACTTCAATAGATTTGGATCCGTCTGAATGAGATTTTGAAGGGGCAATTGCTTTGTTGTCTTTACACCTGCCATTTTGCATATGGTAATGTGAAACATCATTCTGAGAACATACCCCTCCCTGTTCCCAAACCCGTTCAACCAAACCGCTTTTACTATTCTTCTGACTCCCACCACTGTCCTGGCCAGATATTGACTCTAATGAATCTTCCATCCCCAAGTTGGATGAAAATAGTATATTGCACCTCCCATCCTTATTAGCCTCCTCAAGGATTTCAGATGCACTACCTGTGCCTTTCACAGAGTCAAAAAAACAAATTGAATTTGCTAGAGGTATGCATCTTAAGGAATTAGAATTTATCTCCTTACACCCTAAGGTCTCAATTTCAAATTCTTTCTTTGGAAGAGAAGTTGTGTTACTCTCATGCTTCATATCAGTCATATGCTTTAGTGCTCCAGGTCTTCCACTCTTTCCCACTAATTTTGTTTTCTTCTCTTTTAACACTTTCCCATCACGCATATTAGCAAATGAATCATCTGCTAACAAGGTAGAATGTTCTTGTCTGCTCCTGAGGAGAGGTACAGGTTCCCACCCTTTAGAATCCTTTCCTATCAAGCAAAGCAGACTTTCATGAAGTGGTGATATCAGCACACCCTCAGGGACTGCAAAGGAAGTCATCACCTGTTTTGCACAAACACCATCAGTTATCCCTAAAGTTCAACTAGTGATAAAAAAAAAAAAACAGATATGCGAAACATATAAAGGACCGTTACCTCAAGAATACTAGTGGGAGATTCCTCAGCAGTCTCTCGAGGTACAGGATCTCGTCCTCCATTTACCTCAGCACTGTTCCCCAATGATGAAGATGGAGAGTTCTCAATCCCAAGACCGCTATTTATTGCCACACTTTTGTGAGCCATTTTATCAGAACTCACTTTTATTCGAACTCTCAGTATTCTTTGATTGGTCAAATTTTCAGATTTATTTGGACTTCCATCCTTCAACTTAAACTTCTCAGCAACTTGAGAAGATATGGGCAAATGATGCTTCACAGAAACACCTCCAGGTAGCATCCCTGAGTTCAGAAGTGAGTGGTCACTGCAGGAAGCAATGGCAACTCTCGCAGAGAGGGGTGCATTTGAGGTAGGCTTTAAATCTTGAGAGGCACCCTGCATGATAACATAACCCACAGTTCTAAAGTAAATTGGCTTTTCACGAGCTGTAACTATCAGTTGTCTAAACTTGCTTACTAGCAAATGTCAAAACATAAAAATAAAATTTGTCCATTTACCTCCATGGAAAAATTATACTGAGATCTTAGTGCGGTGGAGTCTCTTTGTGGAGTCTTTCGACATACTTGAGTTGAGGGTAACCGTTCATGTGTAGGTAAAAATGAGCCATACGGACCGAATTTTGCCCCTATCAGAACAATTAATACATCATAAGATCATTGGCATATAAGGACTTTGATTACCCTGCTCAACTGTGATTACATAGGCTTTTCATTACCAGCAACTTCCATTGTATGCCACTTACCCAAATTATCTACAGAAACCGCACCATCAAAAGCTTTTAGATGATGCCCCAGAACAATTTGAACTTTCTCATCCTTCAAGAAAAAGAAACTAAACCATTTACTAGTGCCATTACAAATATTGAATTAGAAACACTTTATAAACCAAAAGTCAATCTTCGAAAACACAGGTAGTTTGAGGAACAACAAATCATTAGACTATCTGTTATTAGCATCCAGAAAGAATCTCATATCATTAGGTTAACTATATATATGAACAAGTTCTGAAGCACTAGTATCACATATAGTGTCAACCCTATGATTGACTGCCTTCTTTCCTGTAATTTTCTCCGGAAAGAATCAATGAGTCTATGATTGCCAGGCTCCACTGGAAGCTAAGTCATTTTCAAAGTCGTAGAGATAAACCATGCAGAATTCTAGAAAAGCAGATGTATGGTTTGAATATCCTCAACAAAACCATTTCCCATAAAGATAAAAACATTTTAAAAAAAGTTGCCGCATTGTCCTTCAATCAATAATGAGCGCCTTAAACATACCCTTTTCAATTCATTTTAGAACAAAACAGCTAAACCACCCAGTAAATGCACACACAAAACAAGTTTCAAAGAGTTTTTCCTTCATCCGCCGCTTGATTACTGAGAAAACCAAGCAAAACAAAAGTACCAGGGAAAGTTTGAACCACTTGTGATCATTTTTTCCATTCCAAACATGAAAATTTCAACTGTATAACAAATGTAGCTTTCCATGGAAACAGAAATCTCAATTTCAGGGAAAAAAAAATCACTTTATTTCAATTTCTTTCTCATGAGAGCAACATCCCCAACCAATACATTGCATACAGCAACACTTAATTTATTTTGATTACCATTGCAAGTCTTGATTAATCTCCACAATTAAGAAAAATCCTAATTTTTGTTTTAGAAGGGAAAAAAAAAGACTCAAACTTGAATGAACTAGAGCACAGAATTCAGTGGATAAAAAAAGTAACACAAAAGAACAACCCTTACAATGTAAGAGAGATCAGTGTCAGGGTTAATGTCTTCTTCGTCACCCTTGCAATAGTGAGCCTCCCCCTCGAGCTCAAAATTCTCATCCATCTTTACCATCCAAAAATAAAATAAATAAATAAATAACAACCCTAACCCCAAAACCCTAACTCTCCACCTTCCCTAAAATCCAACATCACTAAGAAAGAAAGAAAAAAAAAAAAAAAAAAAAAAAAAAAAAAAAAAGCACATGGAAACCCACAAAGGAAATCACCCAAACAGAACTTTTAAGTTCATTAAACCAAAAACCCTTGTCGAAACATTACCAATGACCCAATCCAAAATAAAATTTAAAAAATATATATTTTTTATTCTTAATAATCCTTCAATCTCTGTCTCGTGATCAGACGGCGGAAATTGAAGACCCGATAAGCGCCTCACTTTGTTAATTTTTTGAAATTTCCAGTTTCTCTGGTTTTGTCTCTGAAATGAGGAGCGGAGACGGAGCTGCGTTTATGCTTTGTATATTTTTTCTATTTTTCGGGAGTGTTTGGTTGGGTTTATAATTTATTTATTTAATTTATATTTTCACTTTCTCTTTCCTTTTTCGGTGCTCTTTCCCTTCTTCGGGCTCGCAATTTATTTTTATAGGCTTCAAGCAAAAATTAAATATTATTCTTTTCTGCGATTCCTTTCCTTTGAAAGATTGCGTTGGTTGATGGCGCGTCGTGATGAGTGAAGAGTCCGTCTTTCTTCCGCTGTTTGGGAACAAGACAAAACAAAACTGCGTGTCGAACGGCGCCGTTTGGAGTTTAGTTGTAACAGTATAATAATGGCTGCTTGAGACTCACTTACGTTGTGCTTGTGTTTTGCCTTATTTTTGTCATCTCCATTTCATGATTCTGACCATTCTAACTCAATCAATCTTCCATCATTTCGTCTTTCTTCAAAATCCCATACAAATTTGACCCATTAATTATTTAATCAATATTCTAAAATCATTCTCTCTCTCTCTCTCTCTCTCTCTGTATATATCATATAAAGCATAATGAAAATCATGGTCAATTTTTTTTTTATAATTCCGTCTACATTATTTAAAAAATTATATATTGCACGTCAAGTTGTATTCCAAACCATTTTTTGATGACCGAGTAGGGCGACAGAGACTCTTAAGTATGTGATTCAAGAAGTTTTAAGTTCAATTTCTTTGGGTTACTAGTAGAGGGTTTACTCGATCCTTAACTTCAGAGCATCAAGGGTCGCTAGACACTAAACAAAAAAAGTTTTGTTTCAGTTTTTTTATAACGTTACATGTTATAAGATATTATTTAGGATATCCTATCATTTATTATCTAGTGTGCATCTGATATGCTAAATAAAATACGGGATTTTTCATATTAAAATCATAATTATATAAATATGTCAATAATTTTAGGATTCGTTATCTAAATCAATGATATTATGTTATTGTCTATTATATTTTCTATGCTATTTATTGGAAAATATCCCACAATAAATGCAGTGCTTAATACAATTAACAAAATTAGTACAAGATAGGGATTTTATTTAATTATAAACCTCCTCCAATTAAGAGAGAAAACAAGGGGAAAAAAAAGCCATAAATGGCGGGTTTTTACGTTGAATTATCAATATATATTTTTCTCGAATATAGGGGAGTTGGCGTTTTCTTGTCAAAATAAGGGTGAAGTTAACATTAAGCATTGTTTGTTTTAGTTACCTATCGATTAAAATAGTTTATTTAAAGACATAAACACTTTTAAAACAAAGTATGTATTTATAGGATTTATTTTATGGCTTATGAGAGAATTAGAGATGCTCTCATAAACTCTTTTGGAGCTTATTTAACGTGTTTGTTGATACTTGATTTTGACACTAACTATGCACGCGTGTGAAGTGCTAAGCGGACTCAGAAATCACACGTAATATGGAAGTATAAAAAGAGATGCTGAGCAAGTAGCAATTTTTAAAGTGGTTCGTATGCTCTAAGGTGAATCCTATGTCCACTATGATTATATTAATGATTGATTGCAATCAGGTCGCACTCGGCAAGCTGAATTACAACAGTAAAATAAATGGAGAGACAGAGAGAGAGAGAGAGAGATGGATGAGTCAATCCCGTAAAATAGAGGAGAGTCCTCTATTTATAGTTGGAGGATTCAAGTTAGTAATCATGATTCTGCGTGCGGGCAGGTGTGGTACAATTTCTAACCCGCTTCCCATTGGTTGTCTGCACGAGAGATATCTTTAAATCGCGTAGGGCTTTAGCAAGTGGACAATTCCTAGCCACTCATAAGTCTAGCGTTCACCTGCCTCACTAACGATGGCCTTACCCCTCTCGTCCTTGCGGGACGTGGCTGCATCTAGACGGCAGAATACCTTCTTGAATTCTGATTGGTTTCTGCTGATTTATGCTTACGCCAGCCCTGATTTTTGAGCATAGCAGAAGCCCCCTAGTTTTTAAGGTTTAAGGATTGAACCTTGAGAATTTCATTATTATGCAGTGACTTAACTTGTCCTGGATGACACTTGATCGAGCCGATCAAGCTGCATGGATCCCTAAGAGCTACACTAGCAACCTGATGTGGTTTTTTATGGCAGGTTCAGCGACCTGATTTAAATCACAATCAGTGCCATATCAACATGCCTTGAGTCTCGACCCTAATTTGCGACCTAAAAAAGTCTCATCACATCTCTCATCAAAGGCGATGAGTAGCATTGTTTTGAAATCGACACGCGACGAAGAGTGTTAATTCGAACGATCTCTTCAGATGTTATCTGTTGCGTGTAACGGTTCACCTAACCAATAAAATATCTTTTATTCTGACAGGCTTGTCCATTACACAATATGTGCCAGCCATGCACATTTAATGCGAGCCATGCTAAAATGACATTCTCCTTCAGGACATTAAATGTAGATAGGGGAGCATTTAATGTGGAGGAGGGTAACCGTGCCGTCGTTTGGTTATTCCAATGGAGGGAAACATCAATTGGTGTTTACAAAGCATGGGGGTTACTCTTCTCGCGGATGAACGACACGTGGTCGCAATTAATGGCGAGAAACGTATCCTGTCCAAACGTCGCTTGCTTAGGAAACTAACCGTCACTTTCCCCTTATAAAACCTCGAATTTGCTTCAGACTTTTGCCACAGAATTCACATTCTCAGAAAGAAAAACGAAACTTTCACAAAGGTCAGCCTGCCTTCTTTCGTTGATGCGCACCGTCTGTTATGACATAAAACTCTTCCCCCGCCACCAAGAGGTAAGAAGGGTTTCTCCCTCGCTTTCTTTCATTACTCGACTAGTCTGTTTAACTTTCTTGGTAATGGCAGGTATAGGCTGTCCGGTAAGCTTTTGCAGTGCGTATCCTAGGATAGTGGTGAGGAGAGGGGTTTGGTTTTTCTTAAAGACGAGAAGTTAGGGCATAGATCCTTAGGGGTTCACCCCCTAAAGGTCTTTAAGGGTTTTTCTAGGGTTTTAGAAGGATGCATTAGGGTTTCTCTTGTCCTTCTACGTCATCGGACGGAACACTGTATGATGACTGAGCCTTTTTCTTTCTTTTATTAGATATATTTTTTTTATTACGTCGCCCTTTTTTCAGACCTTAGGAGCAATGGACGCCTCAGCTACCAGGGCAGCCAAGGGCACGAGCTCGCAGGCGCCAGCCGCCCAAGCAAGTCCCGTGCCAAAGACCTTGTCAGTGATCACCCAAGAGGAGATACAAAAGGCAGTGGACCAATACGCGTTTAGTGTGAATGTCTATCAGCACAAAACCCGTACGGCTCAAAATCCCCCAAAGGGAAAAGCCGTAATCTCGGAGATGATCTTTAAGTGTAGGGCGCTGATACCTTTTCATCCTTTCGTTAGGTCGATCCTTAACCACTTCGAGGTTGCAACAATGCAATTAACTCCCAATGTGTAGATGATAGCTATTGCTATGTATATCACATGTAGTGAAAACGGCCTTGGCAAGCTGATAGCACTGGAGCTCGCATGCTCTTCCTATCTGAAGAAAAGCAAAGATAAAGATTCTTTCTATCTCTCGAAGCGATCTACGATTGAGGGAGGAATATTTGGTTACCCCAGTAATGTCGAGGCTTATGAAATCAAATTTTTCTTTTTTGAATACGATGACGTCTGCCAGTTTAGGGAGCCAAGTAGGTTTTTTCTTTTCATTTGCGAACTGTTCCACCTTCGGTTCTTGTATCTAATGAAACTTTTTCTCTTCGCAGGAAATAAGACGACCAGGTTGGCAAATCTAACAGATTACAACCAGATTGTTGTGTTCGGTCGTCTCCTAGACCATTGTCGCGACGCGAAATTGCTCATGACTACTGTCAACTTAAGGAAGTATGACTTTTTTAATCCGGAAGCATCCTTGGAGTCAGACCGTGAGTATCCTCATACTTAGAATGCTTTTTGGTTGCCTGCAGCGACTTGTTTCACTAGCACATTTTTATGGTGCGCAGCGATCATGCCATCCAAGGTGCCGAGAAAGTTCGTATTTCTCTAAGTCGCTTTAAATGAGCTAGTCGAGGTGGTCCCTGGTGATATCCCCACAGGAGGGATACAAATTGGCGTCGAAGGGCGAACACCCCCGAGCGACGTGAAGAAACTTCTCGGTCCGCGGCTGCTCACGCCCCCAAGCAGAAAACCATGGGCCAAAAGACTAAGAAAAGAAAACAGCTACAGGCCGAGGAATTGGAGTCTGAGTCAGAGGGTTTTGGGGTGCAACTTGGGAGTTTGCAGCCTTACCAGGTTTTTCGCTCGAGGCGCATACTGGGCTTCTCGGCGATCCCTGAGAGTGCGGGCAGAAGAGAGGGGGAAACCGTGGTTACCCACAAGAAAGCAGGCAAGCAGTGGTTCGATGAGTTCCCAATTCCAGCAGGGGCTAGCACACCAGTGTTGGATTCCATGGGGCAACTCCTAGAGCACTTGCAGTCAGTGGTGTATACCCCATTGGAGTGTCAACCGGCTTCGGCCTTTGAGGAGTTCGTGGCTTCTTGGCCCATGGACTTGATGACCATCGCTCTCCAACTGCAAAGCTAGGTAGGGCAGCTCGTCCTCATTGAGGACTTCAACCTTAGCTGATTTTCTGGCCTTAATAATTTTTGGAAAAATGGGGTTAACTCTTGCTTTCTTTTTTACAAAGACCCTGCTCGCCTTGCACATGGCCCAATAAAAGGTCAATCTAGATTATGCCGGAGGGATCCACGAACTGAAAGAGGAGAATGCAAAGCTGAAGAAAGACCTCGAAGATCGAGCTGCGGAGGTGAAGTTGTTCAACCTCCAGGCGAATCAGTACCTGGTAGAGAAAAACTCTACCCTTAGCACCGTGGATTTCCAAAAGGCCGAGCTCGAAAGAAGAGCCAAGGAGAACAAACAGCTCCAAATGACAGTAGTTAGACTCAACAAAGAGAATGGCAAGAAAGAGAAGGAGCTGAAGGCGAACTCGGAGCGTCTCGCGAAGGTGAAGGAAGAGAGAGCTCGATTGTGGGAGAACTCTGAGTAGCAGAGGAGAGTGCTGGAAATGGACCTCGAGCTTTCCCGAGGGTGGGTCGCTTCATTGAATGACCAGATGTAGCGACAGAGCCTTGAGCTTGAGAGGAAAGCCGTTGACTCGGCAATTCAGGCTATTTAGAGCTTGCGACCAAAAAACCCGGGAATGGATCTCTCTGACCTCCCGCTTGATTATCAACACATCCTTGCTTCCATGGCCCGAGCTGATGACAAGGCCGGGAAGGAGGAGGAACAAGAGCCCCCTCCGAAGGATGATCAACTAGAGGAATATGTTCATGAGGATCCAGCAATTGACCTGACAGCCGGCGACCAACCGGGAGACAACAAGGTCGCACCCATAGATCCTGGAAGTGGAGGCTAGTGATCGTTTTTTCTACTTTTTCTGTTGACTCTTTTCTTTTTGGTTGTCCACTGTACTTTTGTAAATTACATATATGATAATAGTTGTTTTGTTTAGACTTTTACAATTTCGAGTACTTTACAAAACTAATATTACATCTCATCAAGAAGCTTGTAAAAATATTACAATGAACAAGATCATGTAAGACATTTATTCAAGGTGGAGAAGAACGATCTTATTCATAAAGGTTACAAGGAAAACTTTGCAAGTAAAAGAGATGGAAAACTGAGAGCTAGCCCGGAATTACTGATAATAGAGGCGAAGATATTCGGCATTCCAAGTTCACGGTACCTCGAAATTGTTAAGCCTCTTGAGGTGATACGTTCCTGATCGTATCACTTTGGTAATGTGGTATGGACCTTCCCAGTTGGGTTTTAATACCTCCGCGCTTGGTTCCTTTGTACCAAGAAAGACTTCTTTCAGAACTAGATCGTCGATCTTGAAGTTTCTTCTTCTGACCTTGGAGTTAAAAAACCTTTTTGCACGTTGCTGGTAAGATGTTATTCTTAACCAAGCCTTGTCGCGATGTTTTTCGACTAAGTCCAGGTTTGCACGTAGAAGCGTTTCGCTGTCTGTTTCATTGAACAAGTCTCTCTGAAGTGAACCGATCCCCACTTCCACCGGGATCATTGCCTCGCAGCCATATGCTAGCGAGAAGGGTGTTTCTGAAGTGGAGGTTCTCTGAGTCATTCTGTATGCCTAAAAACTTCAAGGAGGTCACCGACCCAATTACCCTTGACAGCGTCAAGCTTGGCCTTCAAAATGTGCTTGATGGTTTTGTTGACAACGTTAACCTGACCATTGGCTTGCGGTCTCGCGACTGAGGCGAACTTTTTGTGGATCCCCAGCTCACTACAAAACTACTTAAATTCCTCGTTGTCGAATTGTTCACCACTAATAAAAATGGGAGTATGAGGAATCCCGTATCGACACACGATGTTCTTGAAGACGAAATCCTTGAGCTTTTTGGTAGTGATCGCGGCCAAGGGCTCGGCTTTGGCCTATTTTGTGAAATAATCTACCGCAACCACGGCATACTTGACGCCCCCTTTCCTGGTGTCAATTCCCCACATAGAGAATGGTCAGGGGTTGGTCATTGTAATCAGCTGGTGAAAAGGAGCTCGCGGGATGTTCGCGAACCGCTGGCATCTCTCGCACTTTTTTATAAAGTTTAGAGTGTCTTCCTGAAGTAGGGGCCACTAGTATCCTTGGCGGACAATCTTATTGGCGAGGGATCGAGCGGCAATGTGATTACCACAGATCCCTTCATGTATCTCCCTCATGATATAATCTGCTTCCTCGTCGATTACAAATCGGAGGAGAGGGGCACTAAACCTTCGCTTATACAACTGATCCCCGACGAGTGTGTAACGAGCAGCTCTGGTGCGCAGGATTTTTGCCTCAGTCTTGTCGTTGGGCAGGGTCCCATCTCAGAGATACTGAATGATTGGGGTCATCCAAGAGACTGATTTTGTTGTGGCTACTGCTGGCTCAGGTGAGCTAATGCTAGGGATCTCTATGTACCGAACTGAAATATTGTCCAACACATCCGAATCTAGCGATGAGGCTATTTTTACCAAGGAGTCTGGGACAGAGTTACTATCTCTCGGGATTTGTGTGATCGTGAAGTGCTTGAAAGGCTCGAGTACGACCTTTGCTTTCTTTAGGTAACTGATCATGTTTTCTTCCTTGGCTTTGTATTCTATCAATATCTGATTTATGACCAACTGGGAGTCGTGAATGCTGAACACGTCGAATCCTATTTCTCTCGCTAGTCGCAGACCAGCGAGCATTGCTTCATAATCAGCCTCATTGTTAGTAGCTTGGAACCCGAACCGGAGGATTCCATGAATGCATGTCCCTTCAAGATTGAGGAGGAGAAGACCTGCTCCGGCCCTTTTCCTGTTTGAGGAACCATCGACATATAGGCTCCAGGTCGACAGGTTCAGAACGGTCTCCTGGACAACCTTGCTGGTTGATTGCTCGGGTCTTCGATTGAGCTGGTATGAGAATTTCAAAATGAAGTCGGTAATAGTCTGCCCTTTGATGGTTGCTTTCAGTCTGTAATGTAGATCGAACTAGCTCAGTTCCATTACCCATTTAAGTAACTTACTCGAAGCCTTCGGCTTCTGAAGAACTTGCTTGAATGGGTAGTTGGTCAAACATGGATTGTGTGGGCATAGAAGTAGGGTCGCAATTTTCTGGAGGAGATCAGTAAGGCATAAGCTAATCGCTCCATTTCTAGATACCGCATCTCGGCATCCAACAATCGCTTGCTCGCGTAATACACTGGCCATTGAATTCTGCCTTCTTCTCGAATGAGAGCAACGCTGATTGCATGCTGGGAGACGGACAGGTATAGGAGTAGAATTTCCTTAGGAAGAGGCTTGGATAGGAGAGGTGGTCTTCCGAGGTGTTCTTTTATACTCTGAAAGGACTGTTCACACTCTAGAGTCCATTCATATTTTTTTTAGCCCTAAGCACATTAAAAAAATGGCAAGCAACAATCCGTTGCTCTCGATATGAAGCGACTTAGAGCCGCTATCCTGCCATTCAGGCTCTGAACCTGCTTTTTGCTAATGGGGTTTTTCATATCGAGGAGAGCTTTGATCTTTTCGGGGTTGATTTTGATTCCCCGCTGGTTAACCATGTACCCTAGGAACTTTCCTGAGGATATCTCGAATGAGCACTTGAGAGGGTTGAGCTTCATCTTGTACTTTTACAGCACGTCGAACATTTCAGCAAGATGCGCTGTGTGATCTGAAGTGACATGCGACTAAACTAGCATATCATCAACATAGACTTCCATCGTTTTGCCGATCTGTTCAGAAAATATACGGTTGACCAGTCACTGGTAAGTTGCCCTAGCGTTCTTCAAGCCGAAGGGCATGACCTTGTAACAATACAGTCCCCGATCTGTAACGAACAAGGTATGCTCTTTGTCTGATGTGTACATCAGGATCTGGTTATATCTCGAGTAGTCGTCCATAAAGCTCAGCAGCTCATGCCCAAAAGTGGCATCAACGAGTTGGTCGATCCTTGGCAGGGGAAAGATATCCTTCGGACAGGCTTTGTTGAAGTCGGTGAAGTCGAAGCAGGTTCGCCATTTGTCGTTGAGCTTTTTTACCAAGACTGGGTTGGCAACCCAGCTTTGGTAAAGCGCCTCTCGAATAGACCTATTCAAGAGGAGCTTATCCACCTCAATTTTCAAGGCAGCATAGCGTTTATGAACCGGTTTGGCCACGCTATCAATGTTTAGTGCATGATATATTACGTTCGGGCTGATCCCGACCATATCAGCGTGAGTCCATGTAAAAACATCGACATTTTCTCTAAGGAAGCTCGTTAGGCTTTCGACGAGCTGGGGTTTGAGATTACTTCTAATCCTTAATACTCTGGTCAGCTCGCTTTCATCGACTGATACCTCAGATAGGTCCTCAACTGGCCCGCTGTGAGGGTATTCTGGGATGCAAGGATCCATGTTGTCCTCTGTTGGTCCAGGTCGTGGCTCAATTTTTCTGATTGTCATGACGTGCTCGGGGGAGCCTATTGGCTTTCCTTTTCCCTTTCCCTTGCATGCCATTTGGACTGCCCTTATGTAATAGTCGTAGGATTCATGTTAGGATCCTTGCACTTCCCCGATCCCCGTCAGGGTGGAGAACTTTAATTTCAAATGGTAGATAGACTTGAAAACCTTAAAATTTCATAGCAGAGGTTATCCTAGGAAGCCATTGAAGGTGGACGGACAGTCTCCCACCAAGAACTCTGTCACCTTGGTCACCTCATTGGTTTCACCTAACCTGACGGAGAGTGCAATCGTTCCTTTAGGAATCAGGTGATCCCCAGTAAAACCGTAGAGGGGGAAGGAGGTAGGCTTCAAGTCAGCCTTGTCCAATTGCATTCTTTCGAAGACTTGCTGAAACAGGATATTCACGGCGCTTCCATTGTCCACCAACATTTTGTGGACTTCGCACCGGCCTATTTCAGGTGTGATGACGAGTGCATCGTCGTGAGGATGATGCAATCGTACTGCGTCATTTTCAGAAAAGGTAATTTCTTCTTCCTTGTGGATCTTAGCATGTCGTGATGCCGTGTTCATTACACTCAAGGGGTCATGGCGAGCTTCTCGGGCATACCTTTCCTGGGCATCTCGAGAGTTCCCTATGAGGTGCGGGCTCCTGAAAATGATCCCTACATAGTAGAGCCCCTTGCGACCACTATGCTTCTTCCCTTGTTCCTCTTATCCTTCTCTCGAATGGGAGTCGGACCGTTAATATACTCCTTGAAGTGCCTTTATTTGATGAGGTCTTCAATCACTTGCTTGAGAGCTCGACACTCATTAGTGTGATGCCCATTATCCCAATGATAGTGACAGTACTTTTTGTTATTCCTGATTGAGAGGGGATTCTTCATAGGCTTTGGCTCTCCAAGCAGGCTGACCTCCTCTGATTTATCTAGAATTGCCGATACTGAGACATTCAAATGAGTGTGTTGATTTTTGTCGCCATCGCGACGAGGAACTAGGGCATATACTTTTTGGGCTCAAATCGCTGCTTTTTTCCTTTTCGCTGGTCGTCATTAGCCCAACCACGATCAACCCTTCTACTGTTCTCCCCCTGGTCGGGAACATTGGTTGAAGAATTGGGGTTGTGGCATTTGAGAGCAGCCACAAAATTTTCTATTCGGAGATACTTCTCGGTGAGGTCGTAGAAGCGAGTGAGAGAAATATCGTTCTTAGATTTTAACTCTTTCCATAAGTCAGTCTGAGGGCGAACCCCTACAATAATGAGAGTCCTAACAGATTCTTCAGGAATGTGAGCCACTTTGTGGAGTTCGCGGTGAAACCTATCTATATAAGATTGGAGAGACTCATCCTTCTCCTGCCGTATATTGCTCAGATAGCTCAACGGCTTTGAGAACTTCCTGTTTTCCTGGAAGTGCCTAAAAAATAACAAGCTTATTTGTTGCCATGAGCTGATTGATCCCACGGGGAGCGACTTGAACCAGCGTTTTTTTATGGGCGATTAATGTCACTACTAAGCAGCTGCATTTGGCCAAGTCAGAGACTTGGTGGAGTTCCATAAGGTCATTGAACTCATAGTGATGGTCCTGCAGATCAGAATTCCCATCGAATGCCCGCATGTCGAGCATCTTGAATCTTGATAGGAGAGGAGCGGCTAGTATTGCTGGGGAAAAGGGGGACGCCTCAGTGACCTTACCCTGTTCGTTTTGTTGAGCCTTGACTGATCCAATTATCGATGCAACTCCTCAATCTGAGATAGCAGAGCTACCGAGGGTTACTTTCCACAATGTGGGTTCGACTCTCACGGTTGCGATTGAGGAAGGACTAGAGGTCGGGCCCTTCCGCTGCTAGGCCGAAAGCTTCGACGTACCCTGACACACGTTGGCTAGAGCCATGTGAGGATAGCGAATGGCTCAGGGAATTTTCTTGACCCCTGCGGTGGTCAGAACCGACTCGTAGACGGTGGGGGTTATCCCGATGGCGATGGTCGGGACCATTATTTTGATGAGGCTGGGAATCTCCCAGCCTTGCACTTTTACGGGTGTGCCCATACGACGTGGCGTGGAACGGCTCGTGTTGCGACATGTCATCAAGTCGCAATGCCATAGGTATTCTACCCGCTGCGCAACCGGTGTTTTCTAGCCCTTAGGAGCCTTCTGGTCCACTGCTCGCCACTTGTTTCCCCTTACTTTTACGCGATACAGTGCGCGCGGTTCATGCCGTTACCCTTTTTTCGTACTTTCGCATGACCTACAGGCATCTTTGGCTGTGGCACCACCTCGTTAGACTCCAGTGGCATGACCTCTCCAGGTAATTCATGACGGGCAGGTTAAGTTGCGAGCTCAAAGGAATATCTGCCATGATACTCTACTGAACTGGCGGCACTTTAGGAGAAGTGTCATTCTGTACCTAGGGGATTTCCTCATTGTCGATATTAGTTCGCTCAGTTTCAAAACCGCAAGCCATTAGTTGTGGACAGGATCGGTCAGAGGTTTTTGATGAAGAGCGGATACTAAATCACGCCCTCCTTCTAGCGCCAAACTGTTGATGCTTGATTTTGACACCAATTATTCACACGTGAGAAGTGCTAAGCGGACTCAGAAATCACACATGGTATGGAAGTATAAAAAGAGATGCTGAACAGGTAACAATTTTTAAAGTTGTTCGGATGCTCTAAGGCGAATCTTACGTCCATTATGATTATATTAATGGTTGATTACAATCAGGTCGCACTCGGCGAGCTGAATTACAATAGTAAAATAAATGTAGAGAGAGAGAGAGAGAGAAGTGGATGAGTCAATCCTGTAAAATAGATGAGAGCCCTCTATTTTTAGTTGGAGGAATCAAGCTGGTAATCATGATTTTGAGTGTGGGCAGGTGTGGTAAAATTCCTAACCCGCTTCCCATTGGTTGTCTACAAAAGAAATATCCTTAAATTGCGTAAGGTTTCAGCAGGTGGACAATTCTCAGCCACTCATAAGTTTGGCGTTTACCTACCTCACTAACGATGACCTTACCCCTCTCGTCCTTGCGGGACGTGGCTGCATCCAGACGGTAGAATACCTTACTGATTTCTTATTGATTTCTGTTGATTTATGCTTACGCCAGCCCTGGTTTTTGGGCATAATAGTGTTGAAATTTCAAAATATACTAATTCTATTTTATAAATTTGACTTGATTTGTTATTGTGTATTTAATCTTTAGTAAATTAATACTCACAAATTGTTTATAAAAGTTCTACCAAACAGACCCTTAGTAGGGGGAGGTGTTTGATAAATTTGAAAACTTGGGATATATTAATAGTAGAAAATTTAAAGGAGGAATAAAGAGGGATCAAAGAAGTTTACAATAAAAGAAAGGGAAATAAATAAAGTAGGGGGGTTTTAAGGTTTCCATAAGAACGCAAATGAAAAACGAATCCATAAAATGAAATTACCAAAAACGAAAGCCGAATCTAAGGCTTAAACCAACCTAGGCCAATATATTTCTCACTAAAAAACAAAATACCCCCATTTATATTCCTTGATTTTGTGTCGCCCCCTCTCATGATCCGCACGTGCAGACTGAGAGATACCACGAAACGAACAAAAGAGATTCAACAAAACGACGAACGTAATAAAAAAAACCGCCAGCAGTCCCTCCCTCCGATTCTCCTTTTTACAGTTTTACCAGTTACTAATTAATACATCATCATCATCTGACCATCTCATCATCATCATCACCGCCACTAGTGCCATTTCTCTCTCTATCACAACACGACGCTGCGTTTTGTGACTGACTGGACTCTCTCCTTGTTATTTTCACTACAACGATTATTCTTTTTTTTTTTTTAATTATTCTTTTATCAAATTTTTTTTTTTTTGTTATTATTATTATTCAACGTCCCTATCAAAATTTCCCTATTTTTTTTTAAAGAATTTGAAAAGAAAATCAGATTCGATCGTATCAATCTCTCTCAATTATCGATCTTCTTCTCAACATTATATCACATTCAATCGGTTTCTGTTTCTTACTTCTTTTTCTTCTTTGTTAGGGTTTAGTTTTGCTTATATTTTGGTGAGTTCAGCTCTGATTCTGTCGAAGTTAGGGTTTTTTAATTAATTTTTTTACTTGTCAAATTCGTACAATTTCGCAGTTGACGTACAATATTTTCTGCAGTGATTAAAAGGGGAAGGTACACTGATACTTGGAAGAATTGATTGAAAGGAGGGGTATTTTTGGAACATAAATTTATGAATTCGGGGCAAATGTTTAATCCGGGCATGGATGCTGCCCGGGAAACCAGCGGAGTTTCAGGTGCCGTACTCATTCCAATGCGGTTCGTTTGGCCTTATGGAGGAAGAACTGTTTTTTTAAGCGGTTCTTTTAATGGGTAACAACTTTATCAACTTAATTTTTTTTTTAAATTATTATTTGTTTCACGGGTTTGTTTTTCTTTTTTTTTTTTTGTTGGTGTTGTGAAGGTGGTCTGAGCTTTTACCAATGTCGCCGGTGGAAGGTTGCCCTACTGTATTTCAGATTATTTGGAGTGTACCACCAGGTTTACACCAGGTTAGTTTTTTTAGCATTAGACTTTCTTATATTCTACTCTTTATCTTTTGAACTTGTTGAGTTGTAGTGGTGGTAAATGGTGTTTATATTTATGAGGTGCTGAGGTCAATTTACGCATACCCCCATGGCTTTTGCTGCTGTTTCTGTTACCGAGATCAAAGAGATACGAGTTTATGGCTTTAAATTTCGTGATTGGGGTAACAATCTTAGGGATTTTTGGACTTGTGTGGTTAAGACAAGCATGTCTTAATTACCGGTGAGTTAGTGTTGTAGAAGAGATCAATGAGAATGAAATGAGTGAGCTATACTGTTGGTTCATGTTTCCTCGCTTAAGAATTACTAGTTTTTGTTTTGAATATGTTGTGTAGTACACTTGTTGTTTGAGAAATAATTAATGGAGTGGTTGTAACAGAAGTTAGAGATGGAGACAACTTTGTAGTGATAGCAATGACAATTGAGAACAACTGGCAGATGTGAGACGAGTTTCACATTTTACTACGCTTGCAGTTACCCTGTGCTCTTACTTCTTCATTGGAGAATGCTAGTTTAGAAGTCAGAAATTAAAATTGAATTATGCCATGGTCTTGATAAGCAATGACATGTCCTTTCACATGAATTAATATCTTGAAATATGGATTTGGACCTGATTTAGTATGTGTTTGGAGACCTACACTTCTTGACTTTTTACTATAAAACTTTTGTTTATAATTGATGCTGGAAACTTATGTACTTTTTTTTATAACTATATAACCTGCAGTTTAAGTTTTGTGTTGATGGAGAATGGCGACATGATGACCACCAACCTTACACGAGTAGTGAATATGGGATTGTGAACACTGTGCTTTTAACTACAGAACCTAATTTCATGTCTGGAATTAATCCATCTGTTCCTTCTGGATCTAACATGGATGTGGATAATGAAGCATTTCAACGTGGGGTAAGAGTTAGTTATGCATAAATATATTTACTTTTTCTTTATTTATCTTAATTGGGAAGGGGTTCTAAGTTAGTTTGTATTCATGGGGGTGCTTTTGATGCAGGGGTCTAACGTTTCTTTGCTTTCAGTGAATAGACAGCTTCAGATGCATTCAGACATTGCTGTATAGTTTTTGTTCCTCCTCCTGTATTGTTTTTATTTATGGTGTGGTTGTCTGGTCCATTCGTGTGCCTCCTTTTTCTTCTTTAATATATATCTTTATGTTTCCTATAAAGAATTAGCCAGTCAGATTTCCGGAGTTGACATTTATCACTTGGAGACTTGGTGCTGCCCTTCTTGTCTTGTTTCATTGTATTTTTTTACTACAGTGAAGGGTGTTAGACAAAGATGTTGACCTTAAGAATTAGGATGCAATTCAGATTTTAACTCGGTGCTATATACTTGCTTACTCATTGCCTTACCTTGTCATTACTCAGGTTTCACCTTAGACAGTCTATATGATTGCCATCTGGCGTTTGCATTATACTACTTATTTCATGCTCATGCAGACTGTACTATAGGATTTTTTTGTTTATTAATTTCGGGCTCTCTTTCACCAAATTTGAGATTTTTAAATGGTTTGGCATTCTTATTGACATGCAGGTTCGGATTTCTGATGGTACTTTGACGGAGGTAATGCCAAGGTTATCAGAAGCTGAATTGCAGGTTTCCCGTCATCGTGTATCTGGATTCTTATCTACACACACTGCTTATGAGTTACTTCCCGAGTCAGGCAAGGTTTGGATGCTTTACCATCGACCCTTTGACCCTACATGAGATCTACATTTGATAGTGTACTTGAACATGATTAAAAAAATATTAGTACCACTTTTTTCCTAATTTAGATACACCTCATTGACAGGTTGTAGCGTTGGACATTGATCTACCTGTAAAACAAGCATTTCATATTCTATACGAGCAGGTATCAAAATAATATTTTCTTGACAGTGGGGTTAGTGATTTCGTTGTGCAATAAGGAATTTGTGTTTGGAGGTGGTTGACTAATCATTCTTAAGTTCCTGTGAGCTCAGTCTTACCAAGAAGTTTGTCCGTCTCTGGCTTGCCTTTTTTATTCTATCTCCCATCAGTTTTTCCGTTTTGGAGTTTATTAATGTTGGATTTGTAGAAATTAGGATGTGAAAAAAGAGAGCTTGAAACATTATTATTTTATCTTGCACAACAAGACTTGTTGCTGCAATTTATTTGTTGCTGATAAAGAGCTTGGGTATGCATTTGTTCTGAGTCAAGTTGTTTCCAGGGTATCTCCATGGCTCCACTTTGGGACTTCTGCAAGGGACGGTTTGTTGGAGTTCTTAGTGCATCGGATTTTATATTGATTTTAAGAGAGGTACGTGTGTAAGTAAATGATTACTTTTTTGCTGTTTGTGAGTTTTTTTACTTACTTTTTCTTTATGATTTCTTGGGTAGACTAAATCGTCGAAAAGTTTGATGATTTTGAATCGCTAATCCATCAGATTGTGGAACTACAGACTGGAAGAGAGAAACCCAACCCTTCATGCTACATTCTTTCTTTGATGTAAATTTATAATGCAATGTGATGGTTGTTCTACTTCTTTAGAACTAATAATTGGGAAAGCAAAATGATTTCAGCTAAATTTATCTATTTAGATGTAAAAAGTTCAAAGGTACTAGAAGTTCTTTGGGATTTTAACTTGAATCTTTGGTGACCATTTTTGCTTTGCATTGTGGATGTTGTTGTTTTATGCTGGAATTATTAGTCAAAGCTTGTTACAATTGGGATTATATCTTTTATGTCCATTGTGTAAAGTACATTTTACATGCAGCTTGGAAATCGTGGGTCAAATCTGACAGAGGAAGAGCTTGAAACACACACCATTTCAGCCTGGAAAGAGGGGAAAGCATATTTGAGCAGACAAATTGATGGCCGTGGTAGGGCATTTTCAAGACCTCTCATCCATGTAAGTGATTTGTGTACCATGCTCATATCTGTTATATGTTATTGGTCCATTCTGATTTTCTATTTTAAGACTTTTTATGTAAGAAACAATAATCTTTTATTAAAAAAGGGAAAAGATAAATGGATTATCGAAGAGCAAAAATGCTGGGAGAGCTCTAATAATGAAGATTTTCTATTTTAATATTTGAGTACAATTTGTGTGATAACTTTTTTTGCATGTCTGTATATGCACATGAAGCTCCCATGTGAAGTGTACTATGTCTTAGTTTCTTAAAATACATCACATTGGATACAATGGATTGAAGCTTGGATTGATGATCCTGCGCTTTCAGTTCTTTAAGTTTATCCATTTACACCTGACCCATCTTTTAGTTTCTTTCTGCTTCTGGTGCACAGTTGAAGAAAGCCAGCATCTTCTGGTGTTATCTTGTATGGGTTGCTCTTTATGTTGACCCCAATATTTGTTGATTGTGCAGGCTGGTCCCAATGACAACTTGAAGGACGTTGCTTTGAAAATTTTGCAAAATGAGGTGGCTACAGTTCCCATAATCCATTCAGCTTCAGAAGATGGTTCATTTCCCCAGCTATTACATCTTGCTTCACTCTGTGGAATACTAAAATGTAAGCTTTTTTGGTTTGTTGTTTAAGGAATATTCCATAACTTATTTCTGACTGATGGATCTTAATTTTTCAGGTATTTGCAGATATTTTAGGCATTGTTCTGACTCATTGCCCATACTAAAAGTACCAATTTGTGCGATTCCTGTGGGTACATGGGTTCCAAAAATTGGAGAACCTATTCAACGACCATTAGCAATGTTGAGACCTAGTGCTACCCTTAGTTCAGCATTAAATTTGTTAGTTCAAGGTGTGTTTTTTTATTTCAGCTATTTCAGAAAATTAAACGGAAGAGAGAGTACGTTGCAAGGGAAAAAGTTAGTGTTGTTTTGGAAGTTGAATGTCAATGATTCCAATTACCTGGTGTTTTCCTTTACAAGAACCTAATTATAATCAAGGGGCTTCTTCATTAGTCTTGATGAAGTTACAACTATTTGGTTGGATGTAGGTTTATTGTTATGCTATGCCTTTTCTCTTACTTCTTGGATTATTTTTTCTCCTTGGAATAAGTTAGTTCTTGTATTAGTTAGTACTGATGCTAGAAGTTGTATTGGGTTGGTAAAAAATGTTAATGAATGCAATAATTTAGATTTAGACTGCTACCTGATTTTTCTATTTTTGCAACAATCTCATAATATTTCACTGTGCGCTTTGCTATTGCAGCTCAAGTAAGTTCGATACCAATAGTTGATGATAATGACTCATTATTAGATATATACTGTCGGAGGTAAGTGTTGCTTTTGGATGTACATTTCTGGTATTGGAACCCTTTTTTTGGCTCTTTAATCGGGAGTAATAATCGTTACTTTTATACAGTGACATAACTGCTTTGGCGAAGGACAGAGCTTATGCCCATATTAATCTTAACGAAATGACTATTCATCAGGTAGAATAACTTCACGTTTAATTCTTTGTAAAATAGTAATATTAATACAGTATTGTATGCTGCAGTGATTAGAAGGGGAAGGTACACTTATAGTTTGATGATTTTTGCTTTTGTTAGGTATAAAATATATTTTAGCATTTCAGCTTTCTTTGGTTGATGCAATTTAATCCGTAGTCTACAGCAAGTTCAGATTAAAAATTATCTAACATTTTGCCAACAGAGAACTTGGCTCACTCCATTTTCTTTCTCTGTTCACCTTACTAAATAAAATTTAGGCATTGCAATTGGGACAAGACTCGTATTCTCCTTATGAGCTTAGAACTCAAAGATGTCAGATGTGTTTGCAATCAGATTCGTTGCATAAAGTAATGGAGCGTTTGGCAAATCCAGGTAAATTAGTTCTTTTTATTTTTGTTTTTGTATTATGCACTTTTTTCTTTCAACTGTGAAGATTTTCTAGTGATATTGGCTAAAGGTTGTAGGATTGCAATTAGACTCTGTAATTTTATTAATCTGTTATGATATTTGTGTGTTGTCAGCCTCCTTTGTTTATATGGCTGTACTACACTATAAGGCACCATGGAGAAATCTTACTTTGGAACACTTTTATCAGAAAGCTTTATCTAACTGCTTGCAGCATGAATAGAGCTAGCTTTGTCAATGTGCATCTTTACTTTTGTTAAATAATGATGATTAATAACGTTCTATTTCACCTTTGTTTGAACATGTTGTTTGGGAATACTTTTCTTTTTTTCCTTTCTTATATTGTGCATAGACTTATATGTCATTTATAATTTTCATTTGTAGCTTTCAAGTTTTGCAATTCCAACGTGTTCACCCACCGTAACAGAAATTGGATGCTTTCATAATTAAATGTTCATTGTAAAAGATAGCTTTTTTTCTTCAATACAGAGTTAGTTCATTATTTCCTTATGGAGAAAAAGGAAATTTGGATGCTCATTATCTGTCTTCTCTCATTACAAGCATGATTACAGGGAATTTTGTGAAGCTATTTCCAATATATACATTGCCAATAAAATGTGATGCAAAAAGTATGTTGAGTCTGAATTTTAACATGACGTCTGGCCAAAAGCTTTAGCCTGCATGAATTATTTATGTATCATGTATTCTTGTGTTATGTCTAGTTGTCAACTGTTTGAATTCTATGTACTAGTTTTTAAATCTCGACATGCCACTTCCACTGTTGCTTTCCATTCTCATTACGCTAGTATTGCCCAACTGATAATATTGGTTGCCTTCAAGGTGTGAATTGCGCTGCAACGTATATCTACTAGGTTAATTGTGCATTTACCTTGGATTTCAGGTGTTCGACGGCTTGTGATTGTGGAGGCTGGCAGTAAGCGTGTGGAGGGCATAGTTTCAATCAGTGACATTTTTAGGTTCCTGCTTGGTTAATTAAGAATAACAGCCGAATTTCAATCTAAAGTGCAGTGGTGTTGGATTCTCCACAACTTATGTGCAAAGTTTGCGCCTATGTGTTAAAAAGCGATTGCAGTACATCACACGATGATTTGATCGTTGTTTGGTAAAAAATTTATCAAGGAAGAATGGCGTCTCTTGTTCTTGAATGCCATATTTTTAGAATTTTAGGCTGAAAGAAAAAAGAGGCATGTAATTTGAGACGATTTAGTTCCTCTCCAAAAATTTGCTCATCTCCCCTCTGCCCATATAATTATTATTGTTAAAACTTTGTGCCATTAATGTAGATGCCGCCATGTTCTTGGGGAGTATGAGATGATGAAACCTGTAATTGTTAATTTCTGCTACGAAAGTTACAAGTGAAAAGTCGTGGAACCAACATTTATTATTCACTTCTTATGGGTTATGGTTGCTTCATCAAAGGTTATTATTGGCTGCCTTTTACTTCTTGGATCTTTTATGTTTTTTATATGAACTAAAGATTTCTGAAACAAAATTCAACTATGATAATGAATTTCAACAGTTTCTGATAAATCATTTGCTCATCAACTCAACTAAATGTTATAAGATAAAAGAACAGATGCAGGTATGTAAACTAATGCTTGAAATAACAAATTATAAAATTAATCATTATTGGATAGTTTGATGGTAAAACAGTACAGGCTTTAACATGGGTTCTCGACTTTGAGTTCTCTTAGTACTAATAGAGATGTCTTTTTGGGCCAAACGATTTACGCATACCCAAAGTTTGTCGTAACGATAAAGTGGTATCTAAAAGGTTTTGAAATGATAAACAAATACCTTTTGTGATGTGCTGTTAGTGATTTCTGTTTATTAACAGTGAAAAGACTAAAATGTCATTGAAAGTTTGATATTTTAGTTTTTTATAAATTTAAAAATTTCTAAAAAACCCCATAGGTTTGCTAATTTAACTAAACACCCCCATATATAAAAAGTTTGTTAAAATAACAAACACCCCCACCATCTGCGTACCAGATTCCGGTCACCACTGTGGAATCTGGCCGAAAATTGTGTTACGACACAGACCTGTCGGATCTGTGTCGTAAAGCATCAATATGGCCTTTTACGGCCAGATCCTGGCTGATATGGCCGGAAAAGGCCAGATCTACGCACTAGATCTTGCCGTCGACGCCGCAGATGGAGTTTGGCGGCCACGACGACAAGATCTAGTCGTAGATCTAGCCTTTTCCAGCCATATCAGCCACGATCTGGCCGTCGAGGCCACAAAACTCCATCTGCTGCCTCGAATGGCGGATCTGCCGGAAAAGGTCAGATCGACACGTTACGACACAGATCCGACGAGTCTGTGTCGTAACGCAATTTCCTGGCCAGTTTCCATGTGGTGGCCGAATCTGCCACTGTGGGTGGTGGGGTGTTTTTGTCATTTAACAAACTTTTATATATAGGGTGTTTAGAAAACTAAAATATCAAACTTTTAAGGGCATTTTAGTCTTTTCACTATTAACAAACAGAAATGTACACTTCTTTTTACTATCAAAATCATTAAATATATAATGAAAAGACAAGTTATACTTATCAAAATGTTGGACCCAAAAATTTTCTTTACTTAATATAACATTTTTTACAAGTACATATCATTTGTACAAAAAGACCCTCAAAACAGTAACAGTGCGGCCAAGTCTCCCCGTTGCCGACGTCCATCCGACCAAGTCCTCACCTATGACCGTAAAAACATAGAAACAACGGGATGAGCACAAGATGCTCAGTAGTAAATCTTTTATTCCATAGTCCCTGTGTATTACTCTTCATCTTTTCTTATTCTACTCTAGCTCCCGCTATTCTTTTCTTTCTTTCTATCTCATCACCCATGGAATCTCTAATAACAGCATGGATGGAATGCATATGCACTAATCAAACAATCATCTCTCTTTTCTTTTCTTCTATTATTTTCTCATGTTTTCTTATTCTTTCTTATTCTTCCCCGATCGGTCTTGGTTGATGCATGGATTCGGAACCCTTAGTCATGTAAGTGTACTCTCTCTCTTGTATACCCTCACCCACATGTATTTTCACGGCTATATGAATTCTTTTTCTCATTCTCATTCCGTTCTCTCATGGCGGTTACATGTGGTTAATTTCTACACTCACGGGCTCCCCATCACACAACCTATTCTCTTTTCTCTTCTTTAGCACTTCTCTGGTGCTAACTCTTCTTTCTCTTATCTAAGAGAATTATTTCTTTTCTTTATCTCTATTCTAGAGTGTTTCTTTCTCATTCTCATATTTCTTTCTTAGGTGATTATTCAAATAAACATATATGGATGGCTCATGCCTAGAACTTTCTTATATGTATTCATGAAATGCAAATATGCTATGTTGCATAAAGTAAGGTTCTTTACTTCTACTCATGCTTCTTTTAGGCATTTCATCAAACAATATGTGTGCATACATAAACTCTACCTTACTATAATTCTACTTCTTTCTTAACCATCCAAAATTGGAGTTCAACTCCTTTGATTCATCACACTCCTGCAAAGGAAATACACTCAAATATTCCCTCAAAATTCTTTCAATTTTATCCATACTTCTACCAACTTTTATCAACACAATCCACCATTTTCATGGTGGAATTCTCTTCATAAACAACATAAACTCATTCATAAATCCATCAATACATGACAAACATAAAAATTCAATCAATTAAATCATATAGAAATCTCTACACATCATTCAATCATGCAAATCACACTTAGTGGATTATTTACCTTAAACTCAAGTAGAATCCACTTAAGCTCTCCACTCTTGATGGCTTGATACTTTCTCTTAAACCTTAAACACAAACTCAATAGGATCCTACTCTTATACCAATAATTCACATCTAGAGTAAGGATTCTTACCTTAGATGCTAGGATCAACTTGTATCAACTTCTAGCCAAACCCCTCCAAAAATCCTTAAAAAGTTGAATGAAATTTGAGAAGATTGAAGGATGAAAGAGGCGGTGGAAAGAAAGAAATGAGAAGGTTTTGTAAAAACTAAACCCTTAATATCTAATATTTTCTCCCCTCTTTTCCATCTTACCCTTACTCTTTCTTAGGAATTCATCTTTGTCCTTTAATTCTTTGCAAATGCACCCCCAATAAACTATTCTCCATGCAATTTCCTTACATTTCAATTCCCCTTTTCTGCCAATAAGGGGTAGAATGGTCATTATGTCCCAAAGGAAGAATTCTCTAAAAACTCAAGGAAATTTTCAGCCGAGTCTTCGCCGCGGCGAAAACTTATACAGCTACACCGGGGGTTATAGCACCTCTTCGCCGCAGCGAAGCTTCTTTTTCGCCCCGCGCAGACTGTAACATCAAAATTTCGCACGTCTTTACAAATTTGAGGGCAACCACTCAACCAAACCAAACATTAACAACATACAAACTCAAATGAGAGTAAATCAATAAACATTCAATCATCATCAAGTCTTAACTACGTACCTCAAGTGGATGTTACAAGAAATCACTAACAACACGTAACGGATATTACCTATTTGTCGTTTCCAAACATTTAGATACCAATTGTCGTTACGAAAAACCTTGGGTATACGCAAGTCGTTCGGCCTATCTTTTTGAGAGGATTTATCTAATATTCCTTCAGACTATACTCAATCTGCATGGACACTTAGCGAAAATAAAAAAAAAAAAAATTATAAATTAAGTAAACCAGATTGAGTTAAAGGAACGCATTAAATCCTTCGTATATTATGAAGTGGAACATTTAAGCTGAACCGGAGTCGTTTCGTCACAATTATAATTTAGAGAATTTGAAGAGAAAGATGAAAGAGATGGAAGAACTAAGTGAAGAAGAAAGAAGGGCTTTGAGAGGCAGCAAATTTGCTCCTCTCCCTTCTCTGCCCTCTTCTTCTTCCAGTTCCCAACCCAGGTTTCGCTTTTTTCATTTTTTCTTTCTAAGTTAAACTTTTCTTCTTGAAATTTACGCATATACGCTTGTGGACAGGTTGGCGCACCCAGGTGGACCTTTGACCACGAACAAGGCGGCGGCTTTAGCCAAGTTCCTTGAGAGAAAACTCAAAGATCCAAGTGGGTTGTCTTCTATCAACCCAGATCTTCTTGAATTGGCCGTCAAGAATGCCCAAGACACTGTCATAACAAGTATGCCCTTTATTTATTTATTTCATAATTGTTTGGCAATTTAATTACTTGAAACTACTGAACGGGTTATTTTGATGCCAATTTATTGGTCTGGGTTTGTAATGTAATGCTGGATGTATCGATTGTTGTGATAAAGAGTGAGATGTTTGAACGAAAATCAAATGATAAGTTAGGTTTCTTGAGTTTATAATTATGTGTTTTTCAGTTAGGTGGAAGTAACAGAATGTAAGACAAACTTCCAGAGGCATAATTAGGGACCAATTCATTCATCAGATGACAACCATTTTATGATGGTCTTTCATAGTTTCTTATAAAAAGGGACAAAAAAAATAGTTATGGGAACTGAGTTTAGACGGTCTGTGTTCTCAGAGAATGAAAGGTTAGACAAGGGCCAGATTTCGAACTCTGAGTTTCACTAAGCTGGTTCGGGGAGTTTTGGATAAAAGCAAAATAGGAAAGACTTCACTGGTTTTTTTTTTTTTTTTCAATCAGTTGTTCTGATGATGAGAGAATATATTGGTTCATTAGGTTTTCCGTTACTCTATTGTGAGAAAATCCGGATGTGACATATGAGTAGCCATGAAGCTCCAAATTAGCCAAAACATCTTCACTACATTGTTCAGGCTCTGACTATGTGGTTGTGTTTGATACTCATAAATGGTTTGGCTTGCTTTTCTGTATGTAGCAAGTAGTTTTTGAGTTGAAACCAGTCTGATTTTTCGTCTTTTCTTTTACACATAGGTGGTTCTTCAAATTCAGGAAGAGTGGTTCGACATGTGACTTCGTTCGGTGATTCTGTGGTGAGTTGAGTTAATATTCCTAGAATTGATATAAAGACTTTTTGAAATATTCTTGTTTATCATTTCTTCATTGGTTTGTGAATTTGGCAGGATTCACTTGAAGAAGTAGAAGTTGGAAATGCTGATCCAAAGAAACTCAAGAAGAAAAAGCAAAAGAAGAAAAAAGAGAAAATAAAGAAGAAGAAAAAACAACAGGTGATATCCCATTATTGGTGTTTGCATTTTTTTTTTCTTTTGCTCTTGTGGTATGTTGATAGTGATGTCTGTTCTGCTGCAGATGGTGAAAGATGATGAGGGTACTATTTTCAAAGGGCCCAAAAAGAAATTGTGATTATTTTGTCATTGAACCAGTATGTTGCTTGAAAAATCTACCTGGGGATCAGTAGCGGCAGTTTTCCGGCGAAGCAGGAGATTTAAAATGCCTTCAATTCAATGGAATGAGATAGGTTGTGCTGATGCTAAGTATCAGTCCGTCGGCTGAACCACTGAAAATACTGGACTTGCAAAATTTTATTGTTTTAGACGATGACAACCATTTTCAATCTTGCAAATCGCATGTTGTCAAGTTTGTAATGGATTCCGTTGATGGTTGTCATTTGTCTGTCAACGATACTGCTCGGTCGAATACCTCAAATTTTTTAACTCAACCCTCCTGAAACAGTTGTCGAATTCCTTCAAAACCTGAATTAGGTCTGATATATTCATTGAATTTCAAGAGACAAGAGTATCATCTTAAAGCAAAATTTGGGTGCTACTTAAAATTTTTGGCATCTTGTATTATAATATTTGCCCATAAAAATTACTTTTTTTTTTCTTTTTTTAATGCAAAGGCGGAGGAAAATATATCATGTTATTGACAGCAATGTTTTAAAATCCGGCTCGGCTCAGCTATTTGAACCGGTTCAACTGGGACCTGAGCAATTTTCCTATTCATCGAAAACCCTAGAAATTAAGACAGTGATCGGCGAATAATTGAAGGAGGGGATGTTGGGGTTTTTGAAGAGGAAGGGTCAGTGAGTGCAATGGTGGCGACGAAGGTGATTTCTGATGAGTGAATCGATTGAAAATCGCAAAACTAAATTAGCGGCAACAGCAGGTTGTTGCTGTTGATTGGCGAGGCAATCGAGGGAGGGGTGATATGGGTTTCGATCAGAAGGTTGAGGGGACTGTTTTCGTGGTGATGGAGAGTGTTGTCGTTGCCAAAAACAGGCCCTATTTGCCCTAGTTTGTTGACACCAACAATGATATTTAGGGGTGTTTTTGCAAGATTTTAAATTTGTAGAGACTTATATGTAATTTTTAGGAATGTTTTTATTATATTTTTAATTTTTGGACAATAATTTGACCGATGGGTCAAACCAGTCAACTTAAGACCCGATCACTTTGTTAGGTTTCACCCCGGATTGGTTATTAAAACATTGATTAACAATGCTTTGACCACGTATCATATTTTTGGGTGAAACCGTGAAAGTGAGAGTAAAATAACTTGGCTCATGCAGCTCTTATTTTGTAACAAACCGGTAAATAATGAAGAATGAGGCTAAATTGAATTGTCATGTCAAAGGTGTCTGGATTAAAGTATTAAACTGTGTTATATTTCAAGGAGCCATTCCATTGCATATATTGAAGACAACATGAGAATCATTATTAATTACACAGTTTGCTTCAGAGTCTGAAAACATAAATCGCTCGTAATTTCTCAGCTACTCTTATTTTGAAAGGTTTTTCTTCGCTATTTTGATACAAGTATAGAATCCCTATTTCAGGTTTTATAAGAATAATTATCAAATAAAATGTGTCAATGGACACATTCAAAACCTGACATGACACAAAATTCAACACGAGAGCATACAGATTTTACATACAAGATGTCGAGAATGGGAGGACTATGTCGTCGGTATGAGAGCCAATATTTGATTTCTAATGATTCCCATGCATTTCTGAATCTCTGCATAAATTGGAAGATTCTGTGAACAACATGGTTGCAAACTTGTAACAGCTGAATCTAGTACCTGTGCAACATCTCCGGGAGGGAACTGTCGTTCTGTACATTTCTGCATTTTTTTTTATGAAGACAATAAGAGTTGGTTATATTATGCGCATAGTTTTGAATCTAACAGCCAAAATCATAAATTTGTTTCACAAAAATACACTCAAAGAGGAACAAAAAACGAATATCAAAGCCAGACAAATAAATTAGAAAATTCTGCGAGGAACGATGACTTTTATCAGCTACTCAAATATAATAAATGATTAAGTAATTATATTTGAACTGATCCAACGAGAATATAAGTAAGCACATCTTGGTCCGACTTGAATAAATTACAGTTTCTCTATTTCTTTACATTTTAGCTTCGTGATCGTGAGTGTGAATATTGATAACAAATTGTTACATCCAACGGTTGAATACTCCAGATAACTGATGTAATAGGTCAATACAGCAGGAAATACCTTACAAAGAAACAGAACTGATGTGCAAGACTGCAAGGTTGGGGGTAATCACTAACATGATAAAGTTGAAGACCCCAACTCTTTGGTTTTGAAATTTGAATATTTATATTAAGATCTATCCACATAAAATGTTAAATCTTGCCAAAAACGAAAAAAGAAAAGAAAAGAAAATTAAGTTAGGACCAATAATAAAGTTTACCTGAATCATGAGAAAGGTAGCTACACAATTTGCAATTAGTTCTGAAGGAATTTGTGCCGCATTTTCATCAGACAAATTGTTCAACTTAGAATCGGGTGCATGATTATTCACCAATGGGTTTGATGTGCAGGTGTTAAGCTGATCCTGAACCCGTGAAGTAAGAGTGCCGTGAACTGAATCTACGGGGTAGAAGACGTGGAAGGGCACCTAATTCATCCACTGAAAGCCTATTTTACAAAATCCATGGCATCCTCAATCTTCTCAATGCCATTTCCTCCACTTTTCAAAGATGACATTGCCTGAAATGGTTAATGCGGTCAGAATAAGTGCACTGTATTAGAGCTAAGAAGGTTAGGTGACAACCTGATAGGATGATTATCAATTTTCTGGATATTAAATTAATAATTCTATTGATCAAGAACTAATCATTGCCATGTAACAGACATCTTTAGAAACTTTTCTCTTTAAGCGGCCAAATCAGGTCCTCACTCAGTGCTACAGCACCTCCAACCCAAGGAAAAAAAAAAAAAAAAAAAACACTTGAGACGCGCTAAATACCTGACCTACGTTTGTCATGTAGTTAAGAAGGAAAATGGCTTCACTAGTGGGTCAAACATTTGGCCACAATGGAGGTGGAGACCCACAAGTAAGGTAGAGGTAAATCTGATTTGTGTGTGATAGTTAAATTTTTACATATGTACCCTTGAAATACTTCTTTGGAAAACCAACATCTCCAAAAAAAAAAAAAAAAAAAAAAAAAAAAAAAGAAAGAAAAAAGAAGATGAAGAGAAGAAAGCAGAGATAAAAGCAGGGTTCACTTCCTTTTTTTTTTTTTTTTTTCCTCATAAGAAACAATATAACTATATATTAAAGAAGAGATTGAGGAAGTACATCTGTAGACTAGAGATCCACAAAGATATCGAAAAAAAAAAAAACGAAGGGAACAAATCTACACAAGACAGTGACTAATGCTTCCTTCCCTGTGTGAAAACAAAGCAAACTATGCAAGGGTTCACTTGAAATACTAAAAATAGAAAAAAGAGAAGATTACAAAACTGAAAGAACTATTAGTCTATAAAGTGTTTCAAGCATAACAGATGTCTATAAGGAGCCAATGAGGACGGAAATAGAGTTATGTGGGCTTTCTTACCTGCACAGCAGCATCAACCATTTTCTGGGCTTTAGTTCTTGAACTTTCAACAATTTCAGCCACATGAGACCCAGATTCTTGGGTTTGGTATGCGGAGTAATCAAAAGAGCTTGAGTGGGCACTGGGGTCACCTAAGCTGGCCATGGGCTTTGACCATATAAGAGGGATGTTCCCTTGATATGTATTGCGCTGCCTCAAACAAAGGAGAGCAGAAGAAACCTGTATTGAAAAGAAAATCAAGTCAAGCAAGTGTTACGTTATTAGAGTAAAATGTTTCACGATAAAGGAAAGGGAAGAATCTCAAAAGTGGTCTGTGGATAATTCATGCCTGCTCATTGACTTCGTTTAGCTGTAAGATTATAGCAGCATATTGTTTCTTAAAAAGTTCTGAATCCTTAAAAGAGTTGTCACCATCCCTTTGGTTTTCCAACACCTCATCATTCATGCGCCTCAACTCAGACACCACAGCCTCCTACAAGATCAATATCATCCAGAACGTGAAATGATTTTTAGATGAACCTTTTAATAATACTATGGAAAACATAAGTTCAAAAAAAGAAAAAAGGTGTGGAGAGTGGGGGTATATAGTATAGAATACAACCCATATCAAACAAATAACTACAATCTAGACACCTTCTTCCCCAAAATTACATATCATGAAACTAGAGCACCATTAGAATTGTTTCAAAGACCTCTGGTCATTCTAAAAAAAGAAGCAACCAGGAAGGTTTTTGTGCAGCAGCTATAAAACCCTACAAGATGGATATTCTCTGGGATGATATGTTAAAATTATAAAGCCTCCAAGACAATGTAAAATTGAAACTTCAGGATAGCAGTACCATGAATTACTTAAAAGGTAGGGATAACATTTAGGAAAGAATGATACTTAAACAAGGACAAAAGAGACATATTTCTTGAATTACTTCTATACATATTAAAGAAGGATTCTGCCAGGGGAAAAAAATCTGAAGTTGGTGCATGACCAAACGCAAGATGCATACCTTTTTGTCAAGAACACGAGTCAATTCAGAAAGAGCTTGGACATCAGCTTGCTTCGCTTGGAACTGCACAGTAATAGAAGGCTGCAAGGCCGTATGCTGGGCATTAATAATTTCACCAGGCCCAACTTTAACCTGCATTTATAGCTTGATAAAATTCCCTGAGCAAAATAGTTTCCTCTTTTATAAGGTAAGCATGATTCTTTTTCTGGAAAATTATGGAATCTTAGCTCAAGCATGAGATTATAGAGCCATGAACACAGGTACTCAAAGAGAAAGAGGGAGGGGGGATTAGGGTTGGTATAATGTTTTACTTGGTTGAGCATATAAGAACAATTCCAGGAAACAAATACATAATTTAAAATTACTAGTTTTCAGAAAAGCGAAAGAACACCCTTTCTTTCATTCAAGTTACAGATTTTGATAATAGCCATATGATATATATTATCAAATTATGAACGGTTTGTGATTTACCTAATTTTATAAACGTACAACAAAAAATGATTCTAAAAACCACTTACCTTTTGCTGCTGTAATAAATTGTTGATGTGATAATTAGTCGAAGGGGACATATGAGATGGACCATTGGTGTTCTCCAGGTTCTCACATGGGGCGAATTTCATGTATCCTTCCATATTCCTTTCTCTTGGTTGCACATACATTTTGAGCTCATTGAGATTCTCAATAAATTTACCGAAGGCAACATTTTGTCTTGTAAGAGATGCAGGCATATTTTCAAATGGATTTAAAGGCATGCAATCGATATCCTGTCATGAACGAGGTATTATGCCATGAATAATACAAGAACCACTGAAAAGGGAGAGGGCAGAATATGGTAAGGAGCAATTTGTCTCAGGAGGCAACCATGTCTAATATTTGTAAGAAAAACAATAAACTAAAAATCTGACATGGGCCTCTAGAATTTCGTTTGGTGTTTTGCCATTTTTCCACAACTAGCTTCATTGTACAAGACAAATATCTCCATGGTGCCAATTATTTATGTCAAAGATGTTCACTTTTATTGAATAAGAATATAAATATTTAAAACCTTTTCAACAAAAACAAAACGAAGATATAAGGCATCATTAGAATTGCAAGAAAAAGATTTACCTTGACAAACTCAACCCCTAGATCACATCGGCCAAACTGAACCCTGTATTGACTGCGATCAACAGTTAGTACACTTCCATTATGAATCTCTCTTGTCCTTGGATGGAGAGCAATAATCTGTTGTCCAACAAATAAAGGTCGGGCTAAATCAGTGGGAAGTCCTTCCCTAGTACCAGCATGAAGTTCGGAATAATGATTTCTGACAGATTCCCTGTATTGATAAAGCTTCTCTCTTTCTTCCTTCAAGAATGGCTCAGCAAACCTCCGTGGCCTGCCAAGGGAACTGTGCCAACAAGAAAATCATAATGAAGACTTATAGCCAAAGTGTGTCAAGAAAGCATCAAAACTCAAGGATAAACTCCATACTGAAAAGCAGTTAAAAGGCTAATACCTCTTAATGACACCCCATTCAACACGAGTTAATCTTGGCACATGACTCAACCCTACATGATCTAAGTACTCGACAAACTCCCTTTTAGCAAACCATGGGTAATCAACTGAACTGTAGAACCACTCGAAAACACACCATCTCCGTACTAGGTACCAAGATAGGCAACCAGAAAGCTGATCCTGTATATATAATATACAAAATAAGACAAAATCAAGATTCAAGAAACTCTAATGAATTTGAGCAGTGAACCATATTGGACCTTTAGTTTTAATGTTTTCTCATTAAGAGAAGGAACTGCTTTATAAGATTGGCCATTTAAAAGATCCTCAGAAGACTTTGTATGTTTCTCGATCAGGAGTTTTTGTGGAGTATTCTTACGCCTGCTCCTGACTTTGGTGGGTACATTGATCTTGCTTGTTGATATAACTTGTGTGCTTGATGGACCTGAATTATTCAATTCCTTTCTCTGACCAGTACTTGAAGTACATTCAGGAGGTTTCACCAATTTTCCTTGTTTGGGTTGCACTGAACTGTGAGTGCGCTTACCTTTACTCACAAACTTCTTCAACTCATCTGTAGCCTAAAAATGTAAAAGGATAACATTGGAAAACAGGATAATAGGCCATAAATGACAAAGAAACAAAAAATTAACCATATTAGCATGAAGAGAAATGTAAACTCAACTACAATAGGCACATAAAAGTTATAAAGAACAAAATCGAATTGCAACAAACAGACCAGTCAATTAATAACACATTTCCAAATGGATAAAAAATAGCAATTCAAGGCTCATAATATGAGGAAAAAGAAATGAAGAAAGGAAAAATCAGCACAACTCTAAAACCTTGAACTTTCCCCATAAAGCAAACTAATGATAAATAGAAATGACATGTACTTTTATTTCTATCACCTAAAAGGAAAAACACAAGCATACAGTGCAAGCTTCATCAAATTTGTTTTGCTCCAAAATTATTCTCAATAGGAGCTAACAAAGTAAAGTTCCTCTGATAAATGCTTCCTCTTCTCTTAGCTTTATTAGTCTGCTGATAATTGGTCAATTTTCTTCTAACTTATACCAATGTTTCCTCAACCAGAATAGAAATTCACTGGACCAGCACTTCAAAATCCATTAAAATGTCAATACTTAAGAGTCAAAGTAGACATGAAATAGCAGACAGCCAGTATTTTCATATGATTTGATTAGGCCATTACTTGGTGATTTGATCAAAAGCATAGTCAATATCAAGTGTTAAGAATGTAGTCAATCTCACTTTATAAGGCATAATTGTGTCCCAATCCGTAAAAAGCAACTTAAATGACGTAAGGGGGCACTGACCTTGTACACTTCACTACTTCAGCACAGTTAAACTTCAGAATTGAATAACATGGATAAATATTTTGCATGAATATCACATTATCTATTCATTAATTTATAATTATATGAGATGCATGAAATTAGAGAAAAGCCATCAATTTGGCAAAAGAACAGACAAGAGACCAGCCAGTAATTTTTTAACAGAAAGAAATTACGCACCTCAATTTTCTGAGATTTGTCCAAATGAGAATCAGTATTATCTTCAGGTTTTGGAATCTGTGCCCAGAAAGCAACTTGCATATGGTCATTAGCGTATGAGATGAACTAGAAAGAATATATGGATTTTGATCAGCAAATAAAGGAAAATGCAGACAAAAAACTTACATCCATCCTTAGCTTAAATGGCAAGAACTTTTGTCTCTTTGTACGGCTTCCAGCATTTGTCCGATGATTTCCCTCCTCTGCTTCTGGTACACCACTATTGTTATCAGTGCGATATTTTCCCAGCTTAGATGTTTTACAGGCAGTGACTTTAGCTCCCGGACTTGAATGATACCCCTTCAACTTAGACTCGTCAATAGGCTTGTCTTCCTTTAACTGAATAGATGACTCTTAAGACAGATAAAAACAAAAGATTAAATCTTGACCAGAAGAAACTCAACTGAAAATAAAATCATAAATTCATTAACACCACCCAGAATTCCACTGGGAATCTGTCAAACTAGCTATAAGGCAGGAAAAAAGATAATGCAAAGAATGATTATACCATTGATATCTTACCAGTGTCAACAGTTGTTTCTGGCATCATCAATGACAGATCTGCCAATGTTTGCAGGGCGTCGAAGGCAGAGCCTTCATCTACAGAGTCAAAAGTATAAATACTATTAAGAGATAAACAGATGCTTCTACAGGAAGGAGACAGAGATAAGTCAAAGTTGAAGCTCAATGAAGCATACACAACTTCTCAAAAAGTCAGATACTATTAGTCATTCCAGTGAAATAGGAAACAATATCATTCAGGTCATGTATTAGTTATAAAAAAAATATTTAATGCCTCACAATATGCAGAAATAATGTCACTGACCAGGTCGTAAGTGCTCATTCAGTTCACAAAATTCAAGTCTACAGGGAAGCTCTAAGAATGATGTCATTTCCATCTTTTATATATACTTTCAAGCATAGAATGGAGAGAAAAAAGTGACTTCACCAACTTCCAAATTTTTCCCACCTAATTACTGCTTGACCCCTTGACAGATAATAGACAAAGAAGAAACTTCCTTCTTTAATGAAATCCAAAATGTCTCCAATGAGATCATTCTATGGGAAACAAAATGAGCTTCCTCTACTCAATATGACAGACACAGACAACATGGATATTCACTAGAACAAATAAAAAAAAAAGTCATATTCTATAACAATATAACCTTCTGAAGTAGGAAAAATAAGAAGGAAGAAAGTTACAGAGGTCACATAGAATTCACTGAATTCATTAAAGGAACTAAAAGCATCCAGAATTATAAATCACAGGAGAGACAAGGGCAGCCTGCCTGGAGGAGGGAGGAGATTTGGATCAGATGCAATCACTAACCTCTTTTAAACAAAACCTTTTTACTCCTCTTCCTTGAACCCTTATAAGTGGACCTTGAAATTTTTTCATCAATCTCAGTTCCAAATTTGCCCTTAACAGCACCCAATGTCTGTCCTTCTTCTGTCCCACTACAGGCTTCCTTTATGTCATCCAACTGATTGTTTACACTTTCTTCTAATTTTGGCCTCTTGCTATGGCTTCTCTTTCCTTTTTGTTGACCTTTAAAAGTACCAGCACTTTCTGTGTCCATCAAATGACTTCTGTCCCGAGCATAGTATCCATTATCAGCTTCTGTGCTCCCTAAGCTTAATTCACAACCATCCTCATCCATTTCACTACCACGAAGCTTGGAGCTGGTCATTTCTGATTCATCATGCTAAACACAGTACTGAGCTAATTAATATCATTAACATGATTTTAGAAAAGGGAAAAAAAAAAAAAAAAAAAAAACCTATCATATAAGGAGAAATTACCATCCTAACATTATTCTGAACAGGTGATGGTGTTCCCCTTTTTCTTTTTGGTGTTTGAGAAACTTGAGGAGAACCACCTCTTTGAGAAGCCTCTGTCAATGCTAATGCTATCTCATGAGCAACATCATCATCAATAGTACCTACCCTTGGTTTCAGTCCCTGCCTAATTGGTGAAAGATACTTCTCCGTATTATCTTTGTCATAAGAATATGAAACAGGGACACGAGGAGTCCTTTTTGCAACAGCACGAGGCCTACTTCCTAGAACAAATTGAAAATGCAAAGAAAATAAAGTGTTAGTAGCACTTCAAAAGTGGTAAATAAGGGGGAAAATACCCTTTTAAAACCTAATGGAGAAGAACAGTAAATGAGTAAATGGATACAAAGAACTCTTAACTTGAAGTCCTCAAACTTCAATTATATAAGAGCTACAGGTGAAAAACACACTAAGCAGGTTCCTTAGACTACGAACACATTACCAGTTTATAGCATGAGAGAAAGAGAAAGAGAGATTTGTAAGACAATCTTTCCTACCAGAACGCCTCTTCTTCAACAATGACAGGCATCCATAATTTGATGCAGCTGACTGGAATTGGAGAAGATCTGGAAATGGTTCATCTGATCCTTTTGTGGTGTGATTTTGAAATTTTCCACCAGCACGCTTCTGCGATTTTTGAGATGCCCCTGTACCCTCATCACTTTCTTGTTCACTGTCACTTCCTTCCTGCCAGGTCACAAACTACTAATTTTAATTCCATATAGGTCATCCCTACAAGCTTATTGCACTGCCTAGATGCACCAAGCTATTTGATAGAGATAAAATAGAATAAATAATCAAATATGCATTCATGGACGCAGCAATAAATATCAGGACACTGAATTTAAAGCAAAAACCACCATCACAAAATCACATGAGCACTTTGGTAAGCACGATAATAATTTAGACAAAAAAAAAAAAAAATGGGAGAGAGGGAGAAGTGGTAGATTTTCACGGGAGAAAGAGCTTCAGGCAGACAATAAATGATAGCACTTCACAACTTTATCAATTTTAAAATTGTATACTTGGTTGTAGTTTACAACTCAATCAAATGTATCATCAGGTACTTAATATGCTCCACTTTGATTGATACACCACAGACAGATGGCAAGCAAGAGAGAGGGAGGGAAAATGTAGAAAGAGAGAACACCAAATCCAGTTGAAGTCAAATTAATTTTTACTAAAAAGAGATTCCGTCACTCTTTTTGTCTATGACTTTTTTTATCCCTTTTTTCCCCTCTTTAGTGAATTTTATTCACCACGTAAAGCAAATCACCTTGATTTCCTCTCAAAGTTTAGGAATCACCCACGCTGTTTACATGTCCATGTCAGATTCCTGGCCAGTCAACCAGGCAAAAGTAGGAGGAGCTGATTATTTCCTTATGTCAATTTAAAACATCAGTAAATACCTTCACATGGAGAGATAGAAATATATATATAGAAGATAAGTCCGGAGGCTCATACGAAAAAATGGTGTGGTAGATTCATATTTCCTTCTAATATGTTTACATGAATATGCTTGGATGTCTGTGTAGCAAAAAAATATTTCTTATCGACAATTGAAAATCCTCTATTTTTCATCACGGTAGGTGCCCGTATTTGTTGCAAAAATTATTTCTTGTTAACTAATCTCCTTGCTCGTGCTGTACTTGCAGCAACAATAAAGCAACTGTTTTGATTTCCGCATAGAATGCAAGCCAACTTTGAGCAACTAGCACAGAATATCTTACGCTGAGATCTATATGACAGTTTACACAACCCAGATGGATTAAATCTCAATCTCACCAGAATACCGTAATGATCAGTCATCATCGCTATTAATCCGACTACTGAAGCAGTGCCATCTGGAAGAGATAAGTAAGCCTGAAAGACAAACAAAAGCAATGACGGAAATCAATTTCTTTATTTTTTCAGTTCTGTTCGAAACATCAAAAAATTAGAGTTCTTTTTAAAAATAAAAAATAAAAAATCCATACAAACATGCATACTAGTATACAGATCTATGCCACTCAAATAAAACTGATCAAGTTCAATATGTGCTTCATAAACCCAAAACCACAAAAACTGGCTTGAGTTTTAAATACATTAGGTGATTCCAATCTAATCCAATTTCAAATGTGCAGTTCCTCTGAAGCAGTATCTTTTAGAAGATAATTTTGTACAGTGCATCCAGCCAAAGTGAAGCAGTATCTTTATAGAAAATTACTGCACAACAGCAAACAACATTATTTCACTTGCTTTAAGCTAACCAAACTAAAATAGTGGTTGGCCCGTTGGAATGTGGAAACACAATTTAAATTTGTAGGAGCAATCCCTAGGAATGTACAAAGAAAAGTGATGCCTCAGACTAAGCAAAACAATGCAAAAAGGTACTACGTTGAATTTATACATGGTAAAATCAAAGAAAAAAATTTAGAAGCTTTACAAAATAAAGAAATTGAAATAAGTTAAAGGTTATAATCAGGTAAAATAAGACCATGCTTACCCTATTCATAGTGAAAAGTGCTTCAACCATTTCCACAGACCGGTTACGCACTGCAGCAGCTACCTATAGATTCAAATGAGATAAAAACTAAAAGAAGTTGTAGGGTGTCACAGAAAATAAATGCATTGTTCCATAGCAGATATAGAATTGATCCAAATAGTACAGTAAAGCAATAGTATTAAGTTTTACACATGAAGTCACAAGCCTGTTCTGACAAAGTTCTTAGTAACATTATTTGCATTTATTAACTCATATCAGCCATGGAAACCAAGTAATGATGGCACTTGACCTAGTAATTTATATTCCATAAAATCACTGCACCATAATTCAAATGTGCAAGCTGGAACTAACCTTTTTGCAGTCTTTTCCATATTTACGATAGGCTTCATAGAAACGCTCAAGTTCTTCCTTGCTCCATTGTGGCCCTAACATGTCGGATAGCTTCCTCTTCTGAATACGGTAATAAATAATTGTAAAACTAAAAACTGAGTCCATGACCAAACATTTTAGAAGTAAATATTATTGATTATATGTAAGGATCTTACTACACTAAAAAAAAAAGATCCTACTAATCAATTTATTCCAGGTTGCATGATCATAAATCTGAAACAACAATAAATTGATAAAACTTATATTAGGGTATATGCTAAAATGGAAATTCTTCACAGTGGGTTTAAAACATTCAATTGCATCTCTATTAATGGATACTAAAAGAATCAACAATAAAAAGAAAATTTGGTAGGAGTAGAGAAGGGTGGGTTAATAGAACTCGGTAGTTAAGAGCTTACGTAAAAACATGATTATTCTAGAGTAAGAAAATTATTATATATGAAAGTTAATAATTAAAAACATGAAAGATAGTGTTATCTTAAAAAACTATGGCATCAAGGAAGAAACAGAATAGAAAGATAGCAGTTTCTGCTGATAAATGACAAGAGATTACTATGGTTTACAATTTTAAAAGGAAATCTGTCATATAATTCATAATTTTTGAAATAACATCATTGTACTTCTTTTAATGGAGCATCAACATATGATTTATTATATTATTGCATCCCATATATGAATTATAGATAAGATCCAATAAGTGCCTATTTCACTTGGGCTATAATTCTTGCAATTTTAACTATTTCCATATAATAGTTAACTTGATCCTATGAATAAATTTACCACATTACTAGTTACAAAATGCAAACTCAGTAGGTACATTACCATATCTGTCATATTGTAGGAAATTTAAAGAGTCGATATATGATTTTATCCTCATAAAGAATATAGATTTCTACTGTAAACGATATACTTCCAAAACAATTGGAGAAGGAGAAAGCAAGTTCCAAGGAGTTCGGGAAAAGAAGAACTAAATCAAGATTAAACCCCATCCCAACAGATTATTAATTGTTTAATATGTGGAACCAAACTATGAAAGAAGCAAATTTAAATATATTTATATCCAAGATTAGAAGTCAAACAAATGGGATTTCAATTACTACTTAAACATGAAAATAATTGGAACATTATTAGTCATTTGAATTAAACAACACAAAAGAAAACTCCATTTATTTTGACAGATTTTGAATGGAACTAGCCTCTGAACAAAGCCAGAACTCACCCGCTGCCCACTTTTGTCAGCATTTTCGCCTTTTTTCTTGGACGCGACTTCACTAGCATATGAATGCCGCTTATTTACACTTTTAGATTTTCTTGTCGGGGCCATAAATGACTACCTCAATAGTCTGAAACCTACCAAAAAACAAGAGACCAGTTAGCCAATTATTATCCTTCACAAAACTCCAGATCCAATATATATAAAAAGAACCCTTAACCATGATCACTTGATAAATTTCAGCATAATCTCATTCCCCCATCCCCAAATATACACACACCTTAGAAACACGTGCCTAAATTGGACATAAAAATAAGCATAGTAAGATCAATTAAAATTGGCAAAAAGGAGAACAGGTTTTTGATAAAATCCACAACAAAACACGTTAACGTCGAAATTTTCACAGCATCATAAACTTCATATGGAAACAAAAACAAAAGAAAACGAAATAATACAATCAAATCAGTTTCCAACTATTCAAAAATATAAACAACAATCTAACAAAAACACACAAGCTACTAAGCAACAAAGAGTTGGACAAAGATCAGCTTCGATACCTGAATGCTGAGAAACCAAGTAGGAAAGCAAAGAAAACACAATTTCAAAATCGCAAACAAATTAAACCTTCATTTCAACTTTAAAAACACCTCACAGTTGACAAATTTTAATTCCCCAGCCCTAATCGAGAGCAGAAGCAAAAGATCTGAAACAAAGAAGCGAACGAAGGAGATGCGAAGTTAGTAACTCGCCGATCAAAGAGAAGCTGATTGACGAGGCATTGGTGATGAGGCTGCGCCAACAAGAAGAAGAAGAAGAAGAAGAGAAGAGGCGAAAGCGAAGCGATCGAAGCACAGAAGCCGAGCAGTGAAGAAGATTAAGAGAAGATAATATTGGTTTGATTATAATAATTAAGATGAAGAAATTGAAATTGAAGAAGAAAAATTTGGGATATAACCGCGAAAACTTTAAAATAAAAAAAATTTGTGGCGAAAAAAGGAGTGTTTTAAGTGATTTTAGTTTTTTTTTTTTTTTTAAAGAATTCAAATTTAGCTTTTTGTATTTGATTATTATTGGGTGTTAAATGGATCATAGAATAAGTGGTGGGGTGTTCCTACTCGTGGCGTTCATTGTTCAATCTCAGCCGTTGGATTTTGATTTCTCGCCTCTGTGTATTATTATTAAAGTATTTATGGATTGTGACTTTTGATTTTAGGAGAAAATTTTCTTATCCTTTGTTGTTAATTATTTTTAATTTAATATTAAATGAAAACTAAAAAATAAATTGATATTTAGATATGTATAAAAATTTTACTACATGCTAATTCGATTTTTGTATTATGATATTTATAATTATCTCTTGTTCAATTTTTGTCATTATCCTAGTATTGGAATAATGTAATGAGTAAACGGCTTCTTCTTACCTAAGGTTTGGCGAAATGATAAGTTTCCATCCCTGGTTTCATAAATTTCAGAATCTCACCCTTAAAGTAACACCATTAGTGACCATGAGATTGTAACATATATGCAAATGATACTATTACTAAACTACCCTCCCATCTTCTTCTTCTTCATCTCACCAGCTCCAAATCCTCTTAAAGCCATGGCCACCATCGTCGTCGCCACCACCATCCCAAAACTCATCCTAATTCTTCCCAGAATCTATTTTCCCAGTATAAAATAGGGAATCTATTTTCTTTTTCCCAGAAAAACAGATTTGGTGTTAGTTGTGGGCGTGGCTTAGGAGTAGAGATGGGCGTTTGCCCCGACCCCACGGGGATTTGGCACAACCCAACTCGAATGGGGCGGGGAATCCCCACAAAATTCAGGGATAGGGTCGGGGATGGTCCTCAAAAAAATCCCTGCACCCGAGGACAGGCGGGGGGAGGGGATAGTGCAATCCCCGACCCGCCTCGCCTCGCTTTTTTGAGAATTTTATGTTTTTTTTTTTTTTGTCCCCTTTGTGAAATTGTATATAAAATTAGAGTTTAAATCATGGTTTTAAGTAATGTATCTAAATTTATAATATTTACTTTTATAATACTTTCTAATGTTTGTATTAAATTTATAGAAAAATAATTTGAACAAGGAAGTCAAATAATTAAATATATGTATTATTACTTTGTGAATTTCACCAAATAATAATACATGACCCAAAAATAAATTTGATTAGATTATTATAATTTATCAAACCAATATATTATGAGGTTTATGTCGCAATGGATGGTTTGAGTATAATATTAGGTTTATGTCACAGCCTGAAGGATGTTTATAGTTTATTGCTTTGAAATCAATGAGCATGTTCCAATTTTTGCCAAAAAATTGTTGTTATTCACTATATTCATATCAATTCTCAGCGAAATTTTCTCTTAGGTATTTATTTTATGAATTTTTGTAGATGAGACTATTTCAGTGGAATATTACAATGTCTCAGCAACATAAAGCATCAGAATGTGGAATCTAAATTCCTCTATTTAATACTATATAGAAAATGTGTCACTAACTTAGTAACGATTAAATTAGTTTATGGTGGTAGTTATGTATCGCTTTTTAAATCTTAATTTAAATTTTACAAGAAATTGTTGATTTTATATTTTCTCATCTTAAATTCAGTATTTTTAATGAATTAACTACTGAAATTAAGCAGTCAAATATAGTACCTACCAACGTGCTAGTTTCTCACAATTAAAATAATTTAATATTATTATCGTGAGAATATGCGGAAAGTTTTGATCTACACAAGGCAAAAATCCCACTGGGGGGAAATTCCCCGTGAAGCCTCGTTCATTGGGCTGGATCAGGACGGGGATGGGAGTGATTCCATCCCCACGGGCCAAGGACGGTCATAAGAAAAATGGGGACCCCGTCCCCCTCCGCGCCCATCCCTACTTAGGAGTGCAGAAATCCGATGATAGGGGGTCGCCGACGACCTAATTACACTCAACAATCAACCAAATAGAATAAGCAATTAGGAGCAGTGTTAATTGTGTTTGATTTGAGGTGAAAATTGGTGGTAGCAAGGCTTCCAAGTGCACAGCAGTCACGCAAGAATAGTTACGGCAGTCGATGAATAACGAGCTGGTGCTACCAAGGGGTTATAGGGATTTGATGAGGGTGGGGGGATGATGTCGGCGGTAGTGTCAGGTGGGGTGTTGGAACCTTCAATCGGCCGGAATCCGACTAGGGAACAGTAATCACGTGAAGCAAAAAGTTGTGGTGGCAGGCGATTTGCTAGATCAATAGGGTGGGGGATAGAAGGCGAGAAAGAGAGGTTCTGGAAGAAACGAAAATATTAAAATCTATTAAATGACCATTTTAGCCTTTATTTGTTAAAAGAAATGAACTATGTTAATTTAAGGGTGAGAATCTGAGATTTATGAAACCAGTGGTAGGAACTTGGCCTTTCACTAAACCTTAGGTAAGAACATGTTGTTTGCTCTAATGTAATCCACTCTTTCATAATTTGAGTTCCATTATTTATTTAATTGTTTTTTTTTTTTTTTCATTATACTTATATTTACGGTACTGCAAGTTTGTACCATAACAAAACTTGTCTACAAAAGGTCAATAGATTTTGACATTTTGTGTGGGAGGGTAATACTACCCTAACAAACAAATCTCATCAACATGTCAGCTAACGACTTTGACTAAACATAAATGGTCGTTCCTTCATAAAGAACAGTCGTTCCTTATGAAAAAACAATTCGGCCATTCTATATGAAGGAATGGTCATTCCTTCACAAGGAATAACTATTCCTTTATAAGAACGAGAATGGTCGTTCCTTAGAAAGGAAAGTATGAACAATCGTTTCTTGGGTCTCATCAAAATTAGTTTGTGTCTTAGGTGTGATGGAGCTGCCAACTCAGCTTCCATATCAGAGTTTGAGAGAGAAATTTGTAAGATTCGTTTGACAACTTATCTTATTCATGAGAGAAATTGATTTTTTAATTTTTTTTTACTTTTTGGGTGGGAAAATTACTTATGCCAAACCTTGGATGGGAAATTGTCATCCTCCCTTTCCAAAACCCAAAAAGTTCCATACAAAGAAGAGTTCACTTGAGTGAGTGTACATTAGCTCAAGGGTTTTGGCAGCTTATACAAAAATCAAAAGGTTTGCTCCACTAAAGAAGACAGCTTCTCTCAAGAATCGTAAGTTTGTTTTCTCTGAGTCCTTAATTCCAATTCTCATGTTATATTTTCTCTGCAAAACCATTTTCCATGTATCACCAACACACCAATTGCATTGTCTTCAAAACTACAAATCAATGTTATTTACAAAATAAGTCTCGACTACTTCAAATCTACACACATTTACTATTTCATACCTCATAAATTCATATGGGTTCTCTCAAGAACCTGCTTCATCTATCTCCCAATGTGTTAAATTTAAATCCCCAGAAAGACCCGACTCTGTCATTGCCATGTTCAACTGCCTTTGTTTCTCTAAACCACAAATTTTAGACCTCATCAAAAGAGAGCCCAAATTACTTTTGGCTAATCCTGAGAAAACCCTTTTGCCAAAACTAAATTATTATTACTCAGTAGGCTTCTAAAAGACAGATGTTGCTTGAATATTTTCCATATGCCCTCGTATATAAAATAGAAGCTTAGAAAAGTTTATAATCCCTACTTTTAATGACCTTAGTAATCTGCTTCAATCTAGAGAGAAGGCCATTATTATTGTTAAACGCAATATGCGTTTTCTCTGCGGGGATATAAACTTTTATATTGCTCCTCATATCGATATTTAGCGAAGCTATGGTGTGCCTGATTCAAATATATGCACATTACTGTATATCTTGCCTTGTGTTTTTACAATAGGGACGAGAGTTTTTTTAAATGTTGTGGAGGTAGTAAAGGAAATGGGTATCAATCCTTCGAGATCACAGTTTATTGTAGCTGATGCTGTGAAAATGATAATCCACAAATCCCTTTGGGAAAAGAAACTCAAATTTTATAAGATGTGGGGTTTGTCGGAGGAAGAGATTTTGGCAGCATTTCAAAAGTATCCATTTTTATGTTTACATCTGAGCATAAGGTATGGCAGTGATGGACTTTTTTGCGAAAAAGAAGGTTTTGGAGCCTGCCGTTATAGCAAGACACCCAAATCTTATTAATCTGAGCTTGGAGAAGAAGATGTAGAGAATCAAGTCAGTGTAACGAAATTAAAGGCTGAAGATATTGAAGATCAGAATATTGAGATATGCAGCAACGGTAATCACCAAAATCACAGCAGCAGATTTGGTGAACTCTCAACAACAAATCAAGAGCCTAACAAATGAGGAAGATTTGATCCTACGTTTCTATTATAAGATTGTATAGCTGTAATCTTTTAATTTTAATTATTCACGTAAATGTAGGCATCCGTTGTAAATGCTCTTTTATATATAGTTGTACAGTTTATACCATACTTAATGAAAAACAGAGGAATCAGTTCTCGCATACTCTCCTTTTCAATTCTTTTACATGGTATCAATATAGCCATCAAAAGACCAACGTCTAAATGTCTTTCTCCAATCCTAAAACCCAATCTCCCTCCATTGTCTCCATGCCTAATATTTCTACTATCAAACTAAGCCAAGATAATTATCTACTTTGGAAAGCCCAAATGGTACCATATTTTCGAGGTCAGGACCTCTTTGGTTACCTTGACGGAACCACAAAAAAACCACCAAAAACAATTTTCGTGTCCCACCCTGAAGCCAATGTTGTTTCTGAGAGACTCAATCCTGCTTACTCTCAATGGGTCAAGCAGGACAACCTCATCCTTAGTACTCTCATGTCCTCTCTTACCAAAAGAGTGCTTGCTCAGGTTGTTAATTATACAACCTCCCATGTTGTCTAGTGTGCATTAGATGAAACTTTCTCCTCAAAATCTCGTGTGCACATTGTTCAAATCCGCACACAATTGGTCATTGCAACTAAAGGCAATAAATCTGCCACAGAATATTTCCACTTCATCAAGGGACTAGCGGATGAGCTAGCGATCGCAGGACATCCAATGACACTAGATGATACTATCACCTATATTCTTGCAGGTTTCGTGGCTTCAATTTTCACTCGCACAGTTTCATGGCTTCAATTTCCGCTCGCACAGATAGTGTGACACTCGAGAAAATTTATTCTCTCTTATTAACCACAAAAGCACGTCTTTCTCGACACCAACTCACTCCAGCAATTCAATAACCTTTTGCTAACATTGCTCAACGCCAATCACAACCATTTGCACGGAGTGGCCGTGGTGGCTCTCGAGGAAAGGGGCGAGGCAATCGTGGTGGCTTTCACTCTGCCAACTGAAACACTGATCATCCCTCTATTATTTGTCAGGTTTGTGGTAAGCCTGGACACTCAGCTCGTAAATGTTATCACAGATTTGATCTTTTTTATCAGGATGCTCCAAAAGATACGCCAGGCAAGCTATGGTTGCTGTGAATAATGGCAATCCTACCAATTGGGAGACTGAATGGCATGCGGATACGGGTGCAACCCATCACCTGACAAATAATGCTTCCAATCTGAACCAACAGAACAATGAATATAATGGTTTAGATACTGTTCAAGTAGGAAATGGTCAAGGTTTGCATATCTCTAAAACTGGTTCTTCTAAATTCAAAACTACCTCATCCACCTTTGTTCTTAATCAAGTCCTTTTAGTTCCTGAGATTCAAAAGAATTTGATATTTGTTCAACAATTTTGCATTGACAATAACGTTTATTTTGAATTTCACGCTCACTTCTTTCTTGTGAAGGATTATTTGGGGAAGGTCCTTCATCAAGGACATCTTAGTGATGGCCTCTACACGTTCACCACCAAAACAAGCACACTCTAGTATTCAAGTTTCATTTCATAATTGGCATCGTAGACTTGGTCATGCCTCTAGTCCCGTCGTCCACAAAGTTCTTTCCACTTTCAACTTTCCAATAGAGAAAAATAAATTACACACTATGTGCCCTGATTGCCAAATGGCTAAAAGCCATAACTTGCCTTTTAAGCTATCTATGTTTGTTTCTTCAAAGCCTTTAGATTTACTTTTTACTGATGTATGGGGACTTGCTTCCGTTGCTTCCACCATTGGTGCTAAATATTATGTGAGTTTTCTAGATGATTATTCCAAATTTATTTGGTTATTTCCTTTTAAACTCAAATCAGATGTTGAGCAAGTTTTTCTTAATTTCCAAAAATATGTGGAAAATCATTTTGAAAGGAAAATGAAAGCCATCCAATCGATTGGGGTGGCAAAAATAGGCGGTTAAACACATACTTTACAAACAATGGCATTAACCATCGCCTAGGTTGCCCACATACGCATCAACAAAACGGTTCTATTGAGAGAAAACATCAACACGTTGTCGAAGTTGGCCTAAGCATGTTGGCACATTCCAATCTCCTAATGATATATTAGGAAGATGCCTTCCAAACTGCAACTTATGTGATAAATAGGCTTCCAACGCATGTTTTAAACCAAAAATCACCATTTGAGATGTTGTATAACCGTGCTCCAGATTACTCTTTTATGCGTGTGTTCGACTGTGCATGTTGGCCTAACTTAAGGTTTACAATCAACATAAGCTCAATTTCCGTTCCAAAACATGCATTTTCATTGGCTATAGTCTTTGTCATCAAGGGTACAAGTGTCTTCATCTCTCTACTGGTAAGGTCTATGTCTCAAGACATGTCATTTTCGATGAATGCCTTTTTCCTTACACTTTTGAAAATAAAAACCAAAGCCTCGCTCATCAACCTTCCAACTCTGTCATGCTTCCCCTGCTATTAATTCTTCCCTATCAACAAGTTTTAGTGATTTGCAATCTAACCCAATTTCCACAAGAATCGAATATGCACCATTATGTTTAATTTCTACAAGAACAGGTCATGGAACATTTACCCAGCCAGCAACTAATGCAATCGACTCTGTTGATGCCCTACACGATAATACACAACCTCCTCCTACAAACACTCATTCCATGGTCACCAGATCAAAGAATCATATCCATAAGCCTAGGCAACAATCTGATGGCTGCATTCGCTACCCTTTATTGAGAGCTTTGATACCAGAAACATCACCTCTAGCAACGGAACCAACCTCTTACACTGAGGCCTCTAAATCCGTCCACTGGTGAGATGCTATGAATAAAGAATTCACTTCACTACTACAAAATGGTACTTGGTCTTTGGTGCCACCATCAAATAACACCAATGTTGTGGGCTGCCGTTGGGTGTTTAAAATTAAAAAAAGGCGGATGGAACCATTGAATGTTATAAAGTACGACTAGTCGCCAAATGATTCCATCAACAAGAAGGAGTTGATTTTTCTGAAACATTTCAGTCCAGTCATCAAACGTACCACTATTCGGTTAGTGATTTCTCTTGCTGTGTCTTATAATTGGTCTATAAAGCAATTGGATGTACAAAATGCATTCTTGCATGGCGATTTAAAAAAGGATGTGTTCATGTTACAACCCCAAGGATATATTCATCCACAATATCCACATCATGTGTGTAAACTACACAAGTCACTTTATGGATTGCTGTAAGCTCCAAGAGCATGGTTCTCAAAGCTCTCGGATAAACTCAAGTCTTTGGGTTTTCATGAAAGTAAAGCTGATTCGTCTTTATTTATTCTTCGGAAACCAGCTATTATTATTTATAAACTTATATATGTGGATGATATTTTGATAACGGGCTCAAGTTCAAATGCAATCACTCGCTTGATTGATTGCTTGAAGAATACCTTTGATGTCAAAGACTTGGGTGCACTAAATTTCTTTCTTGGTGTTGAGGCACTTCGGTGTCTAGATGGCATTTACCTCACTCAACGAAAGTATATTGCTGATTTACTTAAACGGAGCAATATGGACAAAGCCAAGCCTTGCACAAGTCCCATGGTCTCTAGTTGTCATCTTACTTCCAATGATAGACAGCCCTTTGAAGATATAAGTCTCTACCAAAGCATCGTAGGTAGCCTGGAATATCTATCCTTCACAAGGGCTGATTTAGCCTTTATGGTACACAAAGTCAGTAAATTTATGCATCGACCTCTTGATACACATTGGATGGCAGTCAAGCGCATATTGCGCTGTCTTAAACACTCGGTGTCTACTGGTTTATACATCACCAACACTGCTGATATGAGGTTGCAAGCTTACTCATATTCTGATTGGGCGGCTGATAAAGACGACCACCGCTCAGTTGGTGCCTTCTGTGTCTATATGGGCTCTAATTTAATCTCTTGGTGCTGCAAACAGCAGCCCACAGTTGCTAGAAGCAGTACTAAGGCAGAATACAAAGCGTTAGCAAATACAGCAACCGAGATCACTTGGATAAAATCTCTTCTATTTGAACTTGGTCTTCCTAAAAAACAACCACCGGTTCTTTGGTGTGATAATATTGGAGCTACTTACCTCACTTCAAATCCTGCATTTCATGCAAGAACGAAGCACATAGAAATTGATTTTCATTTTGTAAGAGACCAAGTGCTTAATAAACAATTGGAGGTTCATTTTATTTCAAGCCGCGATCAGTTAGCAGATGCACTTACCAAGCCATTACCTCCAATAAAGTTTAAAAACGTACAACACAATCTGCATGTTCGTGAACTACCCTCTAGATTGAGGGAGCGTGTAAAGAATCAAGTCAATGTAATGGAATTAAAGGCTGAAGATATTGAAGATTAGAATATTGAGATATGCAGCAACGGTAATGACCAAAATCACAGTAGCAGATTTGGTGAACTCTCTACAACAAATCAGGAGCCTAACAAATGAGGAAGATTCAATCCTATGTTTTTGTTATAAGATTGTATAACAGTAATTTTTTAATTTTAATTATTCACGTAAATGTAGGCATCTGTTGTAAATGCTCTTTTATATATAGCTATACAGTTTATACCATACTTAATGAAAAACAGAGGAATCAGTTCTCTCATACTCTCCTTTTCAATTCTTTTACAAAGGATTATACCCAGGGCTATAGTTATTCAATTTCTGTCATCAAAAGGTTTGGTTGAGAGGTAATATACTAAAATGTCGTCATTGTTCATTTATCTTGAAGAAAGTTTCCTGTAGAGATTTGTGAATTCTTATGATGAAACTCCCCAGCTGTTGAAGCTTTACAAAGAGAAGTTAGATCCTTCAAAGAGAGCAAAATCACCCGCATAAAGTGAGTGGGCTAAGAGTTGTATTTTTCAGGTGTGCAACCAAAATCGTTGGCATTTTTTAGGTGTTGATTGATCTTTACAAATGCTTTGTTTCCTATCTTTTAAGCTCCAGTCAGAGGAAGTAATTAGTCCTGATTAATTACAAAATCTTTGCAATATTGGTTTCCCTATTGTTATTTTCTCTTTTACTAAACTAGAAGCCAATAGGTGTTTCAATGTTTAACCTTATAAACTATAACATGCTACAAATCTCTGTCTTTGCCGAGTCCTGTTACAACTATGCTTCTTGTTTGTTTTCTTACTCTAACCCCAAATGAAGAAGATCCCAAAGAACAACTTTTGCTTAGCCTGCAAGACTAGTGTATGATGTTATTTCCTGCACGTAGATTCATTCTTTGGAGAAATTGTCTTTCTCTCCTTAAAAAGTTGTGCAAAAATGAAGCTCAGTGATGTAAGATATGAATGAATGTTAATCAATGTTGGTCATCTGTCTGTCATATATTTAAGGTGTACATGAACATTGAACAGTGTTTTGTTTCATGGGTCTCCAAGTGCCACCAGGAAGATGTATCTATGTTTTGGTACTGTGACATATGTACATGATGTATTAAGAAGATTGAACTGAAGGAAAATTTGTTGTTTTATCGTACTTTTGTTTCATGGTGCAAGAAAGAACTTCACTTAAGGTCTTCTCTTTTGATTTTGGTCAACCCTTCTATTCTTTTGAAGGATTCTTCCATTGTGAAGTGACAATGGCTCACTATCAGTGATGTAAGTCACAGTTACACACTAGCATGCACAAACCTTTAAAATGATGGTTTTCATTATTTTAAGATTGTAAGACAAACCCCAAACACTCTTAATATCTTGTTTGTTTCCCTAATTGTTTTGTTCATGACTGAAGCTTTCAACTCAATAATGTTTCCCTAATTGATGACAAGTGATTACTATTGTATTGATTGTCATCAATAACTCATAATACTCGCAAGATCCTCAGTAAATGTAAATGAACCGATAACAAAACATCATAATAGCATCTAAACTACTTGAAGAACATTTCATTGGGCGAAACGGGGGTGGTTTAGGGCGAAGAGGCCAGATCTATTCAATACTCCCCTTGCAAGCTACAAAATATTTTTTATTCTTTCATTTTCATTTCCATAGAATCTTGTCAAATAATTCCCACTGGTAATAGTACGTCAAGAGAATGTCAAGACTTAGTACCATAAAGGCATTCAAAAAACATGTAAAAACATAAAACTGTTGCATTTGGATGATTACAACATGTAAGCGACAACTTATTAATCTCAAACTCAACTCGACAAAGGCTGGCAAATCTAAAATCAGAAAAACTAAAGAGTGACCAACAGTCTCTTAGTTACAATGATAAAAATACATTATTGCACTTCACCTTGAGATGCTTTCTTAATGAGAAAGGAAGACATTTCCATTGAACCTTGAAATGTGTGTTTTTTGGAGACAGCTTTGAAGATTTAAGGTAAACAAAGCAAACTAGATACATGTAACCAAGAGTGAGCAAGATCGAATATTCTAGTGATACAAAATCATGCATCAAAATATCATGCTTTAGTCAAGAGACAAAGAACAACAGGAAAACAAAAATTGCAGAAAGGTGATCTTGTGTCTTCGAGATGACTGTAGTATTCAAGTGACAATTTTTATCTTCAAGTTGACTTGGGTTGACATACGAACTAACCAGACACAATAATTTCTAAATTTCACTAAAGTCATTAACTCATTGAGCTTCCTTTTCAAATGTTTTTCTAATGGGGAAGAAGTAAATAAGCATGTCTTCCAAAAACATCACATATATCAAGGAAATTAATGTCAACCAAAGGTAACTAGTCGCAGAGTTGTAACAAGACTAACAAAGCCAAAGATCACAGATTGATACATGATTACACATCACATTACAGAGCATGTGCTTTAGTCAAGAGACAACATGTCAAAACATGAAAACAGAAATTGCAAATAACTCATAACTACTCTGGACCAGAAGGCAATCTGAATACAAAGAATTTAAATGAATACATAGAAGTTAACTAGATCATCTAACACTATCATTCTGATGCCAACATATTACAAATGCTGCTTTCCTTTAACTTTGCCATCTTTGAAAGATCCAACTTCATTAACTGGGGCGCTTCGTCATAACGATTCACAAAACTCTGCAAGAAGGTTTCTTCAGGAATTTTAAACGATGTAACCGGGTTATAAGGATTATTCTTAAGCAAACCTGGGGATGACAGATACTAAAAAACTAAAGCAAAGGAATTATTCTCTTCTCCAAGCTAAGTGAAAGAAGATTATACTGCTTCAGAATGACAGAAGGCTCCCAACCCATTTTGTTCACAAAAAAGTATCACTGCCATTATTGTTAGTGTATATTAGTGTATGCCCTAGAAACCATTCGTGTTGTCGGTTTCAGAGAATTTTGTCTTGTATCTATATATATCATAAATAATAGAAGAAAGAGTTCTTCAATTCATATATGTAAATTGCTTCCTTTATTCAGTCATGCATTTAAAATAAAGTATGTATATGAATTGTCCAGATGATTCATTTAATAGGTAAATGAATTATCGAAAAAGGTTCCCTGCGGAAGCAATATAAATTTGGGCAACTATATTATACAGTAGGCATACCGGATGCTTCCGAAAGATATCATGAGTTGATATAAGTACGGATGACGATGATAGTCATGTCACTGGGGCATTGGTATGGATTAACGGTTGGTGAACTGTTTTTCGAACGTGACCGAATAACGACAAATCACTTGGAAAAGCATGTAGTCAATGATTTATCGTTTGGTTATATCAGTGCACGATGTAGTCCTTTGACCTGAGACATTGTAGTCGGATCCGATATGGATGCGTATGGTTCATACGGTGTATAAGTACGAGACTAATCATGTTTCGTACAATAAAGCCTATTTGGTCATGCGTTGTTCATATGCGGAAACGAACGATGGTCAAGAGGGGATCCATTGACTCGGAAATATAGGATCGGGAGTACCGCTGACTCCATCCGGATTCGAGTTCCTAGACGAACATCGATAAATGTCGGAAAACTGAATCTCTGGCCAGAGTCTATTATTAGTCATACAAAAGTAAGTTTGTGATGACAAGTTCCGGACATATTGATCGACAATTCGGTAGAAGATCGAGTTTAGGATTTTGACGTTCCATGAATCCATACTCGATTAGGATATCTCAATGGAGGGACTTTACCTGCATGGTACGTATGATCTGAAATGGGTTCGATGAAGTATTTCTTCATCGTGGTTTAGGGACTATGGCACATTGCTAGATGTTTACCATAGTCGTTGGGCCTCCGGACAGGTTTCCGGATTCATCCAGAACCGGCTCACGGCTAATCCACGGTGGACCTACATGGTCACACCAATAGCCTTGAGAAGTTAGAGAATGATGAGAGAGAGAAATGATTATCCGAAGAGGGCTAGCACCTTCCGAGGGTAATAACGGGATTTCTATAGTAATAGTTACATAGAAAACAATTTGTGACATTTTAAGGGTTAAAATGGTCAAGCAATAATTAATTATATTTAATTATTATATCTTAAAGTGTTAAGATTAATGAGATGAACAAAAATAACCTTTTAATAGTTAAAGGGTAAAAAGGGTAAATTTATGGGTTGTTAATGTAAACTAGTTTAGTTTACATGGGCCCTTGAATAATATTGATTATTCAAAGGGTAGCATATTAAATTCGTGGGGTCCCTTTATAAAATAAGATTTTATTGGGCTTGGAAGTGAAAAATAAATAATTGCAAAATAGCCCAAGTATATATAAGTGCAAAAGGTTGCATTTTTGTTCATTATTCACTTGTTCACTCAAACACAAACTAAAAGCTCTCTCTCCCTAGCCAAGGCCACTCTCTAATCCTCTCAAGGTGGTGTTAAAGTGTGGAGGTTTCATTCTTTTGAAGCTAATCTTCATCAATCCAAAGCAAAAGAGTAGGTATAATCTCATATCCAAGCTTTGCATGTAAACCGTTTTTTTAATCCATGCTTTCATTCTCCATCTCCACCACTCTTCATGCATGCTGAATCTTACAATTATCTTATCCACAGATGTAATCATACACCAAGGAGTTTTTTTTTCAAAATGTCATAAGAATCTCTTCCTCAGACCAACCCTACCTCTTGTAAACATCAATCTTCTTATCCCACACGGATTTGGGAATTACCAACATTATATAAATAGCAGTAACAAACTATGATCTTATAGTATTGATGCCCATTTCCTTTACCAAGTCCACAGTCTCTTCAAACCGACCAGAGTCATTTATAAATTTTGAAGGCCAATTACTAAGTAACCTAACAATATTTGATTCAGGCACACCATTATCTCGCAAATAACTGACTTTAGGTGCAATCAATTTTTGAAGATCACGATAAAGAACCCTTGGAGAGTGTTTAATAGTAGTAATAGCCTTTTCACTTATTGAAGCAAGTTACTAAGGTAATGAAAGGAAGGGATTATTTGGTTTTTTAAGCTCCTTTGTAAGATAGCAAGGTCCTAACATAAAAGTTTTGCAAGATCACGACTTGAAATGCCTTTGGAGTGAAAAAAAAAAAACTCAAGTTTTGGCAAAAGGATTTTCTCAGGATTGCACAAAAGCATTTTTCTGCATTTTCTGATGAGGTCTGAGATTTGGGTTTCTGAGAAGCCACTGCTCTTGAAAAAGTTTACCACTGAGTCTGGTCTTTCTAGAGTATCAAATTGAACTTTTTTGGATGCCGTTAGACCGGATTCAAAAGACAACCCACATGAATTAATAAGGTAAGAGACGGTAATAGATTGTTCATCTGAGTTGCTTGAGATGTATTTGACAAAAATTGGACACGAAAAATCTTGAAATTTATTAGGGTTTAATAGAGATAAGTTAGCGTATCTTCCATGACTATGAAGTAAATTTCTGAAGAGAAAATTAAACATCATAGTTGCAAAAGTGATTGAATAAACTCACCAATGCTTGAGAGTTGAGAAAATTTCTTTGAAACCTCGCATTAATTTGTATTGCCATTGAACTTGAAATCTTGAACAGGTGAAAGTAAAACCTGAAGCGTTTGGATCATATAATGTTTTATTATAGGGGTATATTATAATAACGGAAAGAAAGATCACGTTATAGATTACTGATAATGTTTAGAAAATGTGTTTGGTTGATTTGAATAAATTGGTGAATAATATGTTTGGTTGGAGGAGAAATGTATGGGTATGTTATATAGATTACTAAATTGTCCTTCTTTTTAAATAGTAATATAATAGTATTTTTTGAATATTTTTTAACCCCTTACATTTGAAATTTTACTAAAACACTACAACCATATAAAACTTTAATTTATAGCAAAATCACCCATATCCACCCCAAGCCAGTACCGATAGTCAGTCACCACTGTCAGTCGCCGTCGACTATTGACGGAATGGCACACGACTGGTCGTATATGGCCGGTCGTGCGCTAACAAAGTCGAAAATGGCCATTTCACGGCCATAAAAATGTTAGATCTGGCCGTTTGGCCGAAAAAGGCCTTACCAGTGCACAACCGGCTAGATCCTGCCAGTCATGCACCATTATGATGATTGACATCAGCGGCCAACGGTGGTGAGTCACGGCTGGCGGCGGTCATGGGTGACTGAGAGTATTTTGTTAACTTTTAAACTTTTTGTGGTTGGGGTGTTTTAGCTAATTTCTCAAATGTAGGGGGGTTGGGTAATTGTTATTTGGTAGACATTTGAGAGTAATTGTGTCTGAAATGGTTTTTAATTAAGGGCAAAATAGGTAGAAAAATCAGATTACCCCAGTAATGTTTTAATAACACCCCAAACAAGGTAATAAGATTACCCTCTACATTACCAACAGTAAACATTATTTGCAATAAAAGATTACCGTAATATTTTATTACTTGCAAATCAAACACTGGAATCTTGCAAAATAAAAGAAGATTATCTCCGTTATCTTATATACCCCTGATACAAATGACTAAGTGATAAAGTTTAGAATTGTAGGCAGACTTCACTATTTATCGGTCCAACCAAAACGGCAGCGTATGGTTCAAAAAAGGTAATGCATTATTTTGGCGTAAGACAATTAGAGCTCTTGTAAGTGTAGCTTTCAAAATAGGCTTTGTCATCCATAACTACGGAAAAAACCGTACACACCCTACACTTAGAATTTTCCTTTAAATATTAGACTTGACTTATTTTAACTAACACAATTACAAATATACCCATGGTCATCATTCAGATTTGACCAGTTTACCCTCAGTGAATTTCTTTTAATTTTGCTTGAAATCAAGAAGAAAATTAAACAAAGTTAAGAACTTTGTCTAAAAAACTTGTAGATTCTGAAGCAAATTAAGAACTAAAGTTCGGAAAACAGACAACCCAGATGAAAAAAAATGAAAAAACGAAGTCAGATCTAAGAGAAGAAGACAAAAAAAAAAGGTGAGTGGATGCTTACTAGGATTTGGTTGACATGGTTGAGGTAGAAGTGAAGTGGATATTGAAGAGATAAAAGTGAAAGAGAGAACTGGGAAGCATGTTGTGTTTAATAGCCTCAATTTGTAAATCACGGCCAACGATTTGAAGATCGTGGCCGACGATCTGCAGATCGCTAGCCGTCATATGAGATCACTGCCGGCGATTGGGGATTGAAATTTATTTTTCATTTTTATTTTTTTAATTTCGTTTTTCATTCTTAGTTTAGGTTTAATTTACATTTTTTTAATAACAAAAATGACTAATTTAACCTTATACAAGTTAATTTTAACGAAAAAAGTAAGGGCTTGGGGTGTAGAATGGGTATTGTCTGCAGTTATGGGTGACAAAGTGTCATTCTTGAAAGTTACAGGGCTTAGCTAAAATTAGAAAACAAAGGGAAACTAACAGGATTAATCAAGACCAGAGATTCCAGTATGATACATGATTATAAATCTTAAAATCTCATTGTTGAGCATATTCTTTACTCGAAACAGAAAATGAAAATAAACCATGGGTAATCTGGAGAGAAGCTCTTTTTGGATTGAACTGAAGTAAGTCTGAATAGAAGATCAGTGTTCAGATTCTAATGTGAGCATGTTACAATTGCTGAATTCCTATCACCATATATAATCACTAACAAAGTGAAGTGCCAGTAAACCAAGATTAGTCTGGACTGAATGCTCTTTCTGGTTTGAACTATAGAAAGTCTGAATACAAAGAATTTCACAAAATCAAGTCACACAGAATTGGACCATTCAGATGTAACCATATCAGAAACAATACATGCTTACTACTATTTACTGATCAGTTGATCATCTTTGAAAGATCGAAGCTTCTCTTTGTACAGCTTCTTTAGCCTGGGAGATTCATCATAACAACTCACAAACTTCTGCAAGAAGGTCTTTTCACAAATGAGATATGGTCTAACCGAGAGAAAATTGGCCTTAAGCAAACCTTTGGATGATAGAAACTGAACAACTGCAGCACGAGGAATAATTCTCTTCTCCAGGCTCAATGAAAAAAGAATTGGCCGCTGGGCAATGGCAGAAGGCTCCCAACCCATTTTGTTCACAAAAATGTCCATTACTGCCATTATCTTATCATCGGATGTCATCATACACCAAGGATTCTTCTGAAATGCAGCAAGAATCTCTTCCTCAGACCAATGTAACCTCTTGTAAACATCAACCTTCCTATCCCACTCGGATTTGGACATAATTGACATTACAGCAATAGCTTGGACAAACCGTGCCTTTAAAGGATCCATACCCATTTTCTTCAATAAGTCCACAGTCTCATCAAAACGATGAGAATAATTTATGAATACAGCAGGCCATTTACAAAGTAACCTAACAATACGTGGTTCAGGTACACCAATATCTCGCAAAACATTGAATTTAGGCGCAACAAAAATTACAAGATTACAATAAAGAATAGAAGGAAATCGTTTAATTAAAGAAATAACCTTTTCAGTAGATTGAAGCATGTTACTTAGATAAGTAAAAGAAGGGATTATATGGTTGTTTAAGCTTCTTAGCAAGAGAGTAGGGCACCGACTTAAAACAGTGGCAAGATCAGTACTTAAGAAACCTTTGGAGTGAAAAAACTCAAGTTTAGGCAGAAGGTTTCTCTCAGGATTGGACAAAAGCAGTGATGGGCATCTTCTGATTAGGTCACAGATTTGGGTTTCAGAGAATCCACTGTTCTTGAACAAGGTGAGGACTAAGTCAGTTTTTTCTCGGGTTTCTAATTGAAATTTTTTGGATGTTTTTAAAGCAGATTCAGGTGACAACCCACATGAATTAACGAGGTAAGAGACTGTAAAAGATTGTTCATTTGAGTTGGTTGAGATGTATTTGACAAATATTGGATTGAAAAATTCTTGAAATCTATGGTTTAGTGAAGCAGTAACAGCGTATCATCCATGATTCTGAACTAAAGTTCTGCGAAGAAAATTAAACGCCATGATTGCAAAAATAATAGAATACACTAACGTCTAACCTATCACCTTATGCTCCAGACATATCCTTCAGAAGGCTCGCTTACTTCAGAAATCTGTTTAAGTTGAGCAGGGGGAGAAACTGAAACCCTCGAATATTATGCAGCGGCGCGGCAAAACTTTCTCTGACTCATAGAAACAAGAATTTTTATTATCCTTAAAACCCTGTTAAAGTTCTTGAAACAAAATTTTGTTATTAAAGCTCAAAGCCCAACCGACCTCTGCACTATTGGGCTTCTCGGGCTTCATCTATAATTTGTTTGTGGACGATACAAAAATCATAATTTTGACCATTGACGATTGACAACGATGATTCAATACACTAATAAAATAAAAAAAAAGGTATTTGATAATGTTTAATCTAAATCAATGAAATCAATTAAGTTTCATCAATTTATTGTTTAAAATTAATTTTGTATTCTGGTCCTCAGGACTAGACACAAGCAATGTTGGGAGTCTCTCGATGAGGATTGGAATCTGGGCTTTGGAGAAACCATAGTTCTCGAAAAAGCTGAGAACTGAATCAGCCCGTTCTGAGGTTTCAAAATGCACATGTTTAAAAGCTGATAAAGCAGAGTCTAAAGAAAACCCACGAGTTGATGAAGTATGAAACAACAAAGGAGTACTGATTTGCATTGCTAGAGGTGTAGTTAACAGATAAAAATGTGTACTTCTGAAGATAACTCAAAAATCTGGAGTAGATGCTCTTTCTGACTAAAATTAAAGCCAATCTGAATACAAAGAATTTAACTAGATCAAGTAACACTATCATTTTGATGCCAACATATTACAAATGCCGCTTTCCTTTCACTTTGCCATCTTTGTAAGATCCAGCTTCTCTGTACAGCTTCATTAACTGGGGCGCTTCATCATAACAATTCACAAACCTCTGCAAGAAGGTTTCTTCAGGAAGTTTAAATGATGTAACCGGGTTATAGGGATTATTCTTAAGCAAACCTTTGGATGACAGATATTGAAGAACTGAACCACGAGGAACTATTCTCTTCTCCAAGCTAAGTGAAAGAAGATTTGACTGCTTCAGAATGATAGAAGGCTCCCAACCCATTTTGTTTACAAAATGGTCCATCATTCTCATAATCTTATCCACAGACGTAATCATAAACCAAGGATTCTTTCGAAATGTTGTAAGAATCTCTTCCTCAGACCAACCCCACCTCCTGTACACATCAATCTTCTTATCCCACTTAGATTTGGGAAGTAACAACATTATATAAACAGCAATAACAAACTGTGATCTTTTAGGATTGATGCCCATTTCCTTTACCAAGTCCACAACCTCTTCAAAACGACTACCCTGATATGCACAAATGAGAGACCATTTGCCAAGTACCATAACAATATTTGATTCAGGCACACCATTATCTCGCAAATAACTGACTTTAGGTGCAATCCATTTTTGAAGATCAAGATCAAGAATGCAAGGAGATCCTTTAATAGCATTAATAGCCTTTTCACTAGATTGAAGCAAGTTGCTAAGGTAATGAAAGGAAGGGATTATTTGGTTTTTTAAGCTCCTTCGTAAGAAAAAAGGGCACCGACATAAAAGTTTTGCAAGATCACAACTTGAAACGCCTTTGGAGTGAAGAAACTCAAGTTTTGGAAAAAGGGTTTTCTCAGGATTGCACAAAAGCAGTTTTGGGCGTTTTCTGATGAGGTCTGAGATTTGGGTTTCTGAGAAGCCACTGCTCTTGAAAAAGTTTATCACTAAGTCTGGTTTTTCTGGAGTATCGAATTGAACTTTTTTGGATGCCCTTAGAGCAGATTCAGAAGACATCCCACATGAATTAATAAGATATGAGACGGTAAAAGATTGTTCATTTGAGTTGGTTGAGATGTATTTTACAAAAATTGGACACGAAAAATCTTGAAATTTATTTAAAGCTAAGTTCGCGTATCTTCCATGACTATGAAGTAAATTACTGAAGAGAAAATTAAACATCACAGTTGCAAAAGTGATTGAATAAACTCACCTATGCTTGAGAGTTGAGAAAATTTCTTAAAATCTCGCATTAATTTGGAGAGCCATTGAACTCGAAATCTCGAACAGGTGAAAATAAAACCCTGGTAAGAATTGGAGGCGGACTTAAAACATATTTATTGGTCCCACTAGAAAACGCCACCGTATAGATCAAATTAGGTCATGGTATTATCTGGGCAATGGGCCTAAGACCATTGTACACTATAACTTTCAAAACTGATAACTGTAGAAAATACTGAGTACACCCCCTACCCTAAGGATTTTCCTATAAATATTATACTTGACTTATCCCATTCAGATTTTTGCATCATGCTACAATAAACTGTGACCTTAACGGATTGATACCCGTTTTCTTCACCATGTCCACAGTCTCTTTAAAACGTTTAGAGTAGTTTACCAAAACCATAGGTCAGTTGTAAAAAAGCATAATAATATTTGGTTCAGCCACACTACCGTCTCACAAATAATCGACTTTCAGGAGGAAGACGATTTTGAAGATCACGATCAAGAATAGTTGGAAAGTGTTTAACAGCAGTAACAACCCTTTTTCAGTAGATTGAGGCAAGTTACTAAGGTAACTAAAGAGTAAAGAGGTAGGTAGAATTACAGACGGATTTGGCAAACCGTAAATAAAAGACATAAACTCACACAAACCAATCATTCTCCAAATTTCATTGAAATCATTAACCTATTCAATTCAGCTTCTCTTTTATATGTTTCAATGTCATAAAAGATAATTTGACTATTGAATTGGTATGCCTTCTAAACAACAGCATTGTGGTCAAAAGACCAATATGGCTTAGCAAAAACTTGTTCGTAACCGAAAGCAAAGGAAATTAGCTGCAGAGCAGTAAGAGGACTAAGCAAGGCCTAATATTTCCAGTATGATAGATGGTTTCGCATCTTAAATTCACATTGCTGAGGATATTTTCTTTACTCAAGAGACAAACATGAAAGAAATTGAAAATAAACCATAAGTAGTCTGGACCAAAATCTCTTTCTAAATAGCAGATCAAGGACTACAGAGAAAGAGCATCACTTTTGATTTTGAAATAAACATGTTATAAATACTGCATTGCATTCTCTCTCTCTATTGTAATAAATTTCTCTTCTTTGAAAGATTCAGCTGCTCATTGTACAGCTTCATTAGCCGGGGAGCTTCATCATAACAATTCACAAACTTCTGCAAGAAGGGCTTTTCACATAGCTTAAATGGTGTAGCCGAGAGAAGTTTATTCTTAAGCAAACCTTTGGTTAACAGATACTGAAGAACTGAAGCACGAGGAATAATTCTCTTCTCCATGCTCAATGAAAAAAGAACTGGCTGGTCAGTAATGGCAGAAGTCTCCCAACCCATTTTGTTCACAAAAAAATCCATCACTGCCATAATCTTATTCTCAGATGTCATCATACACCAAGGGTATTTCCGATATGCTGTTAGAATCTGTTCTTCAGACCAACCACACATCTTGTAAAAATCAAACTTCTTATCCCACTATTGGCTTCTCGGCTCATCTTAATTTGTTTGTGGACCGATACAAAAATCTAATTTTGACCATTGACGATTGACAACGATGATTCAATACACAATAAAATAAAAAAAAGGTTTTGATAATGTTTAATCTAAATCAATGAAATCAATTAAGTTTCATCAATTTATTGTTTAAAATTAATTTTGTTTTCTGGTCCTCAGGACTAGACACAAGCGATGTTGGAGTCTCTCGATAAGGTTGGAATCTGGCTTTGGAGAAACCATATTTCTAGTGGCGTATCTAGGAATTTCTCACAATGGGGGCAAAATAAAACAAAAAAAAAAAAAAAAAAATCAATCATAATTACACTTTTTTTTTATTATTATAATGAGCTTCAATGAAAATTATAAATAAAAAATAATATCTTCAAAAAATACATTTTTGTAAAAATAAAACAATTTTCCTCCAGTTTCCTTGACTATTTTCCTAGTCGAAAACGTTGATACATCTCATTGTCAATTATACAAATATACATCTTTCTCAATATAGATGACCAAGCAATCATTCATCTATTGATCTCCCATTCGATTGCTAGCCCATTTTTCACACAGTTCTTATAAAAAAAATCTTTTCAACAACGCAGTCGCAACTGATAAAACCAATGCAACTTTCACAGCTTATACACCAACGTATGCAAATTCTTTTTTAAACCAAACTAAATTCTTAACCAATCAAAATTTCTTATAACTCAACAAATTTATCACAAGAACGTATGTTAATAACATAAATCTCAATCTGATCTCAAGTAACCACCACTCAAGTGCAGAAAAATCTAATTGACTGACCAACCCATTCTTTTCTCTCTTCTCTTTCCTTTTCCTTGCTTCTTCTTCCTTTCTTCTTATGGTTTTTCTTTTTTTTTCTTTATTTTGACAAACAACCTAGTTTATATATAAAACACTTCTTTGAATTATGAAACTGTCCAAGATTCTCTTATTCTCACCTGACCTCATCACATTAGCTTGTGATGTAAAAATGCTCGATTTCTCCCCTCAGTTAAATGTAAACCCAATAGTCTTATTCCTTCATTTTCACTCCTAATAACTTTTAAAACTAACCCATCCTCTTGCATAAAACTAAAAATACAAAATATGAAATATATATATATGATTAAAATAGGGTTTTACAAAAATAAAACCAAACTAGCTGTGAGAACTGTTCCCAAAATCTCATAATCACTATAGTGTAAAATTAAATAATATAAGATATGGACTTTTTTCAAAAGTTGAGTGGGGACTTAAGTCCCCTCAAGTCATTGGATCCGCCACTGCATATTTTCTCGAAAAAGCTGCGAACGAATGATCAGCCCGTTCTGAGTTTCAAAATGCACATGTTTAAAAGCTGATAAAGCAGAGTCTAAAGAAAACCCACGAGTTGATGAAGTAGAAACAACAAAGGAGTACTGATTTGCATTGCTAGAGATGTAGTTTACAGATAAAAATCTGTACTTCTGAAGAATACTAAAAATCTGGAGTAGATGCCTTTTCTGACTAAAGTAAAGCCAATCTGAATACAAAGAATTTAACTAGATCAAGTACCACTACATTTTGATGCCAACATATTACAAATGCTGCTTTCCTTTCACTTTGCCATCTTTGTAAGATCCTTCTCTGTACAGCTTCTTAACTGGGGCGCTTCATCATAACAATTCACAAACCTCTGCAAGAAGGTTTCTTCAGGAAGTTTAAACGATGTAACCGGGTTAAGGGATTATTCTTAAGCAAACCTTTGATGACAGATATTGAAGAACTGAACCACGAGGAACTTTCTCTTCTCACAATCTCTTCCTCAGACCAATGCAACCTCTTGTAAACATCAACCTTCTTATCCCACTCGGATTTGGACATCGTTGACATTATAACAATAGCTTTGACAAACTGTGACCTTAAAGTATCCATACCCATTTTCTTCAATAATTCCACAGTCTCATCAAAACGACGAGAATAATTTATGAATACAGTAGGCCATTTATAAAGTAACTTAACAATATGTGTTTCAGGTACACCAATTTCTCGCAAAACATTGAATTTAGCCTCAACAAAAATTTGAAGATTACAATAAAGAATTAAAGGAATTCGTTTAATTAAAGTGATAACCATTTCACTAGATTGAAGCAAGTTACTTAGATAAGTAAAAGAAGGGATTATATGGTTGTTTAAGCTTCTTAGCAAGATTCTAGGGTACCGACTTAAAACAGTGGCAAAATCAGTACTTAAGAAGCCTTTGGAGTGAAAAAACTCAAGTTTGGGCAGAAGGCTTCTCTCAGGATTGGACAAAAGCAGTGATGGGCATCTTCTGATTAGGTCACAGATTTGGGTTTCTGAGAATCCACTGTTCCTGAACAAGGTGATGACTAAGTCAGCTTTTTCGGGGGTTTCCAATTGCAACTTTTTTGATGTTTTTAAAGCAGATTCTGGCGACAACCCACATGAATTAATGAGGTAAGAGACTGTAAAAGATTGCTCATTTGAGTTGGTTGAGATGTATTTGACAAATATTGGATTAAAAAAGTCTTGAAATCTATCGTTTGGTGAAGCACTAACAGTGTATCTTCCATGATCCTGAACTAAAGTTCTACGAAGAAAATTAAATGCCATAATTGAAAAAATAATAGAATACACTTACCTTTCACCTTATGCTCCAAACATCTCCTTCAGAAAGCTAGCGTACCGTTTCAGTTGAACAGGGGGAAGAAACTGAAACTGAAACCCTCGAGTATTATGCAGCGGCCCGGCAAAACTTTCTATGAAGAAGAAACAAAATCTTATTATCAAAGCCCAGCGGACCTCTGCACCATTGGGCTTATCGGGCTTCATCTATAATTTGTTTGTGGGTTTGTTGTCTTCGATTGNAGTGAAGGAAGGGATTATAAGGTTCTTTAAGCTACTTTCCAAGATACGAGGCCTGCAACAAACTATTTTTGCAAGATCAGGATTTGAGAAGCCTTTAGAATGAAAAAACTCAAGTTTTGGCAAAAGGGTTTTCTCAGGATTGTACAAAAGCAGTTGTGGACATTTTCTGATGAGATGTGAAATTTGGGTTTCTGAGAAGCCATTGTTCTTGAACCGGGTGAGCACTAAGTCTGGTCTTTTTGAAGTTTCGAATTGCACTTTTTTGGATGCCCTTAAAGCAGATTCTGGAGACAACCCACATGAATTAATGAGGTATGAGACTGTAAAAGTTTGTTCTTTTGATTTGGTTGCTATGTATTTGACAAATACTGGACACACGAAATCTTGAATTTTATTATGGTTCAGTGAAAGTAAGTAAGTATCTCTACCATGATTGCGAAGTAAAGTTCTGCAGACAAAATTAAACNAAGAAAAAAGGGCACCGACATAAAAGTTTTGCAAGATCACAACTTGAAACGCCTTTGGAGTGAAGAAACTCAAGTTTTGGAAAAAGGGTTTTCTCAGGATTGCACAAAAGCAGTTTTGGGCGTTTTCTGATGAGGTCTGAGATTTGCGTTTCTGAGAAGCCACTGCTCTTGAAAAAGTTTATCACTAAGTCTGGTTTTTCTGGAGTATCGAATTGAACTTTTTTGGATGCCCTTAGAGCAGATTCAGAAGACATCCCACATGAATTAATAAGATATGAGACGGTAAAAGATTGTTCATTTGCGTTGGTTGAGATGTATTTTAAAAAAATTGGACACGAAAAATCTTGAAATTTATTAGGGTTTAATAAAGCTAAGTTCGCGTATCTTCCATAACTATGAAGTAAATTACTGAAGAGAAAATTAAACATCATAGTTGCAAAAGTGATTGAATAAACTCACCTATGCTTGAGAGTTGAGAAAATTTCTTAAAATCTCGCATTAATTTGGAGAGCCATTGAACTCGAAATCTCGAACAGGTGAAAGTAAAACCCTGGTAAGAATTGGAGGCGGACTTAAAACATATTTATTGGTCCCACTAGAAAACGCCACCGTATAGANTGCTATTAGAATCTCTTCTTCAGACCAAACCCACCTCTTGTAAACATCGAACTTCTTAGCCCACTCAGATTTTTGCATTAACAACATTATATGAATAGCTATAAGAAACTGTAATCTGAAAGGATTGATACCCATTTTCTTTACCAAGTCCACAGCCTCTTTCCAACGAGGGTAGCTTACAAGAGCCTTAGGCCAGTTATAAAGAAGCATAAGAACTTTTGGTTCAGGCACGCCATTATCTGGCAAATAATTCACTCTAGGAGGAAGATGATTTTGAAGATCACGATAAATATAGGTGGAAAGCGTTTAACAACCATTATAGTCTTTTCAGTAGGTTGAAACAAGTTACTAAGGTAAGTAAAGGAAGAGATTATATGGTCTTTTAAGCTGCTTTCCAAGATACGAGGGTTGCAACAAAATATTTTTGCTAGATCAGGGCTTGAGAAGCCTTTGGAGTGAAAAAAAAAATAAAAATCTAGTTTTGGCAAAAGGGTTATCTTAGGACTAGACACAAGAAATGCTGGAAGTCCATTGATGAGGATTGAAAATTGGGGTTTCGAAAAACCGTGTTTCTCAAAAAAGCTGAGAACTGAATCAGCCTGTTATGGGGTTTCAAAATGAACATATTTAGAAGCTGATAAAGCAGATTCTAAAAACAACCCACATGAGTTGATAAGGTAATCTTTTTCTAAAGTCATTAACTCATTGAGTTTTTTCAAATGTTTTCCTAATGGGAGAGAAGAAAATTAGCATGCCTTCCAAAAACATAACAGATATCAAGGAAATTAAAATCAACCAAAGGTAACTAGTTGCAGAGTTTTAACAAGACTAAACAAAGCCAGAGATCACAGTTCGATACATGATTATACATCACATTGCAGAGCCTGTGCTTTAGTCAAGAGACAGCATGTCACAAGAAGAAAACAAAAATTGGATTATATGCTCTTTTTGACTAAAAGTAAAGCCAATATGAATACAATGAATTTAACTAGATCAAGTAACACCCTTATCATTCTGATGTCAACGTATTACAAATGCTGCTCTCCTTTCTCTCTACCATCTTTGAAAGATCCAGATTCTCTGTACAGCTTGATTAACTGGGGCGCTTCGTCATAACGATTCACAAATCTCTGCAAGAAGGTTTCTTCAGGAAGTCGAAACGATGTAACCGGGTTATAAGGATTATTCTTAAGCAAACCTTTGGATGATAGATACTGGAGAACTGAAGCACGGGGAATTATTCTCTTCTCCAAGCTAAGTGACAAAAGAATTGACTGCTTCAGAATGACAGAAGGCTCCCAACCCATTTTGTTTACAAAATGGTCCATCACTCCCATAATCTTATCCACAGATGTAATCATACACCAAGGATTCTTTCGAAATGTTGTAAGAATCTCTTCCTCAGACCATCCCCACCTCTTGTAAACATCAATCTTCTTATCCCAGTGAGATTTGGGAATTCCCAACATTATATGAATAGCTATAACAAACTGTGACCTTATAGGATTTATACCCATTTTCTTTACCAAGTCCACAGTCTCTTCAAACCGACCAGAGTCCTTTATAACTATGTAAGGCCAATTACTAAATAACAATACAATATTCGATTCAGGCACACCATTATCTCGCAAATAACTGACTTTAGGTTCAATCCATTTTTGAGGATCACAACAAAGAATGCTTGGAGAGTGTTTAATAGCAGTAATAGCCTTTTCACTAGATTGAAGCAAGTTACTAAGGTAATGGAAGGAAGGAATTATTTGCTTTTTTAAGCTCCTTCGTAAGACATTAGGTCGCCGACAAAAAAGTTTTGCAAGATCACAACTTGAAACGCCTTTGGAGTGAAAAAACTCAAGTTTTGGCAGAAGGGTTTTCTCAGGATTGCACAAAAGAAGTTTTGGGCGCTGTCTGATGAGGTCTAAAATTTGGGTTTCTGTGAAGCCACTGCTCTTGAAAAAGTTTATCACTAAGTCCGGTTTTTTTGGAGTATCAAATTGAACTTTTCTGGCTGTCTTTAGAGCAGATTCAGAAGACAACCCACATGAATTAATAAGGTATGAGACGGTAAAAGATTGTTCATTTGAGTTGGTTGAGATGTATTTGACAAAAATTGGACATGAAAGTAAGTAAGTATCTCTATCATGATTGCGAAGTAAAGTTCTGCAGAGAAAATTAAACATCACGATTGCGAAGTTATAGAATGTACTTACCTAAGTTTGAGAGTTGAGACTTGAGACAATTTCTTCAATAATCTCGCATAGTTGGAGAGCCGTTGAACAGGCGAAAGTGGAACCCTGGTAAGTTGCAGATCTGAAGGCAGGCTAAACATACTTAATCCATTCCCAAACGACAGCGTATTTTTGTAGAAAGAGCTTTGAGTTTGTAAATACGACATTCCGTTTGAGGCAATTGGGTTTGGGCTAATGCAACATCTGTTATGTTGATTGGACACACTTGAAATCACCCAAGTTTATTTTTATATTTTCTTCCCAATTAACTTCACCAATCTCATCACCTAGAATGAGATGACTTTCTAACATAATAATTTTTAGTCTCATTTACAATGACACCATGATAGAACAAACTTAAAAATCTGTGATAGACTATATAATTTGCAACCAACTCTTCAGTGGTTGAGTAGTTTGACAAAAGACTTTTAAATGTATTACTCAAGAGGTTTTGTATTCAAATATCTCATCGGATGCTAATAAGAGTGACCATTAAAACTCTTATTCGATCAGTAGTTTCGAGATTCTAGAGGATTAACTAAGATGTGCGATTGAGATGATTGACTTTGCAACTTAGCTCATGAAAAATAATTACTTTTTTTTTTCAGTAGAATTCTGTATTCAAAGCAACCACTAATGTAAATATGCTTCCTCGTGTTTTAGTTCTTTCTTAAACAAGCAAAAAAACAATTCATTAGTGATTGACACATCAAATTTCCTCATGATTCGTGAGCTTCTTTACAAATAAGACAACGTATTACAGTAGCAGAGAGCATAAAGGCACTCTCCTGAAAAACAAGTTAAAAAAGAGTCTTATTCATCTGAGATGTCGGATTATGTAAGTAACACCCTCTATTAATCTTCAAGTTTAGTTGGGTAGGCAACTGTAGATAAAATACATATAAACTAAAACACACCAAACATTCTCCAAATTCTACTGAAATCATTAATCTATTCGGCTTCAATGCCATAGAAGATAATTTGACCATAACATGAATTGGTATGTCTTCTTCATATCAGCATTGTGGTTAGAAGACCAATATCGATACATCAATTTTGCTGGCTTAGCAAAAAATTGTTCGTAACAGAAACCAAAGACTAATATTCCAGTATGATACTTGGTTACACATCTTAAAATCACATTGCAGAGGCAAACATGAGAGGAATTGAACATAAACCATAATCAACTGGACCAAAAGCTCTTTCTGAATAGAAGATCAAGTACCACAGAGAAAGAGCATCACTTTTGAATGTGATGTAATCATGTTATAAATGCTGCATTGCATTCAACACTCTGGTCTAATCAGTTTCTCCTCTTTGAAAGATCTAGCTTCTCATTGCACAGCTTCACTAGCTGGGGAGCTTCATCATAACAATTCACAAACTTCTGCAAGAAGGTCTTTTCCCATAGCTTAAACTGTGTAGCTGAGAGAAATTTATTCTTAAGCAAACCTTGGGTTAAAAGATACTGAAGAACTGAAGCACGAGGAATAATTTTCGTAGCACGAGGAATAATTTTCGTCTCTAAGCTATATGAAAAAAGACTTGGATTCTTAGCAATGTCAGAAGGAATAATTTCAAATAAACCATAAGTAATCTGGACAGAAAACTCTTTCCCATTTCAACTAAAGAAATTATGCATGCAAGTCTGATCAAGATCAAGTACCACAGAGAAAGAGCATCAGTTTAGATTCTAAGATAAACATATTATAAGTTCTTCATTCCTATCTCTCTATACTAATCAGTCTCTCTTTTTTGAAAGATCCAGCTTCTCTTTGTACAGCTTCTTTAGCTGGGGAGCTTCATCATAGCAATTAACAAATTTCTGCAGGAAGGTTTCTTCACGAATGGTATAAGGTGTGGCCGAGAGAAAATTATTCTTAAGCAAACCTTTGGATGACAGATATTGAAGAACTGAACCACGAGGAACTATTCTCTTCTCCAAGCTGAGTGAAAGAAGATTTGACTGCTTCAGAATGACAGAAGGCTCCCAACCCATTTTGTTTACAAAATGGTCCATCACTCCCATAATCTTATCCACAGATGTAGTCATACACCAAGGATTCTTTCGAAATGCTGTAAGAATCTCTTCCTCAGACCAACCCCACCTCTTGTAAACATCAATCTTCTTATCCCAGAGAGATTTGGAAATTGCCATCATTATATGAATAGCAATAACAAACTGTGACCTTGCAGGATTTATACCCATTTTCTTTACCAAGTCCACAGTCTCTTTAAACCGACTAAAGTCATTTATAAATATGCAAGTCCAATTACTAAGTAACCTAAAAATATTCGATTCAGGCACACCATTATCTCGCAAATAACCGACTTTAGGTGCAATCAATTTTTGAAGATCATGACAAATAATGCTTGGAGAGCGTTTAACAGCAGTAATAGCCTTTTCACTTGATTGAAGCAAGTTACTAAGGTAATGAAAGGAAGGGATTAATTTTTTGTTTAAGCTCGTTTGTAAGATGCTAGGGTCCCGACATAAAAGTTTTGCAAGAACAAGACTTGAAACGCCTTTGGAGTGAAAAAACTCAAGTTTTGGCAAAAGGGTTTTCTCAGGATTGCACAAAAGCAGATTTGGGCGCTTTCTGATGAGGTCTGAGATTTGGGTTTCTGAGAAGCCACTGCTCTTTAAAACATTTACCAATAAGTCTGGTTTTTCTGGAGTAACAAATTGAACTTTTTTGGATGCCTTTAGAGCAGATTCAGAAGACATCCCACATGAATTAATAAGGTATGAAACGGTAAAAGATTGTTCATTTGAGTTGGTTGAGATGTATTTGACAAAAATTGGACAGGAAAAATCTTGAAATTTATTAGGGTTTAATAAAGCTAAGTTAGCGTATCTACCATGACTATGAAGTAAATTTATGAAGAGAAAATTAAACATCGTAGTTGCAAAAGTGATTGAATAAACTCACCTATGCTTGAGAGTTGAGAAAATTTCTTTAAAGTCTCGCATTATTTTGGGGACCCGTCGAATTTGAACTCTTGAACAGGTGGAAGTAAAAGTGTCAAACCCTGGTAACTTCAGAATTGCAGGCTGACTTGACATAATTATAGGTCTCACCAAAACGCCAGCGTATCGTTAAAATTATGGCAATATATTATTTGGGCAATCAGCTTAAAAAATTACAACCCCTGTAACTTTCAAAATTAACTTTTGGCACCCAGAACTGCAAAAAACACCAATTACACCCCCGACCCTGTTAAATCGCGACCAACGATTTGCAGATCGCGGCCACGATCTCCAAAGGCCGGTTGTGATTGAAATTTATTTGTTTATTTATTTAATTTCGTTTTAATTTTTTAGTTTATTTTTAATATTTAAATTCTTTTTTATAACAAATTAATTTTAACGGAAAAATGTAAAGGCCAGGGCTTGGTCTTATATTTTTGAAAGTTTCAGGGGGCGTAATTGTCCTAAGCCCTTTGGGCAATTTGTATTAGGGTTTTCTTTCTTCTAACTTTATAACTAATACTCTGCATAGACAAAGGCATCTCAAGTAATTTAAGTAGTAAACAATAATGTTAGAACTTTATTAAACTAAATTTTATTATTTTTATTTCATTTATTCAATCAATAATTCTTCTACAATCCAGGGGGGACTCAAACTAGGACCGTGCAAAAAAAAGGGGTAATCGAACTGAATCGAATCCGAATTTTCGGGTCGGTTTAGAAATTTTTTTATAAGATACTCGAATTTTCGGTTTGAGTATCGGTTATTTAATTTTAGAAAATCAGGTACCCAGTTTTATTTTAAAAAAAAAAAAAAAAAAAAGCAAAACGTAGACTTTCAATTTTCAAAGGCAAAACTACAAAAACCGCAAATCTGAAACAAATTAGAAATCCCTTATGCCCTAAAACTAAAACCTGTCACTACGTCAAGTACTCAAGTCCTGCAGAACCTGCACACAGGCGCACAGCTGCACTCAAACTCATCTCTTTCACTCTCAAATTCAGATCCTCGCCTTCTCCAGTCTCAGTCTGCATCTGCACCGCACAGCCGCACTCAATACTCATCTCTCTCACTCTCAAATTCTCCAATCTCAATCTGCATCTGCATCTGCATCTGCACCGCACAGCTGCACTCATCTCTCTCACTCTCAACAGCCGCAGTCATCTCTCTCACTCTCAAATTCTCTAGTCTGCATCTGCAGTCTCCATTAAAGTCTAAAAATTCTCTACTAATCCACTGAAATTTTCTTCTTGAGACTGCAATATGTCAGGTGATTTCACATTCTCCATTGCAAAGAGAAGCACAGGCAAGTCATGTGAAAGTGCTTTTGGAGAAGGTGATATTGGAGGTTTCCCATGCTTTTTCTTTAAATTTTTCTACTAACGGCTACTTTTCTTTTCTATTCAAATGCCTTCAATTAATTCATTCAATAAAAGCGAAGGCATGAAAGAAAGAAAAAATCAAATTCTTGAATGAATGAATAGTATGAGTAAACAAAACTGTTTTTTTTCACTGCTTCTTTTATTTCTTTCTCTTTTAGCTTCTGCTTCTTCCCGTGCAACTTTGAGTGCATAATTTTTGGACCATGAATTTCAAAGCTGGTGCAGTCTGCTGTGTAATTTTAAAATTTTAATCAAATTCAGGTCACAAATTTGTGACCCGAATTTTCAGGTACCCGCAAAACCGGGTATTCTAAAACCGATTCGATTAGCGGATACCTTTTTAAGAGTATCTGAATATTCAAATATCCGATTTTCAGTTAAAACCGAAGCGGATACCTAGTTTTGCAGAGCCCTAACTCAAACAACAATAATATTAGACTTACCGGCTCTCCCTACCTATTTTCTATCCAGACTGACGTGGCAGATGCCACCTCATCTACCACGTCAGTCCATCCCCCCCAAAAAAAGCAATTACCGATTCGAGCCTACCAAATTAAAATCTGCCTCCTTAATTTCATTTTCCCCAAATTTGCAAACCCTAAAATTTTCCCCAAATCAATTCCAATTTCAGATATTCTAGCCACCACAGAAAATGGTTTCAGTCACACTTCATGCACGCACCACCACCGCACTCCAATTTCACCGATGTAGCCAAGCCGACCTTTCTCGCTATTGCCTCTCTTTAATATTTATATATTTCACACTACCATGTTTGAACTCCCTTCCAATGGTTTACCAACCCATCACAACAACAACCACCACAATCCAATTGAAGCCACAGTCAATCCAATTGAAGGGACAGTCGACGCTCGCACCACCACATTTCGCCGCCGTCCTTTACTAACGCGACCAGAACGAGGTCGCTAGCAAGATAAAGGAACCAACATCACAGCCTGTAAGGTATGGATGTAACCATTTGGGCAGGCAGGTTATGTTTTTGGAAGGTGACGTTAGATTTTGTATTGAGGCAAACAAGTATTGGTCGTGTATAATCCAAGTATAAAATAGTTTTTTGCATTGATGCATCATAAATAAAGGGTGTATTCCTAGAGCACCCATTACAAAGGATGTGCTTTGCATGAGCAAAGGAGATGGAGAAAGTAGCTATAATCAGAACTATTCTTTTACAGTCAGTTTTTATTATTTTTTTTCAATGGTTTAAACCTAACGTATTACACGCAATATTGCAGCAAAAATTAGCCACCATATCCAAGCCTGTAGTACAGAGAGCACTTGAGTCTCTTTAGTATTTATATGTCTGGCTTCTATTTTATATTTATTGAAATCTGTTGATACTTGATTTTGGACACCAACGACTCGCACGTGCAAAGTGTTAAGAGAGTCTTAGAAATTACACGTGATGAATCCATGAGATTTGAATATAGAGCTGAGATTATATATGTTGCAGAAACATGAATAATAGACTGACAAGAGAGGTTTTTATAGTGGTTTGGATGCTTAAAGTAGATCTTACATCCACTGTTATTTTATTGTTCTCTGGCTATTTTTATGATATTGCCCGTAAGGCATATAAAGATGGAGAAATATTTTGTTTACAAAGAGAAATAATGGAACTCAAATCTATGTCTAGCTTTCATATGCCTAACTCCCATTTTCATGAAGAGAAGTGTCAATTTATACACCTGTAAGTTCAATGTAATAAGTGTTTTGCAAGTTGTCTTGACACATGAACAACTCTCATCCATTTTTTTCTTAAAATGAGATAGGGTTGGTATAAGATATCTTTGAGGCGGTATGGGCTTGACAGAAAGTATAATTTGTTTTTTAGGTACTTATTGAGCTGACATCAGCGTGACATTTTAGGCATAACAAAATTAAATTTTAAATTAATCAGAGATTATTAATGCAGTTATTGAATCTGTTTTTGAGTGGAAAGGTTAGGTATAGATTTTAAATTCTCCACCAGAAGAAATTTTTGAAAAGAGAATTGTGGATATGAACTTATCGCAAGTCTTCCTAGACTAGATGTTTCGCATGATTTTGTGTCTAAGAAAACAAGTTTAAAGTTTGTGTAGAATTGTTAGTGATAGGAGTGAATGTGAACTAAGTTAATGGAATTGGACGAAATTAAAGTACCTGTAATATACTGTGTAGAAACTATTATGGATATTGTTAATCAGTGAGTTTTTTTATTTCAGATGAATTCTTTTGCTACATGGAGATAAAATTTGTCTTTCATGGGATTAATTTTGTTCACAGTAATCAACTAATGAGGAAAGGAAAGTGGATCATATCTGTGAGTGCATTAACTTCGGCAAGTAGAGTCTAGGCTACATTGTGATTTATGTAAGGTTCACCATTTGAGGACCAAGTTTCGTGAAATAAATAGTGCAATTGATTTCTTTTTGGAATGGGATAATTTGTTTATATGTTATAGCATTATACCCGTAGCTTCCTTTGGGGTTTGAATTAAGAGGTAGATGGTCAGGTCATGGGTGGGTGGATGTCATCTGCATCTTGCTTATTCTATTCTTAATCTACCCTTTTGCTTGAATAGATATTTCCAGATGAAATTCTTGATCTGGAGAGATCTGTGCGCACTCTTGATTTAACACGCAACAAATTAGGTGATGCTTGCTATTATTCTTATTATTGTTTTCAATCAAGTGAGAAATCAGTACTGTGAATCTTTTGTTGCATGCAAATATAATGAAGCTTTAGAGCATGTACAGTGAAGTTGTCCCTTCTTCCCTTTGCTCTGCAGTTGACATTCCTATGGATATTAGCAAATTAATCAACATGCAGCGCCTGGTAAGACTTGCATTTCACAGTAGTTTACATTCATTATAGCTATATTTGGAGGCATGATTCAACATAACTCGTATGAAAGCTCTTTATTGATAATTCAGAATTTTCAAACCTTCGATTATATATTTTTTCTGGATAGACAATAAAACTACTTTTTCACCCAGTTAAGAATTATAGCATATACATTGCTTATATGGACTTCGAAGTAAATGTTTTTCTTTGTCTGTGAAAGTATATCTTATTCTCCTGCTGTCTGTGTAGGAAGTTAATGTTTTTCTTTGTGCAGCTAATGGTCAGGGGCTGCCCCCCACCTCCTGGAACAACTTTTCTTGCCTTCCATCCAAAGTTCATCTACCAATAGGCTAGAGAACTGTTCTGTCAACGATGTAACTGCCACAATTATGGAAGCCCGTTAATGTTAAGTACTTCCATTAATCGATAGAGAGTGTATATATTTTGCTGTGTACGTCTTGAGTTGAGTTAGATTTATAAATATGGTTCAGTTTCAGAGAAATGCCACATTGATAGATAGAAAATATCTTTATGAGCTGAAAAAGTATTTTGGGTGCTAGACTCTTTGTGTTTTGTCTTTGATCTTTCTCATTATAAACATTGAATACTGCAATATATATTCCTCGGATTGAGTTGTATGGTCAACTTGAAACTAAAGCAATCAATAATGATCCAAGAGTGCATAGTCATTAGTCAACAATATTGTGCTAAAGAAGTCACAACTGAAAATAACTTCCATTTGAAATTTGACTAAATAACACAACGAAGATCATTACAGATTCAGAGAATCACATAGAGACATAAGGTTTACTAAACCATGGGATGATGAAAGAATTAACTGTATTTCATTCACATAAAAATCCAATTGTCAGATGAATCTTTGATTCACCATACATCAAATATGGATAAAAGAATCAATTAACAAATAAAGTGAATTAGGCTAAACTAATCTGTATATCCAAAACTCAAGCATCATCAGAAAGAAAAAGGATGTTGCAGCAACTCTTTGGCAGTCTGAACGCATTATACACCTCAAAATTAGATTATGAAATGAAATTCAAGTTACAAATTTTACCTTGAATGTATAAATAAAAGACTAGTGATATTACAATTATCAATATGGATCAGTGCAAAGTACACAAACTGCACAAACTGCCCAAACACCTCCCAAACACATTGCCCAGACTAAAAACACACTGCCTAGACTACAAACACACTGCCCAGATTACAAACACATAAGTCTCTCTCCCAAATTACAACTTCAAAGTCCTTTGCTCCCATTCATCTTCTGCACTTCTTATAACTTGTACTTTTGGGTTATTATTATCCTAATTTATCGAAATCACAGTAGAGCCAGAATTAGAATATAATAATACTTAAAAACAGGTAGAAATAATACCATAAACAAAATACAATCATATTACTAAATAAAAAGAGATTACCTCAACGACTTCGAATTGAGAAGAAGAGTTCTCTGATTTCTTTTGACTGCACTCTTCCATCGTTTGTACTATACTGCAAACAGATTACCCTAAATAAAATACAAAAAAATAATTTTCCGTAATTCGTAACACATATGTGACCCAAATATAGTGATACGATCATTATGAATTAAAGGATTCATTAAAATTAAACCACCTTGAGGAGAATTCAAAACCAGTACTCATTAATTTGTAGCATTGAGGCTATACTTAAAGCTTACCAGCTTAAATGTTATCAACTTAAACTCATACTTAAAGCTTACCATCTTAAATGTTGTCAACTTAAAGCTTAGTAGCTTAAATGTTATCAACTTGAACGATTATGCATTTACAGGGAAGTTAAGTGAGATGAGCAGACCATGCCATAAAAATTACTTTACATCAATAGTAAGAGAAGTAAAGAGAACCAAGGTAGAAGACAAACTTTTCCATTAAATATTTCCATCTCTCAAAACCAACAGCCAAAATAAAGGAGACATTTATTTTCAATGAAAGAAAGATTTATCAAACTTTCTTAACCCATAAACATGCACATAGACAAGGAAAAAAGGTGCTTAAACAAGCACAAACAAAAGATAGGATTCTTTAAATTGGCCATTTAGAAATAATCTGGTTCACAGCCATCATGACGAAAGATCGGTCTGTAGCTGCAGCCAAGAAATACTTGTTTGCCTCAATACAAAATCTAACATCATAGTCCAAAACAATAACCTGCCCACCCAAATGGTTACATCCATACCTTACAGGCTATGATGTTGGTTCCTTTATCTTGCCGGCAACCTCGTTTTGGTGGCATTGGTAAAGGACGACGGTGAAATGTGGTGGTGCGGCTGTCGACTGTGGCTTCAATTGGATTGTGGTGTTTGTTGTTGTGATGGGTTGGTAAACGATTGGCAGGGAGTTCAAATATGGTGGTGCGAAACATATCAATATTAAAGAGAGGCGATAGTGAGAAAGGTTGGCTTGGCTACGTTGGTGAAATTGGAGTGCGGTGGTGGTGCGTGCATGGAGTGTGACTGAAACCGTTTTCTGTGGTGGCTAGGATATCTGAAATTGGAATTGATTTGGGGAAAATTTTAGGGTTTGCAAATTTGGGGGAAATGAATTTAGGGAGGCAGATTTGAATTTGGTTGGCTCGAATCAGTAATTGATTTTTTTTTGGGGATGGAATGACGTGGTAAGTGACTGATGTGGCAGATGAGGTGGCATCTGCCACGTCAGTCTGGATAGAAAATCGGTAGGGGGAAGTCGGTGAGTCTGGTATTACTGATAAACAAGCAAGCAAGAAGGGAAATGGGGACATGGGCAACAAGGGGAGAAAGTTATTCCTTGCCTTTAATAAGAGTTCCAAAAGATCAGAGACACATGATCCATCCAAGATTCTCTTCCTCATCACTTTTGCTTGTCACTTTTGTCTTTTTGCAGCCTGTTGAAAAGCATTGACAAGTCATTACAAAACCAAGAAATGGGAGCGAAAAAGGAATAAATTAAAAATAAAGTGTAACAAAAGGTTATGGCTTTAACATGGCCCACACTGGCACATCATATCAGTCTATCGACTGGCTCAACAGTAGCAATAATCCCACTTTCAGGCTTCACAAATTGTACTACATGCAGATGCTATAATTTAGGTGCAGATGTAGCATGCTTTAGTACCAACTCCTCAATCATGCATTAGCAGTAGTAAATAGATCACATACCAATACTAGTGAACGACATGCCAATTTTTTACCAAAATACAATCTGTTATTGTATGATTATATCCACCCATGGCACTAATCTACTGATATTACAACACCTTTTAACAATTTGAAAAGAATTCCAGCAATGTAGTTATGTAAACATAACAAGATTCGTGGAGGAGCCTTGCATTGACAAAAAGTTTATCCAAGCCCCCTTCAAAGAAACACTAAGTATTTCCAGTTAACTTATCCATAAAGCATTGATGCTTTAGAAACCTACTAGAAAGTTGCACCTGTAAATTCTAGATCTGAAACAAAAAATAGATTCATTGAAATGAAAACTCCAGATGATAGGAAAATATAAGCTATTTAGAAAATCTAAGGTGGATATAAACAGTCCAAAGTATGAAAATCTTTAACATTATATCAAACGAACACTTGGAGAACATTGACAGGAGATAATTGCACTCAAGTTCACCGAAATAAATGTATATTAAAATCATGCTCGCCAATTTAATTACTAAAAGCTTTACGATTTAACGTACATGCAAGTGGAATGAGAGACAGAGAGAGAGAGGAGGGGAACGTGGGAACAGTGTATTAACGTGTGTAGCATACATCATACACATCTGAAACTAATAAAAGTATAGCCCTCAGTTATAAAGTAAGCCCCACCATTAATCACTCAGAACTACAGTTCAAGTCTGATGTGGTGATTTCACCTTAAAATCCATGCAGTCAAAGTAAACTCTATTTTGAATCTAAGAGCATTTGAACTACCAATTGAAAATTAAAAAGATTATGAATCACACCATTTGGAGCTTTTGCAACACAGTGTCTTCATATGCTTGATAACCAGCTCCTACCAATTATTCAGGCCATCAGTCTCCTCACGACTCTGTGCACTTGTAATTCAGTTGCTACAGCTGGTTGAAGAGGCAAAACCAGCAAAGGGTTTGAAAGACTACCACAAACACTTCCTGTAGCAGCAACCTATAACAAAATAATATCAAATAATAAGTAATCACGTATTACAAACTTGCATAAGGTAAAATGAATCAACCTATTCAACAAACTCACATGGCATCTTTGGTGGACATTACAACTAGTGCAGAACCTTTCTCTTGGAATCTTAATGACCACATCTTCAACCTGTCCAAACTGTGAAATATCTTTTTCAACCTCTCTGCAGTATAATCCTCTCCAACCTTCTCCCCCGACGCTTAAGCATCTTTTCCTTGTCCAAACCTGCCCCAGCAACCCCAGCACCAGTCTCACTTTGTTTAGTCTCTTAAACAAAGCGGATGCTGCAGCCGCTCCTTTACTTCCATGCGCGCATTTGATTCTTGCATCTCTTCCTTAAGTTGCCTGGCAATCCTCTCCTCTTCCTGTTGAGCTTTCACAGTCGGGTCCGGAGCAAAAGCAGCCCTTTCCCTCTCCTCAAGATCAGACCTCATTTTTCTCTTTCTTCCATCCTGCGCACTAGTCGTTGTTCCTTCTCACGTTTAATTTTGGAAGATCATTATACAATTCCGGGCTTTTTCATCCTTCAAATCTCATAAGACGACTTAAGCTTTTGGAAATTGGCATGGGCATCCGGGTCATCAGGCGTTATCCGGGTGTAATTCTAAAGCCTTGAATTTATATGCTTTGATATTCTTTTTCACTTAGTTTAGCCCCTTCCTCACCGGAAGGTAACCCCAGTACCTTATAATGATCAACATCAACACCATTCTCTCTGATAGAAATTGATAATATACTGCAACTGAAGAGAAAAAGCTTTAATTAGCTTGAATCAAATCCACAAGCATGAGCAAAAACTATACATAAATCTTGACAACATGCAATTAATCATAGAACTCATACAGAAACCATCATGCTGTCTCTTTAAAGTTCCAAACTCTTCATTTCCAAACAACACACCATTAAGAACTTAATTAAAATAAAAATAAATAAATATTGTCTGAAATACTTTTAACAAAATATGAGATATTCAGGCATTATAGCATGATTAAAAATTCACATTAGTTCCTTTTGTTTTCAACCACATATTCAAATCCAAACGACAGTACACATTCTTGAATTGCTTAGGTATGAGCAATTACATCAACACATAATACAGAAAAAATAAAGACACTATTTGACCACGAAGCCCGTTCAGATTTGATTCTTTACTTGATTTTTGTTTATCCAGTAACCAAAGAATACATAGAACTTCATTCCTCAGTTCAGCGATCTATAAGCTCTACGGGACAGTATTCTCAAATTACAATCAAAGCAATCAAATTTTCTCCATGCTTAAACGACAAGAGTAAAGCTTCTCAAGTGAGGACTAAAGAAATTTCTTATCCTAGAATATGATAAACACGATAAGCAAAACCGAACATTCAACAAGAGTGGATTGAAACAGAAACTGAAATCAATGTGTAGGGAATAAAAAATAAAAATTGCAGGTGCGTAAAAGAAAAATTGAGTGCAAAAAAAAGCCCTAAACCAAACTAATAAACAACCCGCCTCAAAAACAATGACAAGGGCAAAACCCTAATAAACTAACAGACTATGAAAAAGAAATCCTAATAATTGAATAAATAACTTAAGAATTGTGAAAGACGTCATACAGAGAAAGAGCAGCGCGAGAGGCCCGAGATAGAGTGAAAACTAGTTTGGCGGCGGCTGCTTGCCGGCGAATTTAGTATTTCGTGGCGACGGTAGCCTGAGAAGGAGAGAGAGGCTTCAAAATGAACAAAACCAAAAAGTTAATCCACAACGCCAACCAGATTATTTCTAAATGGCAACTTAAAGAATCCTATCTTTTGTTGTGCTGTTTGAGCACCTTTTTTCCTTGCCTATGTGCGTGTTTATGGGTTAACAAAGGTTGATAAACCTTTCTTCATTGAAATAAAATGTCCCCTTTATTGTGGCTGTTGGTTTTGAGAAATGGAAATATATAATGGAAAAGTTGTTTCTACCTTGGTTCTCTTTACTTCTCTTACTATTGGGGGAAATGAATTGGGAGGCATATTTGAATTTGGTAGGCTCGACTTTGCTAAAAACAGTTATTGATTTTGGGGATGGAATGACGTGGCAAATGAGGGTGCCATCTGCCACGTCAGCTGGATAGAAAGTCGGTAGGGGGAGTCGGTAAGTCTAGTATTACTGCTCAAACAATATCTGGACAGTCAGATAACAAACTTAAAAAAATATTTTTTTAGGTATAGAATTTAGATTTCAATTTTAGTGCAGTAGAATTTGATTTCTAATCAACCCTACCAGTTAAACACAAGTGAAATCTGGACTAAATGCGCTGTATGACTGAACTGAAGCCGAAGTGAATACAGAATTATTTGGTAATGAAGGAAGGGGTATTTGGTTTTTTAAGCTCGTATGTAAGAGTTTAGGGTCCCGACATAAAAGTTTTGCAAGAACGGGACTTGAAACGCCTTTGGAGTGAAAAAAATAAGTTTTGCAGAGGGTTTTCTCAGGATTGACAAAAGAAGTTTTGGGCGCTTTCTGAGAGGTCTAAAATTTGGGATTCTGAGAAGCCATTGCTCTTGAAAAAGTTTACCACTAAGTCTGGTTTTTCTGGAGTATCAAATTGAACTTTTTGGATGTCTTTAGAGCAGATTCAGAAGACAAACACCTGAAATATAAGGTATGAAACGGTAAAGGATTGTTCATTTGAGTTGGTAGAGATGTATTGACAAAATTGGACAGGAAAAAACTTGAAATTTATTAGGGTTAATAAAGCTAAGTTAGCGTATCTACCATGACTATGAAGTAAATTTCCGAAGAAAAAATTAAACATCGTAGTTGCAAAAGTGATTGAATAACTCACCTATGCTTGAGAATTGAGAAAATTTCTTTAAAGTCTCGCACTATTTGGAGACCCGTCGAACTTGAAATCTTGAACAGATGAAAGTAAACCCTGGTAAGTTTAGAATTGCAGGCTGACTTGACATAATTATAGGTCTCACCAAAACGCCAGCGCATCGTTCAAATTATGGCAATATATTATTTGGGCAGTGAGCTTAAGACAATTACAACCCTCGTAACTTCAAAATTGACCTTTGTCACCCGTAACTGCAAAACACACCAATTACACCCCCCACCCTGTTAAATCGCGACCAACGATTTGCAGATCGCGGCACGATCTCCAATGGGCCGTTGTGATTGAAATTTATGTTTATTATTTAATTTCGTTTTAATTTTTTGTTTATTTTTAATATTTAAATTCTTTTTTATAACAAATTAATTAACGGAAAAAGTAAAAGCAGGGGCTTGGTATTATATTTTTGACAGTTTCAAGGGGTGTAATTGTCCTAAGCCCTGGGCAATTTGTATTGGGGCTTTTTTTCTTAACTTATAACTAATACTCTTGTATAGAATAGGCATCTCAAGTAATTTAAGTAGTAAATATAATGTTAGAACCTTATTAAACTAAATTTATTATTTTATTTTATTCAATCAATAATTCTTCTACAATCTATTCCATTTTATGACAACTCAGTTTAAAATATCAGTTGAAAATATGGCTTTGACCATACAAATGTCCCGGGGGGACTCAAACAATATCGGAAGTCAGTAAAAAAACTTGAAAAAGTTAATTTTTTTAGGTGTAGAATTTAGATTTCTGGGAGAATATATTTTATTGCAGTAGAATTGATTTCCTAACCAACCACTACCAGTTAAACACAAGTGAAATTACAAATCAGTCTGGACTAAATGGCTGTATCACTAGAACTGAAGCCGAAGTGAATACAGAATACAAGATGAAGTAAACACAGAAAATGCCATCACTTGTATCATTCATTATGATGTAAACATATTACAAATGCTGCTTCTTCAATTTACATTCTTTGAACGATGAAGCTTTTCTGTACAGCTTCATTAGCTCGGATGCTTCATCATAACAATTCACAAACCTCTTCTCCCAGCTATAAGTGAAAGAAGAAATGACTGCTTCACAATGACAGAAGGCTCCCAACCCTTTTTGTAAACAAAATGGTCCATCACTCTCATAATTATCCACGATGAAGTCATACATCACCAAGGACTCTTTCAAAATGTTATAAGAATCTCTTCCTCAGACCAACCCCACCTCTTGTACACATCATTTCTTATCCCACTCCGATTTGGGAAGTAACAACATACCGCAATAGCAATAAAAAACTGTGATCTTATAGGATTGATGCCCATTTCCTTTACCGAGTCCACAATCTCTTCAAAACGACGTCACTGATATGTACAAATGAGAGACCATTACCAAGTAACATAACAATAAGATTCAGGCACAATTATCTCGCAAATAATTGACTTTAGGTGCAGTAGAATTGATTGAAAGATTGATCTTTCACTAACAACATTACTTGCAATTCATTTGAAGATCACGTCAACAATGCATGGACAGTTTTTTCATAGCAGTGATAGCCTTTTCGCTAGATTGAAGCAGGTTTCAAATGTAGACATGTTACAAATGCTGCATTCCTATCTGAAAATACTAATCAGTTTCTCTTCCTTGAAAGATCCAGTCTCTTTGTACAGTTTCTTTAGCTGGGGACCTTCATGTAACAATTTACAAACTTCTGCAAGAAGGTCTTTTCACACATATTAACGGTGTAAGCGAGACAAAATGGTCTTAAGCAAACCTTTGGATGAAGAAAATGAACAACTGCAGCACGAGGAATAATTCTCTCTTCCAGTCATGAAAGAAGAATTGGCCGCTTGGCAATGGCAGAAGGCTCCCAACCCATTTGTTCACAAAAAAGTCATCACCGCCATTATCTTATCCTCGGATGTCATCATACACCAAGGATTCTTCTGAAATGCAGCAAGAATCTCTTCTCAGACCAATGCAAACCTTGTAAACATCAACCTCTTATCCCACTCGGATTTGGACATCATGACACTGTAACAATAGCTTTGACAAACAGAACCTTAATGGATTATACACCATTTTCTTACCAAGTCCACATCTCTTGAAAACGGTTAAAGTGCATTCAAAGATGCTAGGCCAGGTATGAAGTGACATCACAATTCGTGAGGCAGGCACAACCAATATCACGCAAATAATAACTTTCGGTGAAACACTAATTTTTAAATCACGGTAAGAATACCTGGCTTGCGTTAACAACAGTAATAGCCTTTTCAGTAGATTGAAGCAAATTAGTGAGGTCAGTAAAGGCAGGGATTAAATGGTTCTTTAAGCTTCTTTGCAAGATTGTAGTGTTCGACCATAAAAAATTTGCAAGATCAGGCCTTGAGAAACCTTTAGAGTGAAAATACTCAAGTTTTGGCAAAAGTTTTGCCCTTATAGCAAATTGCTTCTTTAGTTGGGGAGCTTTATCATAGCCATTCACGAACTTCTGCAGGAAGGCTTCATACAATGCTATAGGGTGTAGCCGAGATTAAATTGGTCTTAAGCAAACCTTTGGATGATAGAAACAGAACAACTGAAGCACGAGGAATAACTCTCTTCTCCAGGCTCAATGAAAGAAGAATTGGCCGCTGGGCAAGGCAGAAGGCTCCCAACCCATTTTGTTCAAAAAATGTCATCACCGCCACCTTATCTTATCCTCGGATGTCATATACACCAAGGTGCTTCTGAAATGCAGCAAGAATCTCTTCCTCAGACCAATGTAACCTCTTGAAACATCAACCTTCTTATCCCACTCGGATTTGGACATCGTTGACATTACAACAATAGCTTGGACAAACTGGGACCTTAAAGGATCCATACCATTTTTTCAAAAGTCCACAGTCTCATCAAAACGGCGGAATATTTTATTAATACAATAGACCATTTACAAAGTAACCTAGCAATTGTGTTTCAGGTACACCAATATCTCGCAAAACTTTGACTTTAGGCGCAACAAAAAATTGAAGATCACAACAAACAATAGAAGGAACTCGTTTAATTAAAGTAATAACCTTTTCAGCAGATTGAATCAAGTTACTAAGGTAAGTAAAGGAAGGGATTATACGGTTGTTAAGCTACTTAGCAAGATACTAGGGCACCGACTTAAAACAGTGGCAATACTGTACTTAAGAAGCCTTTGGAGTGAAAAAACTCAAGTTTGGGCAGAAGACTTTGTCAGGATTGGACAAAAGCAGTGATGGGCGTCTTCTGATTAGGTCAGAGATTGGGTGCTGAGACCACTGTTCTCGAGCAAGGTGAGGACTAAGTCAGCTTTTTCGGGGTTTCCAATTGAAATTTTTTGGATGTTTTTAAAGCAGATTCTGGCGACAACCCACATGATTAATGAGGTAAGAGACTGTAAAAGGTTGCTCATTTGAGTGGTGGAGACATGTTTGACAAATATTGGATTAAAAAAATCTTGAAATCCATGGTTTAGTGAAGCACTAACAGTGTACTGCCATGATTCTGAACTAAAGTTCTGCGAAGAAAATTAAATGCCATGATTGCAAAAATATAGAATACACTTACCTTCACCTTATGTCCAGCATCTCCTTCAGAAAGCTAGCCTATTGTAGAAATCGTTTAAGTTGAACAGGGGGAAAAAACTGAAACCTCGAATATTATGAGCGGCGCGGCAAAACTTCGGTAATTCATAGAACAAGAAATTCTATATAACCTTGAAGCCCAGTCCATTAAGAATTTTATTTAACTTAACGTTAAGTTCTTGAAAGTTGAAATGGTTTTGAGAAGAAACAAAATTTATTATTAAAGCCCAAAGCCCAACCGACCTCGGCACTATTGGGCTTCTCGGGCTTCACCTATAATTTGTTTGGGATGAACATATTTTTGACCATTGACGATTGACAACGATAATTCATTACAATAAATAAATAAAAAATACTTTTATATGAGAGTCTTAACCTTTAAATTAAATCATGAAATCAATTAATGAGTGTTTGTCTGAGTTTACAAGCTGGTTAAATTAGTTATAAACTCTAAAATTAAACTAAACCTGTTTTATTATAACTTTTTTGGGATTATAAGCTAAAAGAAATAAATTGGGAGGGATGATCATTTTTTTTTTTTTATTACAAGCTTTAACCAAATATATTATCACATTATCCTTTTTTAATTTTAAAATTTCATGGTATACCTTTATTTTTAATAATGTAATTGTAACACCTATGAAAACTAGTACAATGCATGCAATTAACAATGGAAAATTGGGCCCAAAATGTTTCTTTTCATTACAATTCACATTTCTTTATACAACAAAGGTTACTGTTTACAAAAGTGCATTTTAAAAGACAAAATAGGGGAACAAGTGTAGCTATTGCTCCTCGCGCGCGACGCCTCAACCGCATCATCACCTAGACGCATCACAAAGGAAAATAACGGGGTGAGCACAAATATGCTCAGTAAGTAAAACTCTCTAACTGTCTGTCCTCGTGTGTGACTCTTAATTCTTTCTTTTATATTCGTTTTCTATTTCTGTTTCAATAACATCATGGCCTCATCTTACCGGAGGTACGGTCGGATGGCGTTCACACAGCACCATCTCACTTTCATGGCTATCGGGTGGAATTCACACAGTACCAAACCTTTCTTAGTGACTACCGAGTGGAGGATCACAAAGCACCAACTCGGTTCCTCCTAACTATCGGATGAGATCAACCTGCATCTACCCGTTCCTCATGAATTGGGTAATGATCACCAAGCATTACCCGTCTCTAGTCACTATCGGGTAATGATCACAAAGCATTAACCACTTCTACTAGCGTGTGGATGATGATCACAAAGCATCAACCTACATATCTCTTAACTAATAGGGTAGTGGTCACAAAGTATCTACCCGTTCCTCATGAATTTTGGGTAACGTTCACCAAGCATTTACCCCATTCTATTACTCATTGGGTGACGATCACAAGCATCGACCATCTTAAGGGTTATTCGGATGATGATCACAAAGCATCAATCCGTACCATACGGTCGGGTGATGATCACAAAGCATCATCCAACTATACTACTCTTCTAGCTCATTCGTTGTAGCATTTTTCAATGCTCTCTACCCTTGAGATAATTTTACTCACTAAGCTCTCTACTCATAGGGTATTTCTATACACAAGTTCCCTACTCTTTCTTAGGTCACTTGTCAATGCATATAACAATGCACATGGATGATTCATCTCTACTAATGCACTTGTGAAATGCCAACATGCAAAGTTGCAAGAATTAAGGTTCATTACTCACACTCAATTCTCTATTAGACATTTCATCAAACACTCATGTGCACATAATAATCTATCATAGCCATGAATCTAAAACTTTTTAACCATCCAAAATGGGGAAAAACCCCTTCACAAAGTCATAATAACCTGTCAATAAAACACTTCCAAAAAGGGTTCCATAAACACCTTCAAATCCATCTCAACTACCTTGCCAATCCAACAATCCATTTCTCATATTTACAAGGTATTAACATTCAAAGCATAGAAATCCTATTCATACATCCATACATGGCATATCACATGTATTTCACATACATACATCATACTATTAACCTAATCAAGAAATTTCATATCTCAACTTGGGTTGGGTTTACTTACTTGCTATGGAGAGACTCACCAAACTTCTTCCACTTGGTTTTCTTGACTATTCTCTCTACTCTTAAACAAAAGAATGAAAACCCTCAAATTTCAATATGGTTAAAACTCCCAAATCACACAACTTAAGTAGAGATTCTTACCTTAGGAAGCCTTGGGTTGCTTTTTCCACCCCAAACACTTCAAAACCTTGGAAATCTTGATCAAGAGAGAAGAGAAGTGAGTGAGGGAAGAAGAATGGAGTGCTGCGTTTGAGGAGAAGAAATGAGGGGTTTTGTTAATTCTAATCCCTTTAATGAAATGTATAACAAAGCATTCCCATATTGCCCTTACTCTTCTTTGGGAATTCATCTATATCCTTTGATTCATTACAAACTCACCCCCATATCAACACATTCTCCATGAAAAATCCTTACAATTAACTCCCCACTTTTCCTGCTAAAAAGGGGTAGAAAGGTCAAAATGTCCTTAGGGAAGAAATGTCTAAACTCAACCAACATTTTATTCGGCCTGTCGCCGCGCGAAGAAACCTTTGTAGCCGCGGCGAAACTGTCCAGAGAGTTTCACCCTTGGTTCAACCCATCTTCGCCGCGGCGAAGATTCTTCTTCGCCCCGGCGAAGCTTGGTACACTCAAATTCTTCTATTTTCAACCAAAATTCAGGGCAACAATCAAATAACACTCAAACAAACAAATATAACAACAACCAACTCGATTAAGGGCGAAAGAGGAAACAATAACAACGTACCTCAAGTGGGGCGTTACAGTAATAGCTTTTTTAGTCATTTTAATAATAAAATGTACTTATAAACTACATATTACCCAAACATATCAATTACTTATCAGTCACTTATAAGTATTTGAACCAAATACGTAATTGTTTAAATATTAGATGCTTGTAAACTTAAATTAGCTTATAAACACTAGTTACTTATAAGCTAATTTTCATAAACTTAGCTAAATACGCTCTAAGTTGCTTCAAATTTATTGTTTAAAATTAATTTTGTTTTCTGGTCCATTATGATAATGTCATCATACCCCAAGGGTGTTTCCAATATGCTGCTAGAATCTCTTCTTCAACCATGTATTCTAGTAATGTCAAGGTTAGAGAAGCCTTTGGAGTGAAAAAAATCTAGTTTTGGCAAAAGGGTTTTCTCGTGACTAGACACAAGCAATGTTGGGAGTTTGTTGATAAGGATTGAAATCTGAGGTTTCCAGAAACCATGTTTCTCGAAAAAGTTGAGAATTGAATCAGCCATTTCTGGAGTTTCAAAATGAATATATTTAGAACCTGATAAAGCAAAACTAAAGATAACTATTGAAACTAGATACATGTAACTAAGAGTGAGCAAGACCAGAGAATCTAGTGATACAAAATCATGCATCAAAATATCATGCTTTTGTCCAAGAGACAAAGAACAACAGGAAAACAAAAATTGCAGGAAGCCAACTACTTGGATTTTACAATGTGAGGACTCTTACAGATAGTGCATCCATGTTTCTACCCAATGATCGTTTTGCCTTTTCTGAAGGATTCAACTCCTCTTGGTACAACTTCAATAACTAGAGAGCTTCATCATAATAATTCATAGATTTGTACTGGAAGGTGTTTTCAGGCTACTCAAACATACAAATCAAACTATTTATCTTATTGATCAAACCTTTCGATAACAGAAACTGAATTATTGCAACTGTTGGTATAAGCCTCTTCTCCAAGCTCATTGTAATAAGTATTGGGCGTTCTGGGATAATGGAAGAATCTCAACCCATCTTGTTTACAAAAAGTCCATTGCCGCCGTAATCTTATCCACAGATGCCATCAAACACCATGGATACTTTGTAAATGCTGCTAAAAACTCTTTGTCAGACCAACCCCATGTCTTATAAACATCGAGTTTCCTTTCCCACAGCGACTTGCTCATTATTGTCTTCGTTACAATGGCTAGAACAAATTGTATCTTCAAAGCACTGATACAGTGATACCCATTTCCTTGACTTCCTTCACAATTTCTTTAAACACGTACGATTTCACTAAGAATGAGTGAGGCCAATGACACAAAAACCTGGAAATCTTGGCCTCACGCACACCATAATATCACAAAAATGTCAATGTTAGGTGCTATATAAGTTTCAAGATCCATATAAAGAATATAGGAGTGCGTTTAAAAGCACCAATAGTCTTCTCACGAGATTGAAGCACATTACTCTTAAGGAAGTTGAAACTAGGGACTAGACGGTTTTGAAACTAGGGACTATACGGTTTTCTAAGCTTCTAGTTAAAATATGAGGGCATAAGTTCAGTGTTTGAGAAGCCTTTGTTGGAGTAGAAAAACTTAATTTTGGGCAAAAGGGTATTCTCAGCACTGGCTAAAGCATTTTTGGTAAATTTTTTATTATATTTGAAATTATGTTTCTAAGGAACCATGGTTCTTGAACAAGACAATAACTGAGTCTGATCTTTTTAAGGATTCAAATTGAACATGTTCAGAAAGTGCTAAAACAGATTCTTGAGAGAACCCACATGAGTTTACGAGATAGGATACAGTAAATGATTCTTTATTTGTGTTATGCCTAGAAAAGTTGGGCTGATGCAGAAACCTTGTCAGCATGGATGGTCAGAGCTTAAGAAGGTTCTACAACCGCTCAGATGCAGCCACATCGCGTGATGACGTGAGTGGCATGCTCCTACCAGTGTAGTAGGTGTACACTAGGTTGGCGAATGGTTGGAAACGGTCCACATGTCCAATCCCTGTACAAGTCGAGGAAATCACGTGGGCAGGTGAGCAATGGGACGCAAAGATGGATTTGCACGACATCTACCCCACTCGCAGATTTAGTAATCATTACCTTGGTTCATCCCAGTATAAATAGAGGACTTCTCTCCCATTTGGGGGATTGGCTACTTTCACAATAGAAAAACTTATTCTCTCTCTCTTGTATTCTCCAAACTATAACTCAGTTCGCTGAGCGCGACCTGACTTCACTCATTAATACAATATCAGTGGACATAGGATTCGCCTTGTGAGCATCTGAACCACTTTAAACATTATTCTTCTCCCTTTATTCAACTAAACACTTCCATAATCACGTGTGACTTCTGAGCCCACTCAGCATTTCTCATGTGCGAATAGTTGGTGTCAAAATCAAGCATCAACAGTTTGGTGATAGAATGAAAGCCTGATTTAGTACATGTTCTTCATCAAAAGAATCTCTTACTAATCGGTCCCACTACAGCAAATGGCTCACGGTTTCGAATCTGAGCGAACCAACTATGGCAATGAAGAAATCCCTCAGGTACAGGAGGACATTTCTCTCGAAGTGCCCCCAGCCTAACAAAATGTAATGGGGGATATCCCTTCAAGCTCACGGCTTGATCTAGCCGTCATGAGTTACTTAAAGAGGTTCAACAATACTCTCCAAACGGTAAGCCAAAGGCTGAACCAATTGGATCGGGTCGTGCCACCCGAATCAAATGAGGTGGTGCAACCGCCAAAAACGCTTGCAGGTCGTGTGAAGGCGTGAAAAAGGGCAAAAGCCCATACCGCGCACACTGTAGTGTGTAAAAGAAAGGGAAAGCAAGTGACGCACATGCGCCCCAAAGGGCTCGAGGGACTAGCGAACACCGATCGTGCCTTGGGTAGAATACCCATGGCATTGCAACTCGATGACATGTCACAGTCCGAACCGTCTCTTGTCACATCGCACGAGCACTCCCACAAAAGTGCAAGGCAGGGAGATTCTCATTATTGCCAAAATGACAACTTTTATCATCGTCGTGCAAGTGATTCCCACCGTCTGCGGGTCGGTTTGTACCATTGTGGAGGTCGAGAGAGTTCCTTAAACCATTCAATGCCATCATATGGCTCCAGCCAGCGTGTGTCGAGATTGGTCGGACCTGTCAGCCGAGGCGAGGAGGAATCTGACCTACGCAACCGTGAGGGTCGAACCAACGTTGTGGAAAGGAATCCTCAGATAGCTCTGCTACCTCAGATTGAGGAACTACAGCGAGCTATAGATCAGCTAAAGGCTCAACGAAATGAGTAAGGGCAGGTCGTAGAGGCGTCTCCCTTTTCTCCAGCAGTATTAGCTTATCCCATTCCATCAAGATTTAGAATGCCTGACATGCGAGCATTCGATAGGAATTCTGATCCGCAGGATCATCTATACCAGTTATGGAACTCCACCAAGTCTCTGACTGGGCAAAATGCTGTTGCTTGGCAATAACTCTTACCTCTCATGCCAAGCGATAGTCCAAGTCGCTCCTAGCAGGATCAGTCAGCTCGTGGCCCCAGATGACCTCGACATTTCTAAGACACTTCCAAGCAAATAGGAAGTTTTCAATGCCCTTAAGCTACCTGAGCAACATAAGGCAAGAGAGGGATGAGCTCCTCCAATCTTATATTAACAGGTTCCACAAGGAGCTCCATAAAGTAGCTCACACTCCCGAAGAGTTCGTTCGGACTCTCATTATTGCGAGAGTTCGCCCGTAGACGAATTTGTGGAAGGAGCTACAATCTGAGGACGATGTTTCCCTCACCCGCTTCTACAACCTTACAGAAAAGTATCTCCGCATTGAAAACTTTGTGGCGGCGCTCAACCGCCACGACCTCGGTCCTTCAGGCAATGCTCCCGATCGGGGAGAGAACAGGAGGGCTAATCACAAATGAGCTAATGACAATTAGCGAAAAGGAAAGAAGCAGCGATATGAGCCCAAGAAATCCTACGCCCTAGTTCCTTATCGCGATCGCGACAAGAGTCAGTACACCCCTCTGAATCCTTCATTCTCGACCATCCTTGATAAGTTAGAAGAGCACATGAAAAATCCCTCTTCAGCTAGAAGCAATAAAAAATATTGTTGCTATCATCGGGATAATGGGCATCATACCGATGAGTGTCGAGCCCTCAAGCAAGCAATTGATGACCTCATTAAGTAGGGGCACTTCAAAGAGTACATCGATGACTCTGCTCTCGTTTAAGAGAAAAATCAAGAGGAACCAGGCAAGAAGCATCGTAGTCATAAAAGTCTCTACAGTGTTGGGATCATCTTTGGGGGACCACATCTCCCAGGGAATTCGCGAGGTGCCCATGAAAGGTATACTTGCGCAGCCCGTCATGATCCCATAAGTGCGATGAGCACGACACTGCGACCAGCAAAGGTTCATAGAGAGGAGGAAATCACCTTCTTTGAGAAAGATGCAATACGATTACATCATCCCCATGATGATGCTCTCGTCATCACGCCCAAAATAGGGCGGTGCAAGGTTCATCAAATGCTGGTGGACAACGGAAGCATTGTGAACATCTTGTTCCAGCAAGCTTTCGAAATGATGAAACTGGATGAGGCCAATCTGAAGCCTGCCTCCATCCCTCTATATGGTTTCATCGGGGATCACCTGATCCACAAGGGGACAATCTCACTCTTGGTCACATTGGGTGACACCAACGAGGTGACCAAAATTACCGAGTTCCTAGTGGTGGACTGTCTGTCCGCTTTCAATGGCATCTTGGGACGACCACTGCTAAGAAACTTCAAAGCAGTCACCTTGATCTACCATCTAAAGATGAAGTTCCTCACCCCGATGGGAATAGAGGAAGTAACTGGATCTCAACGCGCATCTTGCGACTGCTATATAAGGACAGTGCAGATAGCGTGCAAGGGAAAAGGCACTCCACTTGACATCCCTGAACAGGTAATGACGATCAGCCGGATCAAACCACAGCCTGACCCAATTGAGGATAACATGGATCCTCGTATCCAGGAATGCCCTTCTATTGGGCCGGTTGAGGACCTATTTGAAGTATCAGTCGATCAGAACGAGCTGAGACGAGTGTTGAGAATTGGGAGTAATCTCAACCCCCAGCTCGCCAGCGACCAGACCAACTTCCTCAGGGAAAATATCGACGTGTTCGCATGGACTCATGCTGACATGGTCAGAATTAGCCCAAATATCATATGCCACACCTTGAATATCGATAGTGAGGTCAGACCGGTCTGCCAGAAGAGAAAAGCAATGGATCCAGAGAGATATGCTGTCTTAAAAGTTGAGATAGATAATCTCCTACTACACGGATCCATCTGGGAGGTACTCTACCTGAGCTGGGTTGCCAACCCGGTTTTGGTAAAAAAGTCTAACGGCAAGTAGTGGACTTCCGTTGACTTCATCGACCTCAATAAAGCTTGTCCGAAAGATAACTTTCCCTTGCCAAGAATCAACCAGCTCGTTGATGCCACCTCCAGGCATGAGCTGTTGAGTTTTATGGACTCCTACTCGGGATATAATCAGATTCCAATATATGCGTCGGACGAAGGCATACCTCATTTTTCACAGATCGAAGGCTGTATTGCTACAAGGTTATGCCCTTCGACCGAAAGAACTCTGGGACAACTTACCAATGACTGGTTAATCGGATGTTTTCTGAGCAGATCAGAAAATTAATGGAAGTCTATGTTGATGACATACTGGTCAAATCGCATGTCACTTCAGATCACATAGCACATCTTGCTGAGATGTTTGGTATACTTCAGAGGTACAGAATGAAGCTCAATCCTCTCAAATATTCATTCGGAGTATTCTCGGGGAAATTCCTAGGGTACATGGTTAACTAGAGGGGAATAGAGATCAACCCCGAAAAGATCCAAGCTCTCTTCGATATGAAAAGCCCGACTAACCGAAAATAGGTTCATAGTCTCAATGGGCGAATAACAGCACTCAGTCACTTCATATCAAAGGCAACATATCGCTGCTTGTCGTTCTTTAATATACTCAGGGCCAACAAAAAATTCGAATGGACTTCCAAGTGCAAATAGGCATTCTAAAGCATTAAAAAGCACTTCGGAAAGCCACATCTTTTGTCAAAGCCTTTCCCTCAAGAAATTCTTCTCCTGTATTTGTCTGTCTCTCAGTATGCAGTCAGTGCAGCTCTAATTTAGGAGGAAGACAGTGTCTAATGGCCAGTATATTACGCGAATAGGCGTCTGCTAGACGCCGAAATGTGGTATCTAGAAATGAAGCAATTAGCTTATGACCTGCTGATCGCCTCTAGGAAGTTGTGACCTTATTTTCATGCCCACAAAATCCATGTATTGACCAACTATCTGCTCAAGCAAGTCCTTTAGAAACCAGAGGCTTCGAGTAAGTTGTTCAAGTGGGCTATGGAACTAAGTCAGTTCGATCTGCAGTACATACCGAAAGCAACCATCAAAGGGCAAGCTATTACCGATTTCATCTCAAAATTTTCATATCAATTGATTTAGGAATTCGAGTAGCAGGCCAGTGAAGTCAAACAGAAAACCGTTCAGAATCTTTCAACCTAGAGCCTCTATATCGATGGATCCTCGAACAGGAAAAAGGTCGGGGCATGCCTTCTCCTCCTTAGTCCCGAAGGGACTCACATTCATGGTATTCTTTGGTTTGGGTTCAAAGCGACCAATAACGTGGTTGAGTATGAGGCCTTGCTCGCTGGTCTATGGTTGGCAAGAGAAATGGGATCAACCACGATTAGCATCCATAGTGACTCCATGCTGGTTATTAACTAGATCTTGGGGGAATACTAGGCTAAGGAAGAAAATATGATCAGTTATATGAAGAAAGCTAAGGCCGCGCTCAAGCCACTCAAGCACTTCATGATCACTCAGATCCCCAGAGACAGTAATTCTATCGCAGATGTCTTGGCAAAGATAGCCTCGTCGCTGGACTTAGATGCGTCAGAGAGTATTCTTGTTTGGTTCATAGAGATCCTTAGTATTAGCATGCCCGAACAGGCCATGAATATGACCGAGTCAGTTTCCTAGATGACCCCAATAATTTAGTATCTCCGAGATGGGACCTTGCCCAACGATAAGTTCGAGGCAAGAACCATGCAAACTAGAGCTGCTTGTTACACACTTATAGGAGATCAATTGTACAAGCAAGGGTTTAGTGCCCCTCTCCTCCGATGTGTAACCGATAAAGAAGCAGACTATATCATGAGAGAGATACATGAAGGGATCTGTGGTAATCACACGACCGCGCGATCTCTCGCCAACAAAGTTGTTTGTCAAGAGTATTATTGGCCCCTAATCCAAGAGGATACCTACAACTTTGTGAAAAAGTATGACAAGAGCCAACGGTTCGCGAACATATCGCGAGCTCCTGGCCATTCTCCATGTGGGGAATCGATCTTATTGGACCCATGCCAGTTGATAGGGGAAGAGTCAAGTATGCAGTGGTCGTGGTGGATTACTTTATCAAGTGGGCCGAGGTCGAATCTTTGGCTGTGATCACCACCAAAAAACTCAAGGACTTTGTCTTCAAAAACATATTGTACCTCTATGGAATTCCTCATACCTTCATCTTTGATAATGGAAAGCAGTTCGATAACGAGGAATTCAAGCAGTTTTGCGATGAACTGGGAATCCACAAAAAGTTCACATCAGTCGCAAGACCACAAGCAAATGGCCAGGTTGAAGCTATCAACAAGACCATCAAGCATACTCTGAAAGCCAAACTTGGCGCTGCCAAGGGTAACTAGGCTGACAACCTCCCTAAAGTCTTATGGGCATATAGGACAACTCTGAGAACCTCTACTTCAGAAACACCCTTCTCGCTAGCATATGGCTATGAGGCGATGATCCCCGTGGAGGTAGGAACTGGTTTGCTTCGGAGAGACCTGTTTAATGAAACAGACAATAAAGCGCTTATGCGCGCAAGTTTGGATTTAGTTGAATAACATCGCAGCAAGGCTTAGCTAAGGATAACAACCTACCAACAGCACACGAAAAGGTTATTCGACTCTAAGATTAGAAGAAAATACTTCCAGGTCGGCGACCTTGTTCTGAAAGAAGTCCTTCTCGGTACAAGAGAACCTAGTACGAGAGTATTGAGACCAAATTGGGAAGGCCCATACCGCATCGCTAACGTGATAAGACCCGAGACTTATCACCTTAAAAGGCTGAACGGTTCCGAAGTGCCGCGAGCTTGGAATGCTGAACACCTTCGCCCCTATTATCAGTAATTTCGAACTCATTTTTTTCTAATTTTCTTGTAAAGACTTACTTTTGCAAGCCTTATAAATAAGATAAACTCTTTTTTACTATCGTTTCCCGCATGTGTACCCTTTTGTTCGCATAAATATTATTTGTACAAATACTACTATAAATAGTTAGAAAGCGACCTCATGTCCACCTGTGTAACATTTGTAAGGTATGAAAAATTATAAGTACTCACGAATGATCAAGGAAACGATCTCTTTATTTATTGTAAAATAAAATAAGTACATATTTGCGAGCATAGAAACAGTAGTAAAAAGCAGAAGCCATCACTGGCCTTCGTCCCCAGGCCTTGGAGGTGCGACCTCAGTATCCCCAGGTTGGTCATCAAACACCTGGTCGACTGTTGGTTCCTCCGGGACGTACTTCGGATGTTCATCTTCCAGATTAGGCCCCTGACCTTCCTCCTTGTCATCGGCTCGTGCCATGGAAGCGAGGATCCTTTAGTAATCGTCCGGGAGGTCAGTGAAGTCTATGTTGGGATTCTTTGGCCGAAAGGGCATAGATGGACTAGATCGACTAGTCGGCAACACTCCTCTCAATCTCTAGCTCTTGTCGCTTCATCTCTTCGGTTAGCGAAGTGACACGACTGTGGGAGAATTGGAGTTCGGCCTCAAGTGCCCACTTCTGCTTTTCGGTGGCTTCCCACAACTGCACTCTGTCCTGCTCTGCTCGCAAGGCCCGCTCGGAGTTTGCTCATAGCTCTAGCTCTTTCTCGCCAGCCTCCTTGGTGAGTCTGGCCACTGTCCTTTGAGCTCTTTAACCTCCTCTCATCTCTTCTCTAGCTCGACCTTCTGGAAATCCACCGTGCGAAGCACAATGTTCCTCTCAGATAGATATTGGTTCGCTTGAACGGTGGATAGGTTCTTCTCTGCTTATGCGGCTTCTAAGTCCCATTTCAGCCACACGTTTTCTTCTCTCAGCTCGACCATCCCCTCAGCGACCCCCAACTAAGTCTTCTATTGGGCCAGGTGCATGGTGAGAAGGGACTGCGAAGTGAAGAGAACAAGGGGTTAAATTCTTTTTTTATTAAAAAAGTAAGGAAATGTAAGAAAGTCCTTGACGAGGACAAACCATTTTACCTGGCTTTGATGCTGAAAGGCCATGGTCATCAGGTCCACGGGTTAGAGACCACGAACTTCTTAAACGCCTTTGCGAGCTGGCACTCTAACAAGGTTAACATCACTGGCTGCAAATGCTCCAGGAATTGCCCCACGGAGTCCAGCACGAGAGTGCCCGTTCCCTCAACAGGTGGTACCTCACCCACTGGTTCCTTGCCCATTTTCCTCCCAGGATCTGCGACCTCCCTTTGCCCTATTAGCGGACCCTTAGGGGCAACGGTGACACCAATCGAGCCCCGAGGAGGCCCTCCCAAGCGGAAGGCCTGGTAGGGCTGCGACCTCCCGGGCTGAATGCCCAAACCCTCCGGCTCGAACTATAACTCCTCGGCCCGAAGCTGCTTCCTCTTTTTTTACTTCTAAGCCATCATCTTTTGCTCAGGACAAGCAGCCGCAGATTGGGGAGCACCCGCTGGTCGTACCGGTGCCCCTGCCAGCATCCCACCATTGGGAGTCACCCTAGCTGGTCCTATGGCATCGACCCGAGGGAAGGTGAACTCCCTAGCTCTCAGCGACTTGGGTACCTTGGGTGGCATGGTCGCTGCATGCGAACATCATTAGCAAAACAGTTCACCCCATGCAAATAACAAAGTTGGCTAAAGTTACGAATACTTACTCGGTAAGGTTTCTAAGGTCGCTTCGGGGTTGAGAAAGTCGCTCTGCAGGTTCGCAGTTGTCACGAGCAGCCTCGCGTCACGACTCTATTTGGGCAGAAAACCAAAGGCGATTATTCTGTTGAAATCGACGAGAGCTGACAACCTGGTCGTCTTATTTACTGCAAAGAAGCAAAGAGAGCTCGTTAGCAAAGATTAAAAGAAGGAAAATTCGCCAAGAAAATGAAAGGAAAACCTACTCAGCTCCCTAAACTGGCAGATGTCATCATAGTGAAAAAAGAAAAAATTTGTCTCATACGCCTCGACATTCCTGAGGTAACTGTGTATTCCTCCCTCGATCGTAGATCTCTTCGAGAGGCAAAAAGAGTCATTGTCTTTACTCTTCTTCAAATAGTAGAGCAGCCGAGCTCTAGCGTGGTTAGCTTGCCTAGACCGTTCTTACCTTATGTGATATATATAGTCACCGCTATCATATACGCATTTGGCATCAGCTGTAACAGTGCGACCCCGAAATGATCGAGGACCGACCTTATGAAAGGGTTGAAGGGAATTAGCGCTCCACATTTAAAAATGTTCTCAGAGATCGCAGCCATTCCTTTTGGCAGATTCCAAGCTGTATACGTCCTGTGCTGATAGACATCTACGCTAAGTGCATATTGGTCTACTGCTTTTTGAATTTCCTCTACTGTGGCTATTGCCAGGATTTTCTCAGAGGGACCCGCTGGGATGTCATGCACCGGCGAGCTCGTTCCCTCATATATTCTGGTTGTTGAAGTGTCCATTTCTTCTACGGTTTAAAAAAGAGTGACATACAGGAATTACTCAATCGTTGTATAAAGTTTTGTACGATGACGTGGAAGAAAAGGTAAACACTATCTTCCTTAAACCCTAGAAAAACCCTAAGAATCCTTGGGGACCACCCTTAATGACTCAAACCCTAGAGGAAAGCCTCTTCTCTGATTAATCACCAGCATACACTCGCTGTTATCACATGGTTGTCGTCAAAACAGAAAAAGGAAAGTAATGAAAGAATCATATTTACCTCTTGAGTATGAAGATGGAATTTCCTGCTGTGAACGTCAAGTGTGCACCAACTTGGGAGGTGGAAAACCTAGTCTCACGAAAGCTTCTTACTCTTTCTGAAAAAGTGAGTATTGTGACATTGCTTGAGGTGAGCCTAGGATTTTATAGTGAAGGAAGTGGTGCTCGGTTTTCTCGAAGCCAAGCAACGTTTGAACGAAAATCATCTCTCGCTGTTGATCGCGACCACGTGTCATCAATCAACGGGGAAGAGTAATCACCATGCTTCAAGAAATCAAATCGTCGCTTCCCTCCGTTGAAATGATCGAGCGATGGCTCGTTTCCCTCCTCTACATTAAATGCACTCTTATCCGCATTTAATGTTCTGATAAGGAATGTCGTTTCAACATGGCTTACATTTAATGCACATGGCTGACACTTATTGCACATAGGACATGTCTGTCAGAGCAAAAAGTGTTTCATTAATGTATTAGCTGCCAAAGCACAATGGATAACATCTAAAAAGGTCGTTAGATAAAACACTCTTTGTCACATGTCTGCTATGAAGCGACGTGACCCTTTGCCTTTAGCAAAAAATACGCTAAGTATAACTAGGTCACGAACCTCGGTCAAGGTAAGAGCATCAATATGGCACTGAATAAGGTCTGGTCCAGGTCGTGGGCCTTGCGGAAGAAGACCACTTCAGGTCATCTATATGAAAATGTCTTACGACCTTCTTGCAACCAGGTCGGATCGATCGGGTGTCATTCGGCACATATCAAATCAAGGCATAATTGTGTAGTTCTCAAGGTTCGATTCTCAAACCTTAAAAACTAGAGGACTTCTGTTATGCTTGGAAAAGTAAGGTTGACACAGAAGCCTTGTCAACATGGATGGTCAGAGCTTAAAAAGGTTCTACAACCACTCAGATGCGGCCATGTCGCGTGATGACGTGAGTGGCATGCTCTTACCAGTGTAGTAGGTGTACGCCAGGTTGACCAATGGTTGAAAATGATCCACGTGTCCAATCCCTACACGAGTCAAGGAAATCGTGTGGGCAGGTGAGCAATGGGACGCAAAGATTGATTTGCACAACATCTACCCCACTCGCAGATTTAGTAATCATTACCTTGGTTCATCCCATTATAAATAGAGGATTTCTCTCCATTTGGGGGATTGGCTAATTTCACTCTAGAAAAGCTTGTTCTCTCTCTCTCTTGTATTCTCCAAACTATAACTCAGCTTGTTGAGCGCGACTTGACTTCACTCATTAATACAATATCAGTGGACTTAGGATTCGCCTTGTGAGAATCCGAACCACTTTAAACATTGTTCTTCTCCCTTTATTCAACTAAACACTTCCATAATCACGTGTGACTTCTGAGCCCACTCAACATTTCTCACGTGCGAATAGTTGGTGTCAAAATCAAGCATCAACAATTTGTAATTTTTGAGATGTATGTTTGTCATCCAATCTCCTTTGAATGAGGATTACAAATGGCTAGACATTTAAACAAGTAATGATAAAAAGTAAACTTAAGTTAATATCTACTATCAATCAAGTTAACTTCTTTGCTTTAGATATGGGACAATTATATATTTTTAGCACTAGAATTTTATCTCCTAATCAACCACTAATCTATTCATTTTTCAACACGTAATAGTGTTCATGATTGATGAGATTGTTTTACAAAATCGTAAAGAACAATGGCATTCTCCAGTAAAATAGAGTTAAAAAAAAAAAAAAAAAAAAAGATAATCTTGTGTCTTGGTGATGACTAGGGGTGCAGTCGAACCGAGTAGCTCGTGAGCTACTTGGATTCAACTCGTAATGAGCTCAACCTCGACTCGTCAGAGAACGAGTAGTTCACGAGTTCGAGCTCAACTTCAAGCTCATGAAAAATGTTGAGCTTTTCGTGCTCGATTCGAACTGCTCGCGAGCTGTTCGAATAAATCGAGATGTCATTCGAGTAGGAGAGCTCGTGAGATCGATCGGTAAGGCAAAGCTCGTGTATTCATATTTGCCCTAAAATCTGAAATAAACTCATTCATTCGACTGAAAACAAAGACATTCAGCTACTCACCTCCGCCAAAACACACCGCAAGAACTGAGACACCACCATTGTCCAGCCTTCATCAAACCTTCATTCAACTACTACTGACCAACGACCAGCTTTAGCTACTACCATCCACCATCCTCTTCCCTTCTTCACTTTTATTTTGTTATTTTGTTAATGTTATGTAGGTAAGCTACTGTCGAGTTTATTGAAACTTCTTTAGTTTTCTTATTTGGCTACTTCCCTTCTTCATTTCTTATTTCGTATCTGTTTCAAAGGAACTGAGATCAGTTAGAAGCATTATCTAAAAAGCTCAAGGTAAAAACTATTAGAATAGAGGCTCCTTCTCAGTCTATTACTGCGACAAGGTACATTTTCCGACTTTGAACGATTAACTTTGTAGAGGTCTTAAAGCTTGATGATGATGGGATCTTTGTAATTATGAATTTGTTTCAGCAAATCTTGGTCACATCTACATGAAAATGAGTATAAGAGATGAATCAGAGTCAAGAAAACAAACACACTTAGTATGATTTCTGATTATAAATTGATGCTATTTAAGTCAGAGACATTTCATATTAGTTTTCATGTAAAAGAAAAGGGCTTAAAAGACTTCATGAATTCTGCTACCGTTTTCTACTGGTCAAAATAGACAATTGTAGCTAAGTTAGGTCCAGTTGTTTATTGACTTTCTATCACCTACTTTGATTGGCTGCCGAGAAAAACGTACAAAGAGAGAAAAGGAATCTAAAATCTAACCTCCATTCATTCCATTGTTTCCACAAAACAAAACAAAGAATCATCAGTTCAAAAATCAAAAAGCCATAAACTTGCTTACTTGAGTCCAGATCACATCAAAACATTCATAACCCAGAAATGGTAAACAAAGAACTGTAAAAGGGTTGAAGGAATGATAAATGAGGGTAATGAGATAAAAGAGATGTGGTTCATATCTGGTAGTGATTCAAGAGCGACTGAGAAAGTGGGAAGGGGATAGTGATTCATAAATAAGGGAAATGAATGGTATCATATCATGGATAAAGTATTCATAAATAACTCAAAAAGTTGCCAATTATGCACGACCTCATATTCAGATAAAGTATTTTGTGCTTAGGCAAAGTTATATTAAACTTTAGTTATAGAACAGAAACTGGGCCTAAAACTGTTTTATCCATTAGGCAGCATGTCTACATAGTTCAAAAATATACTTCCTTCTTTTAAATTGCCTCCATAATTAGTACTTCCTTCTTTTAATGACTTTTTTGTAGTTACTTTTCTTTTTTATTCTTTTTAATAACTTTGTGTAGCATGTCTTTTAATGTTTATGACTTTAGATTCTTTTTGCAGAGGGATTTGTTTATTCCAACGGAGCATCCGTCATTCACCCCCAATCCAACACACCCTTCCACTTCACAAACGCAATCAGTAGAAGATATCTTTGAAACCTGGTCTGATGATGATGCGACACCCACAGGCACACCTAGTGATGGTGTTGATGCTTCTACCCCTCGTACTGACGAGGAGCAAGTTAATCATTTTCAGAGGAAAAAGCGACCAAAGACATCAGCGGTTTAGAATGAATTTAAAGAGGTAGTTCTTGTTAGTGTATGCCCTAGGAACAAATTATATCATCGGTTCCGAGGCATTATGTTTTGTATATATATATATATATGTGTGAATGTATATAGTTGTATATACATTTTATCTTATCAATAGAAGAAAGTGTTCTTATTTCACATGTGGTTTATTGCTTCATTTATATATATGTATTACATGTGAAATGTCCGGATGATACAAATCTTTAGAAGATCAAAATCATCAAAGTATTCCCTACATAGGTAATATTAATTGGGCAATAATATTATATAGTAGGCATATTGAATGCCTCCATAGAATATCATGTGATGGTATTGGTGTGGGTAATTATAAAAGTTATATCACTAGGGCATTAGCATGGATACGCGGTTAGTGAACTGTTTATCGAATATGGCCATTTATGATGAATCACATGGACATTTAAAATTTAGTTAATGATTTATCATAAGATCGTACTAGGGTATTATTAATCCTTAGACCTGAGATATCACGGTTGGATTCTGCATAAACGCATATGGTTCATATGGTGTATAAACATGAGGCTAATCATGCCATGTGTTAATAAGCCGAATTGGCCATGTGTTTTTTATGTGTGAGGACAAGTGATAGTCAAGATGGGATCCGTTAACTTGGTATAGATTGATATCAAGTTCTTAGACAAATGTCAAGATACATTGGAAAAGGGAAATCTCCGGCCAGGGTATATAAAATGTTACATGAAAGGTTGTTTCATGGTGACACGTTCCGTATATATTGCATTAAAATTAAGATAAGGATTTTGACATACCATAAATCCATTCTTAATTGGGATTAGACAACGGAAGGATTTGATTATACAACATGTATGATTGTAAAAGGTTCGTTGGAGTATATCTTCATTGTGACTTAGGGGTTATGGAGCATTGCTAGATGCCTACCATAATCAGTGGGAGTTTTGTTCATAAAGAGTTATGACAAAACATATCGAAATAGATTGTGATATTGGGCCCACGGCTAGGCCACAGTGAACCTAAGAGGTCACACATAAAAACTAAGGAGAATGGAGAAATAGCCAAAGAGAGTTGATTATCCAAGGTTGGCTAGCACCTACCAAGGGTAATAAAGTTATTTATATGAAACATTTTCTTTATATTAAATTGGATTTTACAAGGGGTTGTAATTGTAAACAATTTAAGGGTTAAATTGTTATGTAAACAATTTAAGAGTTAAATTGTTAATTGTGATTAAATGTTAATCCAATGTTATCATTTAAAGAAGTCTAACAACTTCATAACAATTATGGAATTGTTTAAGGAAGTCCAAAACAATTATTGAATTGTTTACAAGGATTCCTATATAAAGAAAATGATATATCAATTTTTGTGTAGAAAAAAAATCTCTAAGAACCCTAAATCTCCCTCTTGGTCAAATTTCTTCTTCCCTTGGTGTGGATACTCTTTTGCTTAATTTCTCTTGAAATTAAGAGTCTCCAACGTTGCTAAGGGCTTAAGGTAACATGTTCTACCTTACTTATTTCAATTTGATTGAAATTTATTTTTAAAATATGACTATACTTGTTATAGTATGATATGCTTGATTCTCCATGCATCTATCTTTCAGTTCTACCAGATGGTTCTACAAAGGGAGAGTGTATTCATTGTAAGGCAAAGCTTGCAATAACGGAGACCAAGAGCACAACTCAGTTTGCAAGACATTTGAAATCATGTTTGAAGCAAATAGGTAGTCAAATGCAAACAAAGTTGTTTTTTCGGCCAGCTAGTTCAACGGATGATATCTCAATGCAATCTGCACTTGCATTTTCAGATGCCAAGTTTGATATGAACAAGATGCAGGAACTAGCTGTAAATTGGGTGCTCATGCATGAGCATCCATTTACAGTTCTGGAGGAGAAGGGTTTTAACATGATGCAAAAATGTGGTATGCCACTATGGGAGAAGATAACGCGTACTGCTTTGAAACAACATTGTGTGACTGTGTATGAGATACAAAAGAAGAAGTTGGTTAATTTGCTTAAGAGTATTAACAATATTAGTTTGACAACTGATCTATGAAATTCTTCTAATCAGAGGCTTGAGTACATGGTTGTCATCGAACATTTTATTGATAATGATTGAAAGTTGCAGAAGCGTGTGCTCAATTTTGCTCATATACCGGCTCCTCGACCTGGTGTTGAGATTGCTGCTGCTATTCATAAGTGTTTAATTGAATGGGGAATTGAGAACAAGGTGTTCAGTATCTCAGTTGACAATGCTTCAAGTAATGACGCAACAATCAAGATTTTGAGGGAGAATTAAGGAAGAAACAAGAAGCTAATGTGTGATGGGAGGTTGTTTCATATGCGGTGCACGGCACGCATATTGAATCTCATGGCTCAGGATGGGCTTTCCCAAATTAAGCCCATCATTCAAGACATATTTGACCGTATTTTGTATGTCAAGCAATCAGCGACCAGAGCAATTATGTTTTTAGAGATTGTTCAAATGTTACAGTTGCCCAAACGGAAACTCATACTTGATTGCAAAACGAGGTGGAATTCTACTTATCAGATGTTGACACTTGCAATTCAATACAGAGATGTGTTTCCAATGTTAGTTCAATTGGATAATAACTTTACTTTTGCCCCAATAGATGAAGATTGGGAAAAACTTAAGAAAGCGTGTGAGATTTTAGAAGCCTTCAACTCGGCAACTAATGTCATATCAGGGAGTGAGTACCCCACTTCTAACTTATTTTTGCAAGAAATTTTTGACATAAAAGAGTTGCTAGATGAAAAATGTTCTGAAGATGATGATTTCATTCGATCAATGGTGGGAAAGATGAAAGAAAAGTTTGACAAGTATTGGGGGGAATGCAATTTCATAATGGCAATTGCAGCTGTATTGGATCCGAGGATCTACCCACAAATGTATCCTGATGAAGAAGCACAAGACAAAATTGATGAAGTGCAAGCTGCCTTGTATGAGATTTATGAGGAATATATAGCAGAAACTCAATCTACCAACAGTGAACCACCTTGTAGAAATTAGTAAAGTTTAGCGGGACAATGTACAACGCCCTAAATGTACTAGTTCATAATTCTGCCAGTTTTTTAAGACAACTCAAATGGTGCAACATGAGAAACTGAGTTAGATCGTTATCTAGAGGAGAAATTTTGTTATGGGACGAGGATGATACCTCATTTGATGCGTTACAATGGTGGAGGGTAAATCAAACGAACTATCGCATTCTATCTAAGATGGCTCGTGAAATACTTGCCATTCCAATCACCACGGTCGCTTCAGAGGCAACTTTCAGTGCAGGGAGTCAAGTTATTGACACTTATCGATCATCGTTGTCTCTCGATACCATGCAAATGCTACTCTATGGTGGTGATTGGTGTCGCAATCTCTATGGAGTCAAGAAAAGTTACAAAGTAAGTTTCATACTTCTATAGTCCATTTTATTAAAATTATGTATTAATTTGGTCATTTATTAACATTATTGAAACTAAATCAATATGTTTTCCTTTTTGTTGTTTAGAAAGAGAAGACAAATGAGGAGTTTCGGCTTTCGATCCTATGAAGTTTTGGTGGAATCTTGACAGGTTAGTGATAGTAAATGTTTAACTTTTTATGAGAAATTAGTTAAACCATTAAAGTGATTGTTATATGATTTGTTTTTCTTTTTCTCCCTGTGATCAGATCAACGTCAATTGGAGCTCAAGTGGGCAACCAACTGAGGTTTGTTTTTATCTCAGCTAGCAGTTTTTTATTGCTTGGATAAATTTTTAGTCTGTAGGAGTGTGTTTGGTGGTTTTGTAATGTGGTTTGGTGGTTTGGTGGTTTTGCAACCTCAGCTGCTTTGGTGGTTTTGTAATGTGAAGTGTGTTTGATTGTTGAAAATGGGAGGGTTTTGTATTTTGTTTATGGTTAGTGTTGAGTTTTATGGGTTTTGAGATGGTTTTGTAATTGGGTTTTGTGTGTTTGAGTTGGTAAGTGAAATTGGTGGATATATCTAGTGAACTAGATTGAACATACTTTGTGGTTGCTGGGTTAGGCAGTAATGTGTTACTATTTCTAAAAATTGAATATAATATGTTTGCTATATGCAAATTTCAATGATTTGGGATGCTTTACATGTGCACAGGATGTTGAAGAAGGGTGTTGATGAAGGAAGGTGGTCTGAAAATTTTGTCTAGCTTAAAGGCATAACACCAGAAGGAAGATGGAATTTTGTCTAGTTTTTTACAGTCTGAAACTGATTGTTGTTCTTTTACTTTTACTTCAGAACTGCTACTTGAGTGGTTTAAGCTTGATTAAGATCGAGACACAGATATTGACAAGCATATAAATTATATTGTCTCAAGATTAGCTTCAGCTATTTTAATTGATTTGTAGCATGATTTTATATCAAGTTGCAAAACTATGTGGTTTGCCAGAATAAATTTTAATGCTATGAAAACTAATCTTAATTTCCCATTACAACACGTTGTGAAGATAAATCTCCAACCAATTCAAATGCTTTTACTGCAACTTTAGCTGCTTTTGAATTTCAGAGCTTGGATATTCAAAAATCTGCAAATCTGCAACCTATTCAAAAATCTGCAAATCTGCAACCTATTCAAAAATCTGCAAATGAGCTTGGCTCGAGCTCGAGCTCGACCCTTCTCAACGAGCCAAGCTCGAGCCAGGCACTGCTCGGCTCGGCTCGGCTCATATGCACACCTAGTGATGACTGCAGTATTCAGTTAACAACTTCTATCTTCAAGTTGACTTGGGTTGACATACGAACTAACCAGACACAACAATTTCTAAGTTTCACTGAAGTTATTAACTCACTGAGCTTCCCTTTCAAATGTTTTTCTAATGGGAGAGAAGAAAATTTCACTATAGAACGAAGTCGTGCCTCCTAAAAACATCACAGAGATCAAGGAAATTAATATCAACCAAAGGTAACTAGCTGCAGAGTTTTTAACAAGACTAAACGAAGCCAGATATCACAGTTTAATACAAAAAATAAAAAATTGGAAGTAACTCAAAACTAACCTGGACTGGATGCTCTTTTTTACTACAAGTAAACCCAATCTGAATACAATGAATTTAACTAGATCAAGTAACACTATCATTCTGATGTCAACATGTTACAAATGCTGCTTTCCTTTCACTTTGCCATCTTTGAAAGATCCAGCTTCTCTGTACAGCTTCATTAACTGGGGCGCTTTGTCATAACAATTGTCAAACCTCTGCAAGAAGGTTTCTTCAGGAAGTCGAAACGATGTAACAGGGTTATAAGGATTATTCTTAAGCAAACCTTTGGATGACAGATATTGAAGAGCTGAACCACGAGGAACTATTCTCTTCTCCAAGCTAAGTGAAAGAAGATTTGACTGCTTCAGAATGACAGAAGGCTCCCAACCCATTTTGTTTACAAAATGGTCCATCACTCCCATAATCTTATCCACGGATGTAATCATACACCAAGGATTCTTTCGAAATGCTATAAGAATCTCTTCCTCAGACCAACCCCACCTCTTGTAAACATCAATCTTCTTATCCCAGTGAGATTTGGAAATTGCCACATTATATGAATAACAATAACAAACTGACCTTATAGGATTTATACCCATTTTCTTTACCAAGTCCAAAGTCTCTTCAAACCGACTAAAGCCATTTATAAATATGTAAGGCCGATTACTAAGTAACCTAAAAATATTTGATTCAGGCACACCATTATCTCGCAAATAACCGACTTTAGGTGCAATCAATTTTTTAAGATCACGATAAAGAATGCTTGGAGAGCGTTTAACAGCAGTAATAGCCTTTTCACTTGATTGAAGCAAGTTACTAAGGTAATGAAAGGAATGGATTATTTGGTTTTTTAAGCTCGTATGTAAGATGTTAGGGTCCCGACATAAAAGTTTTGCAAGAACGGGACTTGAAACGCCTTTGGAGTGAAAAAAACTCAAGTTTTGGCAGAAGGGTTTTCTCAGGATTGCACAAAAGAAGTTTTGGGCGCTTTCTGATGAGGTCTAAAATTTGGCATTCTGAGAAGCCATTGCTCTTGAAAAAGTTTACCACTAAGTCTGGTTTTTCTAGAGTATCAAATTGAACTTTTTTGGATGTCTTTGGAGCAGATTCAGAAGACAACCCACATGAATTAATAAGGTATGAAATGGTAAAAGATTGTTCATTTGAGTTGGTTGAGATGTATTTGACAAAAATTGGATAGGAAAAAACTTGAAATTTATTAGGGTTTAATAAAGCTAAGTTAGCATATCTACCATGACTATGAAGTAAATTTCTGAAGAGAAAATTAAACATCGTAGTTGCCAAAGTGATTGAATAAACTCACCTATGCTTGAGAGTTGAGAAAATTTCTTTAAAGTCTCGCATTATTTTGGAGACCCGTCGAACTTGAAATCTTGAACAGATGAAAGTAAAAGTGTAAAACCCTGGTAAGTTTAGAATTGCAGGCTGACTTGACATAATTATAGGTCTCACCGAAACACCAACGTATCGTTCAAATTATGGCAATATTATTTGGGCAATGAGCGTAAACATTACACGCCCCTGTAAGTTTCAAAATTTACTTTTGTCACCCATAACTGCGAAAAACACCAATTAGACCCCCTACCCTGTTAAATTGCGACCAACGATTTGCAGATCGCGGCCACGATCTCCAATGGCCGGTTGTGATTGAAATTTATTTGTTTATTTATTTAATTTCGTTTAAATTTTTTAGTTTGTTTTTAATATTTAAATTCTTTTTTATAACAATTTAATTTTAACGGAAAAATGTAAAGGCAAGGGCTTGGTATTATTTTTTTGAAAGTTTCAGGGGGCGTAATGTCCTAAGCCCTTTGGACAATTTGTATTAGGGTTTTTTTTCTTCTAACTTTATAACTAATACTCTTGTATAGATATAGGCATCTCAAGTAATTTAAGTAGTAAATATTAATGTTAGAACCTTATTAAACTAAATATTATTATTTTTATTTTATTTATTCAATCAATAATTCTTCTACAACCAATTCCATTTTATGACAACTCAGTTTAAAATATGGCTTTTGACCATACAAATGTCCATGGGTCGCGCTTAATTTCTTTGTGTGCAAGTTCAATGGATTGTAAGTGACCTCAATCTCACAGGATCAGTTATCTTCTGTAACTATAGATTTTTACCGTCTACAATACCCTTAATGAATGATGTATCAATGAAAAAGTGTTATTACATCAGTTTATATATAGTAGATTGTATATTTAGTTTGAACACATGTCATCACTCTTACTTTTTTTCTTTTAAAACATGAAGACTTTAGTTACAAATGTAGCACCAAAGGTAAGCATTTATATATGAAGTGGAAATGTTATTGTACAAATATACTTGCGATTTGGTTAACATTACAAATCATGAAATTAATTTTAGTGATGGCATCTTGTTTGTTCAGGGTTGTTTGGCCGATGTAGGATTCAAAAAACACATGGAGTCACAATTTCATGTGACAAGCCCTAGATAATTTAATGTTTGGTAAAAGGTAAACATTGAAAAGATGATTCTCATCGAAAGAAGAAAATGTTTGAAAACGAACCCCAACTACTTTTGATTATTATTATTTCTCTATTCTTTTTTCTATCTTGTTTAATATTATTTTTTTAAAAGTTTTCTGACTACGGGGTGATCCGATAATAAAATAAAAACGAAATTAAAGGTAGTGGTAGGTCATGGTGGATGTCCATCCTGCATCTGCTTTTCTATTTCCTATCTACTCTTTTTCTGATAGATATTTTCCATATGAACTTCTTGATCTGGAGGATCTTGGCGCACTCTTGATTTAACACGCAACAAATGTAGTGATGCTTGCTATTATTCTTTTATTGTTTTCAATCAAGTGAGAAATCAGTACTGTGGAATCTTTTGTTGCATGTAATAATAATGAAGCTTAGAGCATGTAGCAGTGAAGTTGCCCCTTCTTCCCTTTTTGCTCTGCAGTTGACATTCCTATGGATATTAGCAAAGTTAATCAACATGCCAGCCCTTAAGGACTTTGCATTTCACAGTAGTTTACATTCATATAGCTATATTTGGGCGGCATGATTTCAACATACCTCGTATGACCCTCTTTATTGCTAATTCAGGAATTTTCAAACCTTCGATTATATATGATTTTCTGATAGACAATAAACTCTTTTTCACCCATTAAGAATTATAGCATAGACATTGCTATATGGATTCGAAGTAATGTTTTTCTTTGTCCTGTGAAAGTATTCTTATTCTCCCTTCTGTCTTGTGTAGGAAAGTTAATGGTTTTCTTGTGCCGCTAATGGTCAAGGGCTGCCCCCCACCTCCCGGCAACAACCTTTTCCTTCTTGCCTTACATCCAAAGTTCATCTACCATAGGCTAAGAGAATTGTTCTGTCAAATGTAACTGCTACCATTTATGGAAGCCCGTTAATGTTAAGTACTTGCATTAATCGATCACGATTGATATATTTTGCGTGTATGTCCTTGATTAAGTTAGATTTATCCCTACGGTTCAGTTTTCATAGAATGCCCACATTGATATATAGAAATATCTTATGAGCTGAAAGTATTTTTGGGTGCTAGACTCTTTGTGTTTTGTCTTGATCTTTCGCATTATAAACGGGAATACTGCAATATTTTATTCCTCGGATTGAATTGATGGTCCACTGAAACTAAATCAATCAATAATGATCCAAGATGCATAGTCATGTCAACAATAATTGTGCTAACGAAGTACAACTGAAAAGAACTTCCATTTGAAATTGCTAATAACACAACGCAGATCATTACGATTCAGAGATCACATAGAGACATAAGGTTTACCTAAACCATGATGAGACAGCATTAGCACTGTTATTTTATTTCACAATAAAAATCCAATTGTCAATAATCTTTGATTCACCATACATCAAATAGGATAAAAGAAGCAATAACAAATAAAGCGAAATCAGCTAAACTAATCTGTATATCCAAAACTCAAGCATCAATAGACGAAAAGGATGTTTTCAGCAACTTTTGGCAGTCTGAACGCAATTATACACCTCAAAATTAGATTATGAAATGAAATTCAGTACCAATTTTACCCAGTTGAATGTAAAACCAAAGACACACTTTACATCATAGTAAGGGGAGTAAAGAGAACCAAGGTAGAAGCCCAACTTTTTTTCCAGTAAATATTTTCCTCTCTCAAAACAAAGCCAAAATAAAGGGACATTGATTTTCAATGAAAGACAGTTTTTCAACCTTTCTTAACCCAAAACATGCACATAGGCAAGGAAAAAGGTGCTTAAACAAGCACAAACAAAATGATAGGATCGTTAGTTGGCCATTTAGAAATATCTGGTTTCACAGACATTTCATGACGAAAGATCGGTCTAGCGCAGCCAGAAAGACTTTTTTGCCTCACTACCAAATCTAACTTCACAGTTCACACAATAACCTGCCACCCAAATGGGTACATCCTACCTTACCGGCATGATGTTGGTTCCTTTATCTGCCGGCACCTCGTTTGGTGCATTGGTAAATGGACGGCGGTGAAATGTGGTGGTGCGGCCGTCGACTGTGGCGTCAATTGGATTGTGGTGTTTGTTTTTGTGATGGGTTGGTAACGATTGGAGGGAGTTCCAAATGGTGGTGCGAAACAATCATATTAAAGAGAGGCGATTATCGAGAAAGGTTGGCCCCACTTTTTGGGCTACTGTCGGTGAAATTGGAGTGGGTGGTAGTGCTGCATGAGTGTGATGAAACCGTTTTCTGTGTGTGGCTAGATATCTGAATTGGAATTGATTTGGGGAAAATTTTAGGGTTTGCAAATTTGGGGGAAATGAATATTAGGGAGGCAGATTTGAATTTTGGTTGGCTCGACATACGGTAATTGATTTTTTTTGTTGGGATGGGAATGACGTGGTAAGTGACTTGACTGTGGCAGATGAGGTGGCACTGCCACGTCAGTCTGATAGAAAATCGTAGGGGGAATGTCGGTGAGTCTGTATTACTGATAAACAAGCAGCAAAAGTGTAAAGGGGAATGGGCACCAGGGTAGAAAGGTTTCTTGTCCTTTACTAAGAGTTCCAAAAGATCAGAGACACATGCTCCATCCAAGATTCTCTCCTCATACTTTGCTTGTCACTTTTGTCTTTTTGCAGCTTTTGAAAAGCACTTGGACAAGTCACTACGAACACAAGAAATGGGAGCGAAAAGGAATAAATTTAAAAATAAGTGAAAAAACACAAAAGGTTATCTGGCTTTAACATGGCCCACACTGCGCAATCATATCAGTCTATCGACTGGCTTCAACAGGTAACAAAATCCCAGTTCACGGCTTCACAAAAGACTACATGCAGAATGCTATAATGTTAGGTCAGCTATTGTGCATGCTTTCGTACCAACTCCTCAATCATGCATTACGAGTAAATAGAATACTATACAACCCCATATAGTGAAACGACATGCCATTTTTTACCAAATACAATATGTTATTGTAGTTTATACCACCCTGGCATGAATCTACTGATAGTTACAACCACTTTTAACATTGAAAAGATCAGCAAAGTAGTTATGTAAACATAACAAATTCGTGGGTGAGCCATGCATTGACAAACGTTATTCCAAGCCCCCTTCAAAGAAACACTAGTATCAATTTAATGTACTCCATTAAAGCATTGATGCTTTAGAAACCTACTAGAAGTTCACCTGTAAATTCTAGTCTCCGAAACATAAAATAGATTCTAGTGAATGATAACTCCAGTGAATAGGAAATAAAAGCCTATTTAGAAAATCTAAAGGTGGGTTATAAACAGTCAAAGTATGAAAAATCGCTAACATTATATCAACGAACACTTGGAGAAACATAGTGACAGTGACTAATTGGCACTCAAGTTCAACAGAAATAATGTATACCAATCATGCTGCGCAATTATAATTTACGTAAAAAGCTATACAATTTAACGTACATGCAAGTGAAGTGAGAGAGCAGAGAGAGAGGAGGGGAACGTGGGACAGTGGTATTACACGCTGTGTACCTACACATAACCATCTGAAACTAATAAAAGTATAGCCTCAGTTATAAGTAAGACCCACCATTAGCACCAGAATACAGTTCAAGCTATGATGTGGGTGATTTCACCTAAAATCCATGCAGCAAAGATAAACCTATTTTGAATCTAAGAGCATTTGTGAACTACACATGAAAATTTAAAAGAGTAATGAATCACACCATTTGAGCTTTTGCAAACACAGTGTCTTCATATGCTTGATAACCGCTTTTTTCCCCCCCCTAACCAAATTTATCAGGAGCCATCATTAGCCTCACGACCTTGTGCACTTTACAATTCAGTTGCTACAGCTGGTTGAAGAGGCACGAACCAGCAAGGGTTTGAAAGACTACCACAAACATTCCTGTCGCAGCAAACCTATAACAAAATAGGTATCAAATAAGAGTAATCACAGTATTAACAACTTGCATATAGGTAAAATGAATCAATCTATGCAACAATCACCATGCATCTTTGGTGGACATTAAACTACTGCAGAAACCGTTCTTCTTGGCACTCTTAATGCAACATCTTCAAACCTGTCCAAACTGGGAAAATATCTTTTCACACCTCTCGTCAGTATATCCTCTCCACTCTCCCACGACGACCTATAGCATCTTTTCCTTGTCCAAACCGGCCCACAACACCCAGCAACCAGTCTCACTTTTTAGTCTCTTTAAAACAAAGCGGATGCTGCAGCCGCTCCTTTACTTCCGTGCCGCATTTGATTCTTGCAATCTCTTCCTTAAGTGCCTGGCATCCTCTCCCCTCCTGTTGAGCTTCACAGGTTGGGCCGAGCAAAAGCAGCCCTTTCCCTCCCTCAAGATCAGACCTCATTTTTCTCTTTCTTCCATCCGCGTGACACTATCGTTTGTCCTTCTCACGTTTATTTTGAGAAGTATTATACAATTTCCGGGCTTTTTCATCCTTCAAAATCTCATAAGACGACTTAACTTTGGAAATTGCATGGGCATCCGGGTCATCAGGCCGTTTATCCGGGTGTAATCTAAAGCCTTGAATTTATATGCTTTCGATCTCTTTTTCACTAGTTTAGCCCCTTCCTCACCGGAAGGTAACCCCAGTACCTTAATGATCAACATCAACACCATTCTCTCTGATAGAAATTGATAATATACTGCAACTGAAGAGAAAGCTTTAATTATGCACTTAATCAAATCCACAAGCATGAGCAACAACTTATCACTAAATCTTGACAACTGCAATTAATCTAGAACTCATACAGAAACCATCATGCTGTCTCTTTAAATTCCAAACTCTTCATATCCCAAACACACACCAATTAAGAACTTAATTAAAATAATAAATAAATAATTTGTCTGAAATACTTTTAACAAAATATGAGATTATTCAGGCATATACATGATAAAAATTCACATTAGTTCCTTTCTTGTTTCAAACCCATATTCAAAATCCAAAGACAGTACACATTATTGAATTCTTGGTATGAGCAATTACATCAACACATAATACAGAAAAATAAGACACGATTTGACCACGAAGCCCTTCAGATTGATTCTTTACTTTTTTTTGTTATCCAGTACCAAAATACATAGAAACTTCATTCCTCAGTTCGCATCCTATAAGCTCTACGGGTCACGTATTCTCAAATTACAATCAAAGCATCAAATTTTCTCATGCTTAAACTACAAGAGTAAAGCTTCTCAAGAGGACTAAAGAATTCTTATCCTAGAATGATAAACACGTAAGCAAAACCCGAACATTCAACAAGATTTGGATTGAAACAGAAACTGAAATCAATGTGTAGGGAATAAAAAAAAAAAAATTGCAGTGGAGTAAAAGAAAAATTAGTGCAAAAAAAGCCCTAAACCAACTAATAAACAACCCGCCTCAAACAATGACCAGGGCAAAACCTATAAACTAACAGACTATGAAAAAGAAATCCTAATAATTGAATAAATAACTTAACATGAATTGTGAAAGACGTCATCAGAGAAAGAGCAGCGACGAGAGGGCCGGATAGAGTGAAAACTAGTTTGGCGGCGGCTGCTTGCCGGCGAATTTAGTATTTCGTTGCGACGGTAGCGATGAAAGAGAGGCTTCAAAGAACAAAACCCAAAAAGTTAATCCACACGCAACCAGATTATTTCAATGGCACTTAAAGATCCTATCTTTGTTTGTGCTTGTTTGAGCACCTTTTTCCTTGCCTATGTGCGTGTTTATGGGTTAACAAAGGTGATAAACCTTTCTTTCATTGAAAATAAATGTCCCTTTATTGTGGGGCTGTGGTTTGAGAAATGGAAATAATTAAGGAAAAAGTTTGTCTTCTACCTGGTTCTCTTTACTTCTCATACTATTGGGGGAAATGAAGTTGGGAGGCCTATTGAATTTGGTAGGCTCGACTTTGCTAAACACAGTTATTGATTTTTGGGGAGGAATGACGTGGCAAATGAGGTGCGCAGTTCACTGAGATAGAAGTCGGTAGGGGGAGTCGGTAAGTCTAGTATTACTGCTCAAAACAATATCTGGACGTCAGTAACAAACTTAAAAAATTTTTTAGGTGTAGAAATTTAGATTTCTGGGAAAATTATTTTAATTGCATTAGAATTTGATTTCCTAACAACCACTACCAGTTAAACACAAGTGAAATCACACATCAGTCGACTAAATGCGCTGTATGACTAGAACTAGCCGATTTTTTGGAAGGTGATGCTGGATTTTGTATTGAGGCAAACAAGTATTGGTCGTGTATAATCCAAGTATAAAATAGTTTTTTGCATTGATGCATCATAAATAAAGGGTGTATTCCTAGAGCACCCATTACAAAGGATGTGCTTTGCATGAGCAAAGGAGATGGAGAAAGTAGCTATAATCAGAACTATTCTTTTACAGATAGTTTTTATTATTATTTTTCAATGGTTTAAACCTAACGTATTACACTCAATATTGCGGCAAAAATTAGCCGCCATATCCAAGCCTGTAGTTCAGAGTGCAGTTGAGTCTCTTTAGTATTTATATGTCTGGCTTCTATTTTATATTTATTGAAATTTGTTGATACTTGATTTTGGACACCAACGACTCGCACGTGTAAAGTGCTAAGAGAGTCTTAGAAATTACACGTGATGGATCCATGAGATTTGAATATAGAGCTGAGATTATATATGTTGCAGAAACATGAATAATAGACTGACAAAAGGGGTTTTTATAGTGGTTCGGATGCTTAAAGCAAATCCTACATCCACTGCTATTTTATTGTTCTCTAACTATTTCTATGATATTGCCCGTAAGGCATACAAAGATGGAGAAATACTTTGTTTACAGAGAGAAATAATGGAACTCAAATCTATGCCTAGCTCTCATATGCTCAACCCCCCTTTTCGTGAAGAGAAGTGCCAATTTATACACCTTTGAGTTCAATATAATGAGTGTTTTGTAAGTTGCCTTGACACATAGACAACTCTCATCCGTTCTTTTTTTAAAATGAGATAGGGTTGGTATAAGATATCTTTGAGGCGGTATGAGTTTGATAGGAAGTACAATTTGTTTTTTAGATACTTATTGAGCTGACATCAGCGTGACTTTTTAGGCATAACAAAATTAAATTTTAAATTAATCAAAGTTTATTAATGCAGTTATTGAATCTGTTTTTGAGTGGAAAGGTTAGGTATAGATTTTAAATTCTCCACCAGAAGAAATTTTTGAAAAGAGAATTGTGGATATGAACTTATCGCAAGTCTTCCTAGACTATATGTTTCGCATGATTTTGTGTCTAAGAAAACAAGTTTAAAGTTTGTGTAGAATTGTTAGTGATTGGAGTGAATGTGAACTAAGTTAATGGAATTGGACGAAATTAAAGTACCTGTAATATACTGTGTAGAAACTATTGTGGATATTGTTAATCAGTGAGTTTTTTGATTTCAGATGAATTTTTTTGCTACATGGAGATAAAATTTGTCTTTCATGGGATTGGGGTTTGATTAATTTTGTTCACAGTAATCAACTAATGAGGAAAGGAAACTGGATCGTATCTGAGGGTGCATTAACTTCGGCAAGTAGAGTCTAGGCTACATTGTGATTTATGTAAGGTTCACCATTTGCGGACGAAGTTTCGTGAAATAAGTAGTGCAATTGATTTTTGTTGGAATGGGATAATTTGTTTATATGTTATAGCATTATACCCGTAGCTTCCTTTGGGGTTTGAATTAAGAGGTAGATGGTCAGGTCAGGGGGTGGATTCTGCATCTGCATCTTGCTATTTGCATTACTAATCTACCCTTTTGCTTGAATAGATATTTCCAGATGAAATTCTTGATCTGGAAGATCTGTGCGCACTCTTGATTTACACGCAACAACTTAGTGAGTGCTTCTATATCTTATTATGTTTTCAATCAAGTGAGAAATCAGTACTGTGAATATTTGTTGCATGCAAATATAATGAAGCTTTAGAGCATTTACAGTGAAGTTGTCCTTCTTTCCCTTTTCTCTGCGGTTGACATTCCTATGGTAAGAACCTGCATTTCATAGTAGTTTACATTCATATAGCTATATTTGGAGGCATGATTCAACAATACTATATGAAAGCTCTTTATTGATATTCAGAATTTCAAACCTTGGAATATATATTTTTCCCTGATAGACAATAAAACTACTTTTTCACCCAGTTTAAGAATTATAGCATATACATTGCTTATATGGACTTCGAAGTAAAGTTTTTCTTGTCTGTGAAAGAGTATATCTGTTCTCTGCTGTCTGTGTAGGAAGTTAATGTTTTTCTTTGTGCAGCTAATGTCAGGGGCTGCCCCCACCCCTGTGAACAACTTTTCTTGCCTTCCATCCAAAGTTCATCTACCAATAGGCTAGAGACTGTTCTGTCACCGTGTAACTGGCCACAATTATGAGAACCCGTTAATGTTAAGTACTTCCATTAATCGATAGAGAGGTAATATTTTGCTGTGTACGTCTGAGTTGAGTTAGATTTAAATATGGTTCAGTTTCAGAGAAATGCCACATTGATAGATAGCAAAATATCTTTTGAGCTGAAAAAGTATTTGGGTGCTAGACTCTTTGTGTTTTGTCTTTGATCTTTCTCATTATAAACATTGAATACTGCAATATATATTCCTCGGATTGGTGGTAGGTCAACTTGAAACAAAGCAATCAATAATGATCAAAGAGTGCATAGTCATTAGTCAACAAATTGTGCTAAGAAGTCCAACTGAAATAACTTCCATTTGAAATTGACTAATAACACAACGAAGATCATTACAGATTCAAGAATCGCATAGAGACATAAGGTTTATACACATGGATGATTGAAAGAATTACTGTATTTCATTCACATAAAAACCAATTGTCAGATGAATCTTTGATTCCCCACATACATCAAATATGGTGAAAAGAACAATTAACAATAAAGTGAATTAGGCTAACTATCTGTATATCAAACTCAAGCATCATCAGAAAGAAAAAGGAGTTGCAGCAACTCTTTGTGCAGTCTGAACGTTATACACCTCAAAATTAGATTATGAACATGAAATTCAGTTACAAATTTACACTTGAATGTATAATAAAGACTAGTATATTACAATTATCAATATGGATCATGCAAAGTACACAAACTGCACAAACTGCCCAAAACACCTCCCAAACACATTGCCCAGAATAAAACACTGCCTAACTTACAAACACACTGCCCAGATTACAAACACTAAGTCTCTCTCCAATTACAACTTCAAAGTCCTTTGCTCCCATTCATCTGATTCCTTATAACTTGTACTTTTGGGTGTTATTATCCTAATTTCAAATCACAGTAGAGCCAGAATAGAATATACTAATACTTAAAAACAGGTAGAAATAATACATAAACAACATACAATCTATACTAAAAAAGAGATACCTCAACGACTTCGAATTGAGAAGAAGGTCTCTCTGATTTCTTTTGACTGCACTCTTCCATCGTTTGTACTATCTGCAAAAGATACCTAAATAAAATACAAAAAAATAATTTTCGTAATTCGTAACACATATGTGACCCAAATATAGTGATACGATCATTATGAATTAAAGGATTCATAAATAAACCACCTTGAGGAGAATTCAAAACCATACTCATTAATTTGTAGCATGAGGCTATCTTAAGCTTACCAGCTAATGTTATCAACTTAAACTCATACTTAAGAAACTTACCATCTTAAATGTGTCAACTTAAGCTTAGTAGCTTAAATGTTATCAACTTGAACGATATGCATTTACAGATGGGAGTTAGTGAAGATGAGCAGACATGCCCATAAAATTACTTACATCAATAGTAAGAGAAGTAAAGAGAACAAGGTAGAAGACAAAACTTTTCCATTAATATTTCCATCTCTCAAAACCAACAGCCAAATAAAGGAGACATTTATTTTCAATGAAAAAAGATTATCCAACTTTCTAACCCATAAACATGCACATAGACAGAAAAAAAGTGCTTAAAACAAGCCGACAAAAGATAGGATTCTTTAAATTGGCCATTAGAAATAATCTGGTTCACAGCCTCTGACGAAAGATCGGTCTGGTAGCTGCAGCCAAGAAATACTTTTTGCCTCAATACAAAATCTACATCATAGTCCAAACAATAAACCTGCCACCCAAATGGTTACATCCATACCTTACAGGCTATGATGTTGGTTCCTTTATCTTGCCGGCAACCTCGTTTTGGTGGCATGGTAACAGGACGACGGTGAATAAATGTGGTGGTGCGGCTGTCGACTGTGGCTTCAATTGGATGTGGTGTTGTTGTTGTGATGGGTTGGTAAACGATTGGCAGGGAGTTCAAATATGGTGGTGCGAAACATATAAATAAGAGAGGCGATAGTGAGAAAGGTGGCTTGGCTACGTTGGTGAAATTGGAGTGCGGTGGTGGTGCGTGCATGGAGTGTGACTGAAACCGTTTCTGTGGTGGCTAGGATATCTGAAATTGGAATTGATTGGGGAAATTTAGGGTTTGCAAATTTGGGGGAAATGATATTAGGGAGGCAGATTTGAATTTGGTTGGCTCGAATCAGTAATTGATTTTTTTTGGGAGGGAATGACGTGGTAAGTGACTGATGTGGCAGATGAGGTGGCATCTGCCACGTCAGTCTGGATAGAAAATCGTAGGGGAAGTCGGTGGTCTGGTATTACGATAAACAAGCAAGCAAGAAGGGAAATGGGGACATGGGCAACAAGGGGAGAAAGTTATTCCTGCCTTAATAAGAGTTCCAAAAGATCAGAGACACATGATCCATCCAAGATTCTCTTCCTCATCACTTTTGCTTGTCACTTTTGTCTTTTGCAGCCTGTTGAAAAGCATTGACAAGTCATTACGAAACCAAGAAATGGGAGCGAAAAAGGAATATAATTAAAAATAAAGTGTAAAAAAGTGTTATGGCTTTAACATGGTCCACACTGGACATCATATCGTCTATCGACTGTCAACAGCACCAAAATCCCAGTTCAGGCTTCACAAAGGTACTACATGCAGATGCTAAATTTAGGTGCAGATGTAGCATGCTTTAGTACCAACTCCTCAATCATGCATTAGCAGCAGTAATAGATCAATACCAATACTAGTGAACGACATGCAATTTTTTACCAAAATACAATCTGTTATTGTACGATTATATCCACCCATGGCATTAATCTACTGATATTAACACACCTTAACATTTGAAAAGATCCAGCAAAGTAGTTATGTAAACATAACAAGATTCGTGGAGGAGCCATGCATTGACAAAAAGTTAATCCAAGCCCCCTTCAAAGAAACATAAGTATCAATGTTAACTTATCCATAAAGCATTGATGCTTTAGAAACTAAGAAAGTTGCACCTGTAAATTCTAGATCTGAAACACTAAATAGATTCTATTGAAAGAAAACTCCAGGATAGAAAATATAAGCTATTTAGAAAATCTAAGGTGGATTATAAACGTCCAAAGTATGTGAAATCTCTTAACATATATCAAACGAACACTGGAGAAACATTGACAGAGATAATTGCACTCAAGTTCACCGAAATAATGTATATTAAATCATGCTCGCACATATAATTACTAAAAGCTTATACGATTTAACGTACATGCAAGTGAATGAGAGACAGAGAGAGAGAGGAGGGGAACGTGGGACATGTATTATAAGTGGTTATACAGACATAACACATCTGAAACTAATAAAGTATAGCCCTCAGTTAAAGTAAGCCCCACCATTAACATCAGAAACTACAGTTCAAGCTATGATGTGGTGATTTCACCTTAAAATCCATCAAGTCAAAGATAAACTCTATTTTGAATCTAAGAGCATTTGAACTACCATTGAAAATTAAAAAGATTAGAATCACACCATTGGAGCTTTTGCAACACGTTCTTCATATGCTTGATAACAGTCCTACAAATTATTCAGGCCATCAGTCTCCTCACGACTCTGTGCACTTGTAAATCAGTTGCTACGCTGGTTGAAGAGGCAAAACCAGCAAAGGGTTTGAAAGACTACACAAACATTCCTGTAGCAGCAACCTATAACAAAATATATCAAATAATAAGTAATACAGATTACAAATTGCATAAGGTAAAAATGAATCAATCCTATTCAACAACTCACCATGGCATCTTGGTGGACATTACAACTAGTGCAGAACCTTTCTTCTTGGAACTCTTAATGACACATCTTCAACCTGTCCAAACTGTGAAAAATCTTTTTCAACCTCTCTGCAGTAAATCCTCCACCTTCTCCCAGACGCCTTAAGACTTGTCCTGTCCAAACCTGCCCCAGCAACCCCAGCACCCAGTCTCCACTTTGTTTAGTCTCTTTAAACAAAGCGGATGCTGCAGCCGCTCCTTATTCCATGCGCGCATTTGATTCTTGCAATCTCTTCCTTAAGTTGCCTGGCATTCCTCTCCTCTTCTGTGAGCTTTCACAGGGGTCGGAGCAAAAGCAGCCCTTCCCTCTCTCAGATCAGACTCATTTTTCTCTTCTTCCAGCCTGCTGCACTAGTCGTTGTTCCTTCTCACGTTAATTTGAGAAGATCATTATACAATTTCCGGGCTTTCATCCTTCAAAATCTCAAAGACGACTAAGCTTTTGGAAATTGGCATGGGCATCCGGGTCATCAGGCCGTTATCCGGGTGTAATTCTAAAGCCTTGATTTATATGCTTTCGATATCTCTTTTCACTTAGTTTAGCCCTTCCTCACGAAGGTAACCCCAGTACCTTATAATGGTCAACATCAACTCCATTCTCTCTGATAGAAATTGATAATATACTGCAACTGAAGAGAAAAAGCTTTATTATGCACTTGAATCAAATCCACAGATGAGCAACAACTTATCACATAAATCTTGACACATGCAATAATCATAGAACTCATACAGAACCATCATGCTGTCTTCTTTAAAGTTCCAAACTCTTCATATTCCCAAACACACACCAATTAAGAACTTAATTAAATAAATAAATAATATTTGTCTGAAATACTTTTAACAAAATATGAGATTATCAGGCATATAGCATGATTAACAAATTCACATTAGTTCCTTTCTGTTTTTCAACCACATATTCAAATCCAAACGACAGTACACATTCTTGAATTGCTTAGGTATGAGCAATTACATCAACACATATACAGAAAAATAAAGACACTATTGAACCACGAAGCCCGTTCAGATTTGATTCTTACTTGATTTTTTGTTTATCCAGTAACCAAAGAATACTAGAACTTCATTCTCAGTTCAGCGATCCTATAAGCTCTACGGGACAGTATTCTCCAAATTACAATCAAAGCAATCAATTTTCTCCATGCTTAAACGACAAGATGTAAGCTTCTCAAGTGAGGACTAAAGAAATTCTTATCTAGAATATGATAACACGATAAGCAAAACCCGAACATTCAACAAGAGTTTGGATTGAAACAGAAACGAAATCAATGTGTAGGGAAAAAAATAAAAAATTGCAGTGGGCGTAAAAGACAAAAAAAAATTGGTGCAAAAAAAAGCCCAAACCAAACTAATAAACACACCCGCCTCAAAACAATGACAAGGGACAAACCCTAATAAACTAACAGACTATGAAAAAGAAATCCTAATAATTGAATAAATAACTTAACATGAATTGTGAAAGACGTCATACAGAGAAAGGCAGCGCGAGAGGCCCGAGATAGAGTGAAAACTAGTTTGGCGGCGCGCTGCTTGCCGGCGAATTTAGTATTTCGTGGCGACGGTAGTTGAAGGAGAGAGAGCTTCAAAATGAACAAAACCCAAAAAGTTAATCCACAACGCCAACCAGATTATTTCTAATGGCAACTTAAAGAATCCTATCTTTGTTTGTGTTGTTTGAGCACCTTTTTTCCTTGCCTATGTGCGTGTTTATGGGTTAACAAAGTTGATAAACCTTTCTTTCATTGAAATAAATGTCCCCTTTATGTGGCTGTTGGTTTTGAGAAATGGAAATATATAATGGAAAAGTTGTCTTCTACCTGGTTTTCTCTTTACTTCTCTTACTATTGGGGGAAATGAAATGGGAGGCATATTTGAATTTGGTAGCCGACTTTGCTAAAACACAGTTATGATTTTTTGGGGAGGATGACGTGGCAAATAGGTGCCATCTGCCACGTCAGCTGGATAGAAAGTGTAGGGAGTCGGTAAGTCTAGTATTACGCTCAAACAATATCTGGACAGTCAGATAACAACTAAAAAATATTTTTTTTAGGTATAGAATTTAGATTCATATTTTGTGCAGTAAGAATTTGATTTCCTAACACACTACCAGTAAACACAAGTGAAATCTGGACTAAATGCGCTGTATGACTTGAACTGAGCCGAAGTGATACAGAATTATTTGGTAAGAAAATGAAGGGATTATTTGGTTTTTTAAGCTCGTATGTAAGATGTTAGGGTCCCGACATAAAAGTTTTGCAAGAACGGGACTTGAAACGCCTTTGGAGTGAAAAAACTCAAGTTTTGGCAGAAGGGTTTTCTCAGGATTGCACAAAAGAAGTTTTGGGCGCTTTCTGATGAGGTCTAAAATTTGGGATTCTGAGAAGCCATTGCTCTTGAAAAAGTTTACCACTAAGTCTGGTTTTTCTGGAGTATCAAATTGAACTTTTTTGGATGTCTTTAGAGCAGATTCAGAAGACAACCCACATGAATTAATAAGGTATGAAACGGTAAAAGATTATTCATTTGAGTTGGTAGAGATGTATTTGACAAAAATTGGACAGGAAAAAACTTGAAATTTATTAGGGTTTAATAAAGCTAAGTTAGCGTATCTACCATGACTATGAAGTAAATTTCCGAAGAAAAAATTAAACATCGTAGTTGCAAAAGTGATTGAATAAACTCACCTATGCTTGAGAATTGAGAAAATTTCTTTAAAGTCTCGCACTATTTTGGAGACCCGTCGAACTTGAAATCTTGAACAGATGAAAGTAAAACCCTGGTAAGTTTAGAATTGCAGGCTGACTTGACATAATTATAGGTCTCACCAAAACGCCAGCGCATCGTTCAAATTATGGCAATATATTATTTGGGCAGTGAGCTTAAGACAATTACAACCCCCTGTAACTTTCAAAATTGACCTTTGTCACCCGTAACTGCAAAACACACCAATTACACCCCCCACCCTGTTAAATCGCGACCAACGATTTGCAGATCGCGGCCACGATCTCCAATGGCCGGTTGTGATTGAAATTTATTTGTTTATTTATTTAATTTCGTTTTAATTTTTTAGTTTATTTTTAATATTTAAATTCTTTTTTATAACAAATTAATTTTAACGGAAAAATGTAAAAGCAGGGGCTTGGTATTATATTTTTGACAGTTTCAAGGGGTGTAATTGTCCTAAGCCCTTTGGGCAATTTGTATTGGGGCTTTTTTTCTTCTAACTTTATTAACTAATACTCTTGTATAGATATAGGCATCTCAAGTAATTTAAGTAGTAAATATTAATGTTAGAACCTTATTAAACTAAATTTTATTATTTTTATTTTATTCATTCAATCAATAATTCTTCTACAATCTATTCCATTTTATGACAACTCAGTTTAAAATATCAGTTGAAAATATGGCTTTTGACCATACAAATGTCCATGGGGGGACTCAAACAATATCTGGACAGTCAGATAACAAACTTGAAAAAGTTAATTTTTTTAGGTGTAGAATTTAGATTTCTGGGAGAATTATATTTTATTGCAGTAGAATTTGATTTCCTAACCAACCACTACCAGTTAAACACAAGTGAAATTCACACATCAGTCTGGACTAAATGCGCTGTATCACTAGAACTGAAGCCGAAGTGAATACAGAATTTAACAAGATGAAGTAAACACAGAAAATGCCATCACTTGTATCATTCATTATGATGTAAACATATTACAAATGCTGCTTTCCTTTCACTTTACATTCTTTGAACGATGAAGCTTTTCTGTACAGCTTCATTAGCTCGGNAACATCGTAGTTGCAAAAGTGATTGAATAAACTCACCTATGCTTGAGAGTTGAGAAAATCTCTTTAAAGTCTCGCACTATTTTGGAGACCCGTCGAACTTGAAATCTTGAACAGGTGAAAGTAAAACCCTGCCAAGTTTAGAATTGCAGGCTGACTTGACATGATTATAGGTCTCACCAAAACGCCAGCGTATCGTTCAAATTATGGCAATATGTTATTTGGGCAATGAGATTAAGACAATTAGACCCCCCTGTAAGTTTCAAAATTTACTTTTGTCACCCATAACTGCAAAAAACACCAATCACACCCCCTACCCTGTTAAACGCGACCAACGATTTGCAGATCGCGGCCACGATCTCCGATGGCCGGTTGTGATTGAAATTTATTTGTTTATTTATTTAATTTCGTTTAAATTTTTTAGTTTGGTTTTAATATTTAAATTCTTTTTTATAACAATTTAATTTTAACGGAAAAATGTAAAGGCAAGGGCTTGGTATTATATTTTTGAAAGTTTCAGGGGGCGTAATTGTCCTAAGCCCTTTGGGCAATTTGTATTAGGGTTTTTTTTCTTCTAACTTTATAACTAATACTCTTGTATAGATATAGGCATCTCAAGTAATTTAAGTAGTAAATATTAATGTTGGAACCTTATTAAACTAAATTTTATTATTTTTATTTTATTTATTCAATCAATAATTCTTCTACAACCTATTCCATTTTATGACAACTCAGTTTAAAATATCAGTTGAAAATATGGCTTTTGACCATACAAATGTCCATGGGTCGCGCTTAGTTTCTTTGTGTGCAAGTTCAACGGATTGTTAGGTGACCTCAATCTCACAGAATCAATCATCTTCTGTAATCATAGATTTTTACCGTTTACAACACCTTTAATGAATGATGTGTCAATGAAAAAGTGTTGTTACATAGTTTATATATAATAGTTTGTATATTTAGTTTAAACACGTGTCATCACTCTTACCAAAGGTAAGCATTTATATATGAAGTGGAAATGTTATTGTACAAATATACTTGCGATTTGGTTAACATTAGAAATCATGAAATTAATTTTAGTGATGGCATCTTGTTTGTTCAGGGTTGTTTGGCCGATGTAGGATTCAAAAACACATGGAGTCACAATTTCATGTGACGAGCCCTAGATAATTTAATGTTTGGTAAAAGGTAAACATTGAAAAGATGAAAATGTTTGAAAACGAGCCCAACTACTTTTGATTATTATATTTCTCTTATTCTTTTTTCTATCTTGTTTAATATTATTTTTTTAAAAGTTTTCTGACTACGGGGTGATCCGATAATAAAATAAAAACGAGTAATGAAAAATAATAATCATGCTTGCAAATCAATTGCTGTTTTCATTGCCATGTTTGCAAATCTTTACTGTTTTGTCAAAGAAAACGATTTACTATAAAGAAAACAAGTTTGTGGTGTGAACAGATGTATCCTTCCTACGTACAATTATCATGCATCATGAAGATCTTGATAAATAATTAATATTAGGTCAGAATAAACAAGCTGTAGATCAATGCTTAAAATAAATTATATATGGCTATCTTTAACACGTAGAAAATAAAATAATATCCTAATCCAACCATGTGAATCTTTCAACTAGTGTTTATGTTAATTAAACTCATTTAAATAAGAAAGATATTTGGTTAGACGCTTAACTAACAACAAACTGAAAAGCAATCATTCTTTCACATTATTGTTTTTTCTGAAAAAAATACTTGAATATTGATCCAACATCCTAGTTTTTAGCTATAAAAACCCAGATATAGGCCTTGGTTCTACCACTCAAAACTTAAAAGAAGTCAATTGTTTCGTTCAATATCTAAGAATGGCCTCCAGTAATTTCTTCGTCTTATTTCTTTTTGTTGCTCTGACATTTTCATCCATGGATGTTGGACTAGCAGCTCGTAATCTATTGTTTTTTACACCTTTGCCTAAGTTCAACTCTCCACCTCTTTCTAGCAAAAATTGGCCACCATTATTTTCCTTTCCATCTCCTCCTTCTCCAAAGACTATAATCCCTACTATTCCCTTCCCCTTCCTCTTTCCCCCTTCTTCCACCCCAAACCCTTAAGCTATCTATCTATCTATCTATCTATCTATCCATACAGGTCTCTAGTCAAAATGTTCTAATATTAATTATGTCAAATTCATGCTTATAAATTGTTGGATTTATCTCCTTGGACTGAAAAATGTTTTATAACCCAAATCCAATAGTATAAATGCATGATTTTGATAAATTAATATCAAAACGTCCTAACTAGAGAATTATATTATATTATATTTATATACACTCTTCCAAAGTAGCTGATAGATATGGCTATGGCATACCGGTTGAAAAAGCCTTTATTATGTGTTACTGTTGTAGCTAAATTTAAATGTTCAAGTGGGATTGCTCTATATTTGGCACTTTATTTTTTGCTTGGCTAAGTGTGTGTTGTGATAGCTATAGGTACTTGTTTCTTATTTTTCTTAATCGTTGTGTAGGACGGAAATTCCTTTTCACAGTTGGTACTTTTGTACTTTATACTAGGAGTCAATACTAAATAAGAGAGTGAATGATTTTCTTTTCCTTTTTTATAATTTTGATTATTTTAGTTTTTATACTTGTGTAATTAATGTTTATATATAGAATAATTTTCATACCAGAAAGTCTTAATATTACGCAATTTCTATACTCAAGGTCATGAATATAGAAATTTCTACACTCAAAGTACCCAATTTATATACTCAAAGTCATGAGTGCCACTCATCTTGGTTCCAATAACCAAACCAAAGTGAAAGCAAACTTCAGTCCTAAACACTCCATATAAATTACCTCTATCTTTACTTGACATATTTACCGATCGTGAGTTCTGTGAAACTTGAGAGGAGAAATTGAGTTTGAGAGAAAAATGAGTAAAGTGAATCTCTTGATTCTTTGATTAAAGAGAGTGAATGAAAGATTACACGAGGGCTGACTTTATATCATCTTAGTCAAGCATCTCTGTAGTAAGAAATCAGTATAAACAGCAACCGACTTTGTACAAAGACTAACAATTCAAAACGACATCACTTTGTTTTAGACAAATTACAAAGTAAACCACAACATTTTAACATCTGACACTTTGGTCCACATTTCCCGCTCAAACTAAACTCCCTTCTTGGTTCTGAAAGAGCCTTCTTGAATGATGGTTTACATTTCCCCTCAGGACAAAACTCCTTTAACAATCTGCCATTTGTTTTCTTCAAATTTCCTTCACAACCAGCAGAGAAAATCTTGAAAGTAGTTGGTGAAGTTGCATTTCTTTAAAACAAACTTAGACAATTTTTTTAGGGCGTAGAATTTAGATTTCTGGGAAAATTATTTTTATTGCAGTAGAATTTGATTTCCTAACCAACCACTACCAGTTAAACACAAATGAAATTCACACATCAGTCTGGATGGACTAAATGCGCTGTATGACTAGAACTGAAGCCGAAGTGAATACAGAATTTAACAAGATGAAGTAAACACAGAAAATGCCATCACTTGTATCATTCATTATGATGTAAACATATTACAAATGCTGCTTTCCTTTCACTTTACATTCTTTGAACGATGAAGCTTTTCTGTACAGCTTCATTAGCTCGAGTGCTTCATCATTACAATTCACAAACCTCTTTCTCCAACCTATAAGTGAAAGAAGAAATGACTGCTTCACAATGACAGAAGGCTCCCAACCCCTTTTTGTAAACAAAATGGTCCATCACTCTCATAATCTTATCCACAGATGAAGTCATACATACACCAAGGACTCTTTCAAAATGTTATAAGAATCTCTTCCTCAGACCAACCCCACCTCTTGTACACATCAATCTTCTTATCCCACTCAGATTTGGGAAGTAACAACATTACCGCAATAGCAATAACAAACTGTGATCTTATAGGATTGATGCCCATTTCCTTTACCAAGTCCAGAATCTCTTCAAAACGAAGTCACTGATATGTACAAATGAGAGACCATTACCAAGTAACATAACAATATTAGATTCAGGCACACCATTATCTCGCAAATAATTGACTTTAAGTGCAGTAGAATTTGATGAAGATTGATCTTTCACTAGCAACATTATCTTGCAATTCACTTTTGAAGATCACGATCAACAATGCATGGACAGTTTTTTCATAGCAGTGATAGCCTTTTCGCTAGATTGAAGCAGGTTTCAAATGTAGACATGTTACAAATGCTGCAATCCTATCTGAAAATACTAATCAGTTTCTCTTCCTTGAAAGATCCAGCTTCTCTTTGTACAGCTTCTTTAGCTGGGGACCTTCATCGTAACAATTTACAAACTTCTGCAAGAAGGTCTTTTCACACATATTATACGGTGTAAGCGAGATAAAACTGGTCTTAAGCAAACCTTTGGATGAAAGAAACTGAACAACTGCAGCACGAGGAATAATTCTCTTTTCCAGGCTCAATGAAAGAAGAATTGGCCGCTTGGCAATGGCAGAAGGCTCCCAACCCATTTTGTTCACAAAAAAGTCCATCACCGCCATTATCTTATCCTCGGATGTCATCATACACCAAGGATTCTTCTGAAATGCAGCAAGAATCTCTTCCTCAGACCAATGCAACCTCTTGTAAACATCAACCTTCTTATCCCACTCGGATTTGGACATCATTGACACTGTAACAATAGCTTTGACAAACAGTAACCTTAATGGATTTATACCCATTTTCTTTACCAAGTCCACAATCTCTTGAAAACGGTTAAAGTGCATTTCAAAGATGCTAGGCCAGGTATGAAGTGACATCACAATTCGTGAGTCAGGCACACCAATATCACGCAAATAATTGACTTTCGGTGAAACATTAATTTTTAAATCACGGTCAAGAATACCTGGCTTGCGTTTAACAACAGTAATAGCCTTTTCAGTAGATTGAAGCAAATTAGTAAGGTCAGTAAAGGAAGGGATTAAATGGTTCTTTAAGCTTCTTTGCAAGATTGTAGTGTTCGACCATAAAAATTTTGCAAGATCAGGCCTTGAGAAACCTTTAGAGTGAAAATACTCAAGTTTTGGCAAAAGTTTTGCCCTTATAAGTTTTGCCCTTATAGTAAATTGCTTCTTTAGTTGGGGAGCTTCATCATAGCAATTCACGAACTTCTGCAGGAAGGCTTCATCACAAATGTTATAGGGTGTAGCCGAGATAAAATTGGTCTTAAGCAAACCTTTGGATGATAGAAACAGAATAACTGCAGCACGAGGAATAATTCTCTTCTCCAGGCTCAATGAAAGAAGAATTGGCCGCTGGGCAATGGCAGAAGGCTCCCAACCCATTTTGTTCACAAAAATGTCCATCACCGCCATTATCTTATCCTCGGATGTCATCATACACCAAGGATGCTTCTGAAATGCAGCAAGAATCTCTTCCTCAGACCAATGTAACCTCTTGTAAACATCAACCTTCTTATCCCACTCGGATTTGGACATCGTTGACATTACAACAATAGCTTGGACAAACTGGGACCTTAAAGGATCCATACCCATTTTCTTCAATAAGTCCACAGTCTCATCAAAACGACCAGAATATTTTGTTAATACAGTAGACCATTTACAAAGTAACCTAGCAATCTGTGTTTCAGGTACACCAATATCTCGCAAAACTTTGAATTTAGGCGCAACAAAAATTTGAAGATCACAACAAACAATAAACGGAACTCGTTTAATTAAAGTAATAACCTTTTCAGCAGATTGAATCAAGTTACTAAGGTAAGTAAAAGAAGGGATTATACGGTTGTTTAAGCTACTTAGCAAGATATTAGGGCACCGAATTAAAACAGTGGCAATATCAGTACTTAAGAAGCCTTTGGAGTGAAAAAACTCAAATTTGGGCAGAAGGCTTTGCTCAGGATTGGACAAAAGCAGTGATGGGCGTCTTCTGATTAGGTCAGAGATTTGGGTTGCTGAGAATCCATTGTTCTCGAGCAAGGTGAGGACTAAGTCAGCTTTTTCTGGGGTTTCCAATTGCAATTTTTTGGATGTTTTTAAAGCAGATTCTGGCGACAACCCACATGAATTAATGAGGTAAGAGACTGTAAAAGATTGCTCATTTGAGTTGGTTGAGATATGTTTGACAAATATTGGATTAAAAAAATCTTGAAATCTATGGTTTAGTGAAGCACTAACGGTGTATCTGCCATGATTCTGAACTAAAGTTCTGCGAAGAAAATTAAATGCCATGATTGCAAAAATAATAGAATACACTTACCTATCACCTTATGCTCCAGACATCTCCTTCAGAAAGCTAGCATATTGTAGAAATCCGTTTAAGTTGAACAGGGGGGGGGAAACTGAAACCCTCGAATATTATGCAGCGGCGCGGCAAAACTTCGGTAATTCATAGAACAAGAAATTCTATATTCTATATAACCTTGAAGCCCAGTTCATTAAGAAATTCTATTTAAACTTCGGTAACGGTTTTGAGAAGAAACAAAATTTTATTATTAAAGCCCAAAGCCCAACCGACCTCGGCACTATTGGGCTTCTCGGGATTCACCTATAATTTGTTTGTGGATGAACAAAATTCATATTTTTTATCATTGACGATTGACAACGATGATTCATTACTATAAATAAAAATTATTTTTATACGAGAGCTTCTCAACTTTTAAATTTAAATCAATGAAATCAATAAAAAGGTGTTGTCTGAGCTTATAAGCTGGTTAAACTAGTTTATAAACTCTAAAATTAAACTAATTTGTTTGTTTATAATTTTTTTAGGATTATAAACTCAAAGAAATAAGTTAGGAGGGATGATAATTTTTTTTTTTTTCTTGGTTTATAAGCTACTTTGACCAAATATATTATCACATTATCCCTTTTCAATTTTAAAATTTCATTTTATACCTTTATTTTTAATAATGTAGTAGCTTTTTTAGTTATTTTAATAATAAAATGTACTTAAAAACCACATTTTACCAAACATATCAATTATTTATCAATCATTTATAAGTACTTTAACCAAACACGTAATTGCTTAAATATTTTAAATTAGCTTATAAACAGTAGTTACTTATAAGCTAATTTTAATAAACTAAGCCTAATAGGCTCTAAGTTGCTTCAAATTTATTGTTTAAAATTAATTTTGTTTTCTGGTCCATTACAATAATGTCATCATACCCCAAGGGTGTTTCCGATATGCTGCTAGAATCTCTAAGCTTCTCTTCAGAATACATGGCTGATAACATAATATTCTAGTAATGTCAGGGTTAGAGAAGCCTTTGGAGTGAAAAAAAATCTAGTTTTGGCAAAAGGGTTTTCTCATGACTAGACACAAGCAATGTTGGGAGTTTGTTGATAAGGATTGAAATCTGGGGTTTCCAGAAACCATGTTTCTCGAAAAAGTTGAGAATTGAATCAGCTTTTTCTGGAGTTTCAAAATGAATATATTTAGAACCTGATAAAGCAGAACTAAAGATAACTATTGAAACTAGATACATGTAACTAAGGGTGAGCAAGACCGGAGAATCTAGTGATACAAAATCATGCATCAAAATATCATGCTTTCTTCAAGAGACAAAGAACAATAGGAAAACAAAAATTGTGGGAAGCCAACTACTTGGATTTTACAATGCGAGGACTTTAACAGATAGTGCATCCATGTTTCTACACAATGATCGTTTTGCCTTTTCTGAAGGATTCAACTCCTCTTGGTACAACTTCAATAACTAGGGAGCTTCATCATAAGAATTCACAGATTTGTACTGGAAGGTGTTGTTAGGCTACTCAAACATACAAATCAAACTATTTATCTTATTGATCAAACCTTTTGATAACAAAAACTGAATTATTGCAACCGTTGGTATAAGCCTCTTCTCCAAGCTCATTGTAATAAGTATTGGGCGTTCTGGGATAATGGAAGAATCTCAACCCATCTTGTTCACAAAAAGTCCACTGTCTCCGTAATCTTATCCACAGATGCCATCAAACACCATGGATACTTTGTAAATGCTGCTAAAAACTCTGTTAGACCAACCCCATGTCTTATAAACATCGAGTTTCCTTTCCCACAGCGACTTGCTCATTATTCTCTTCGTTACAATGGCTAGAACAAATTGTATCTTCAAATCACTAATACGGTGATACCCATTTCCTTGACTTCCTTCACAATTTCTTTAAACACTATTATGCCTTAAAAGTCACGCTTATGTCAGCCCAATAAATGTCTTTCTGTATTAGCTGCCTGAAAGAACTGGAATAAATCTGGTTTTGCTTACCAGAGAAGAGTGTAAACTCATGTATATATATTCGGAACTGTTACAAGAGATAAGAGTTTCAAGAGATAAGATTTACACAAGATTTAAAATATAAACAGAAGATTATGTCAACCCAACATCCTCAACATTTGAACGTGTAGTTTGAACATTGTGGTCCTTATCCTTATCATTCCCCCGCAAACTAGCAAGGAGATCCATCACTGAGAGTTTGTCTCTGAGGAAACAGAACCTATCAGCCGTATGACCCTTGGTAAAAATATCCACAGGTTGCAATGAAGAAAGGACATGGTGTAGGATTATGTCTCGGTTTGCCACCTTTTCTCGGACAAAGTGGTAATCCACTTCAATATGCTTGGATTTGGCATGGAAAATTGGATTAGAGGCAAGAGCTAGAGCACTGACATTATCACACCAAACAATGGAAGCCAAGTCAAGTGAAATTTGCAGCTCACACAAGAGCATGCGTAGCCAATATACCTCAGCCGTGACAAGAGCTAAGCAGCGATATTCCGCCTCTGTACTAGATTTAGAGACAACAGGTTGCTTCTTGGCGGACCAAGAGATGAGGTTAGGACCCATATAAACACCATAACCACACGTTGAGCGTCTATCGTCAGGGTCTCCAGCCCAATCGAAATCACAGTAGGCATTAATAAAGAAGGAACCTGGCTTGTAGAGCAAGCCAAAATCAAGTGTCTGCTTCAAGTACCTTAACACTCGTTTGGCTGTTGTCCAATGTGCAGAAGTGGGAGCTTGCATGTGTTGACAAAGCTGGTTTACGGAATATGCGATATCGGGGCGTGTAAGGGTGACATACTGCAAACCACTGTAAAAACTTCTCTTGTCAGCCTATTATTTATGTTTTTTGCAACATATATAATCTCAGCTCCATATTCAAATCTCATGGATCCATCACGTGTGATTCCTAAGTCCGTTTAGCGTTTCTCACGTGCGAGTCGTTGGCATCCAAAATCAAGCATCAACAAACACATACGATTTCACTAAGAATGAGTGAGGCCAATGACACAAAAACCTGGAAATCTTGGTCTCACGCATACCATAATATCGCAAAATGTCAATGTTAGGTGCTATATAAGTTTCAAGATCCATATAAAGAATATAGGAGTGCGTTTAAAAGCACCAATAGCCTTCTCACGAGACTGAAGCACATTACTCTTAAGGAAGTTGAAACTAGGGACTAGACGGTTTTCTAAGCTTCTAGTTAAGATATAAGGGCACAAGTTAAGTGTTTGAGAAGCCTTTGTTGGAGTAGAAAAACTTAATTTTGGGCAAAAGGGTATTCTCAGCATTGGCTAAAGCATTTTTGGTAAATTTTTTATTATATTTAAAATTTGTGTTTCTGAGAAACCATGGTTCTTGAACAAGACAATAACTGAGTCTGATCTTTTTAAGGATTCAAATTGAACATGTTTAGAAAGTGTTAAGACAGATTCTTGAGAGAACCCCCGAGTTTACGAGATAGGATACAGTAAATGATTCTTTATTTGTAATTTTCGAGATGTATGTTTGTCATCCAATCTCCTTTGAATAAGGATTCCAGATGGCTAGACATTTTAACAAGTAATGATAAAAAGTAAACTTTACAAGAAGTTAATATCTATTATCAATCAAGTTAACTTCTTTGCTTTAGATATGGGACAATTATATATTTTTAGCACTAGAATTTTATCTCCTAATCAGCCACTAATCTATTCATTATTCAACACGGAATAGTGCTCATGATCCATGAGATTGTTTTACAGAATCATAAAGAACAATGGCATTCTCCAGTAAATCAGAGTTGAAAAAAAAATTGATAATCTTGTGTCTTGGTGGTGACTGCAGTATTCAGTTGACAACTTCTATCTTCAAGTTGACTTGGGTTGACATACGAACTAACCAGACACAACAATTTATAAGTTTCACTGAAGTTATTAACTCATTGAGCTTCCCTTTCAAATGTTTTTCTAATGGGAGAGGAGAAAATTTCACTATAGAATGAAGTCGTCCCTTCCAAAAACATCACAGAGATCAAGGAAATTAATATCAACCAAAGGTAACTAGTTGCAGAGTTTTTAACAAGACTAAACAAAGCCAGAGAACACAGTTTGATACATAATCATACATCACATTGCAAAGCTTGTGCTTTAGTCAAGAGACAACATGTCACAAGAAAACAAAAATTGCAAATGCTGAATACAATGAAACTCAAAACTAATCTGGACTAGATGCTCTTTTTGACAAGAAGTAAACCCAATCTGAATACAATGAATTTAACTAGATCAAGTAACACTATCATTCTGATGTCAACATATTACAAATGCTGCTTTCCTTTCACTTTGCCATCTTTGAATGATCCAGCTTCTCTGTACAGCTTCATTAACTGGGGCGTTTCGTCATAACGATTCACAAACCTCTACAAGAAGGTTTCTTCAGGAAGTCGAAACGATGTAACCAGGTTATAAGGATTATTCTTAAGCAAACCTTTGGATGACAGATATTGGAGAACTGAAGCACGGGGAATTATTCTCTTCTCCAAGCTAAGTGAAAAAAGAACTGACTGCTTCATAATGACAGAAGGCTCCCAACCCATTTTGTTTACAAAATGGTCCATCACTCCCATAATCTTATCCACGGATGTAATCATAAACCAAGGATTCTTCCGAAATGTTGTAAGAATCTCTTCCTCAGACCATCCCCACCTCTTGTAAACATCAAACTTCTTATCCCACTCAGATTTGGGAGTTACCAAAATTATAAGAATAGCAATAGCAAACTGTGACCTTATAGGATTTATACCCATTTTCTTTACCAAGTCCACAGTCTCTTCAAACCGACTATAATACATAAATATGGAAGGCCAATTACCAAGTAACCTAACAATATTCGATTCAGGCACACTGTTATCTCGCAAATTACTGACTTTAGGTGCAATAAATTTTGAAGATCACGATAAAGAATTCTTGGAGAGTGTTTAATAGCAGTAATAGCCTTTTCACTTGACTGAAGCAAGTTACTAAGGTAATGAAAGGAAGGGATTATTTGGTTTTTTAAGCTCGCTTGTAAGATTTTAGGGTCCCGACATAAAAGTTTTGCAAGAACGGGACTTGAAACGCCTTTGGAGTGAAAAAACTCAAGTTTTGGCAGAAGGGTTTTCTCAGGATTGCACAAAAGAAGTTTTGGGTTCTTTCTGATGAGGTCTAAAATTTGGGATTCTGAGAAGTCATTGCTCTTGAAAAAGTTTACCACTAAGTCTGGTTTTTCTGGAGTATCAAATTGAACTCTTTTGGATGCCTTTAGAGCAGATTCAAAAGACATCCCACATGAATTAATAAAGTATGAGACGGTAAAAGATTGTTCATTTGAGTTGGTAGAGATGTATATGACAAAAATTGGACAGGAAAAAACTTGAAATTTATTAAGGTTTAATAAAGCTAAGTTAGCATATCCACCATGACTATGAAGTAAATTTCTGAAGAGAAAATTAAACATCATAGTTGCAAAAGTGATTGAATAAACTCACCTCTGCATGAGAGTTGAGAAAATTCCTTTAAAATCTCGCATTAATTTGGAGAGCCATCAAACTTGAAACCCTGAACAGGTGAAACTAAAACCCTGGTAAGTTTAGAATTGAAGGCGGACTGAAAATATTTGTTGGTCTCACCTAAACGACAGCGTATCTTTCAAATTATGGTAATTCATTAGACCCACTATAACTTTCAAAATAACTTTTGTAACCCATAACTGCAGAAAATACCAATTACACCCCCTACCTTGTTAAATCATGACCAACAATTTGCAGATCGCGGCCACGATCTCTAAAGGCCGGTTGTGATTGAATATTTAAAATTTTTTTTATAACAAATTAATTTTAATGGAAAAATGTAAAGGCAAGGGCTGTACTTAGTATTATATTTTAGAAACTTACAGGGGGTGTAATTGTCCTAAGCCCTTTGGGCAATATGTATTAGGGTTTTCCTCCTCCTAACTTTATAACTAATACTCTTTGCATACTGAAAAAATGGATCGTTGAACTTGGAAAACATGGTTGAAGAGCAATCAACACTAAATTGTTGGATAGCTGCACAACATCTTGGACTCAAAGAAATTGTTTGGGTATTATATGACTCAAAAATTTGATGAAAGCATGATCTTGCACCAACAACACCAACCAAACATTTATGAATGCATTGGGGAAAAGGTGGAAATCGGTGGTAGCGCCACCTCAGGGAAGGGAAGGGCGGAATTGGGTGGTAGAGCCACCATGGGGGAACTGGGTGATAGGGCCACGAGAAAATTTAGCTGACCAGCCATCCCAAGTTTGGATTTAAAAAAATGGCCTTGAAACTGTTTACCATTTTTTTTTTATTTAGAGAAGCTGACGTGGCACAGTTAGGATCCATTAAACATGTAAAATGGGTTAAAATGAAAAGATTAAAACATATAAGGAAAAAAAATAATTAATGAAAGTTTTTAAAATTTGAAATTTGAAAAAGAGCCCCAAATATTCAAATCGCTTAATCGAAACCAATTAAGGCAAAAATCGATATCTTCAATCCCTAAACGCATCTGTGCAATTTCCAGCGATAACAGTCCACATTCCGGCAAATTTTCACACCCAAATTCAATCCTAAAGCTTCTTCCTTTCTTAAAACTATGGCTAACATTAACAATGAGGAGGAAAACCCAACGGCTCTTCGAATCGTAGAGTCCGGCCATGCAAGCAGTTCAATGGCTGCTCCGGTGGATCCTCCGATCAGTGAAGGTGTTCCAGCAGCGGAGACAACAGCGGTACAATAAGAGAGAGAACAGGAGCAAAACAGTTCTGAAGAGGAAGAGGAGGTCGGGCAGAATTCAGGCCAGGAAGAGGAGTCCAGCGAGAGTTCAGAGGAGGAGGAGGAGGCCGCAGAGGAGGAGGAGGGCGTCAAAGAAAAGGTATTTGTACTTACCAAGACCTAAGATCACTTAAGTGATCTTTTGTATCGCTTAAGCGATTGATGGCTTTTACTCTTGGTCGCTCAAGCTATTTTGGATTACTTAAGAGTAAAAGCGATAAATCGCTTAAGCTATATAAACGATCACTTAAGCGATCTTAGATCTGGCAGATGTTGATTCTGCCTCGTACAAGATCTCTTAAGCGATCTTTTCCGAGGCAGAACCAAATCTGCCCAGATCTATAATCTCTTAAGCGATCCTTTGTATCGCTTAAGCGATTTCAGATCGCTTAAGAGATCTTGTATGAGGCAGAATCATCTGCCCATCGCTTAAGCGATTCTTCCGGAGCGTATTTTGTTTATATTTGATTTGGTTTAATTTTTTTGCTGATATTTTGTTTATATCGATTGTGCAGATTTTCCGGAGCGTAAACTATAGAGAGTACGGATTGGAGGTTGTAAGCGATACGGTACCGTACTTCCCTGTGAGGGTGACAGTGAGGTCAAGTTGGGATGTTTTAACGAGAATAACGGGGATTTTAGGGACAGTGAGGAATGGTGAAAGGAGATTCAAAGAGACTTGTTTCAGTCATTTTTGGGATATGGACACAAAATGGAAAAAGACATTCTGGGGGTCGGGAGTGCATTATATGTTGCTGCACTCAATAAAAAGCAACAAAAAGCACGAAATGTGGTTCATGGTGGATGGAAAGCCAGTACGTTTCGGGATGATGGAATATGCGTTGGTGACTGGCTTAAGATGTGGGGAATTGCCAGGTAAGGTTAAGGAAAAAAGAATAACAAACAGTACGAGAGCCAAAAGGTTGGCTAACAAGGTTTTGGCGGGGAACAAGTCTATTAAGGCACAGGAATTAGAAGACAGGTTAAACAATGGTGAGTTTAACGATTCAGAGATGTTCAAACAGTGCTTGGTATTGTTCTTACATTCGATCCTAATGGCTAGTGACTCAACAAAAGCCATTGATATTGATTGGGTGAAGTTTGTAAGCAACTTGAACTTCTTTAATGCTTATCCGTGGGGACAGGTATCATTTAAGCGAACCATGGAGTCCCTGCAAGCAAAAGACCTGGTGTTAAAGCACTCCTAATGGGCCGAGAAGAATAGACCGGCGACGTACAATTTGTTTGGTTTCCCATGGGCAATGTAGGTAAATATTAATAGCTTTTTGTTATATTTTTTTTAATATATGTGTTTGAATTATGATATGGACTATTTTTTTACAATGTAGGCTTGGATGTATGAGGCCATCCCTGTCATGGCTAAGGCAGGGGGGAGGATTAGGGCTTCGGTTGTGCAACAGACATTTCCTAGGATTTTGCGGTGGCACGACCAGAACTGTACCCATTCGAATTATGAGCAAATAGAGATTGAAATTCAATCAGCTCGGGTAAGATTAAAGGATTAAGCTTGAACATGCACTTGCTTTAAAATGTCGATTAAATCTGATTGATTTTTTTCTTATTGCAGGGGGTTGTCCGTCCCTTCCTCACCGCTACTGGGGGTGAAGCGCAACAGCACTATGTCACATCTTTTTTAGCACTAGAGGATCAAAGGGATGAAGGGATAGACCGCCTGACGCGGGACCTACAAGGGGTCACACATGTGAGGGCAGTTGCAGGGCCACTGCTTGAGAATGTGGTTGACGCCAAAGAGGATGAAGCTGCAATCGGTGGGAAGGAGAAGGAGAGGAGGAAGGAAGGAAGAGGTTCGTATGCCTCAGCAAACCGGTACAACAAGTACTGCTTTACCGAGGCGTCGAGGTCGGGAGAGTGAGGTGGTTGACCTCATAAAGAGTTTGTTTGATAAGATGGAAGAGCAGTTGAAAAGGGTGGAGGAGAAAGTGGATAAGATGGCAGAGAAAGTTGTTAGGGTGGAGGAGAAAGTTGGTAGGGTGCAGGAGGAAGTTGGTGGAGTATTGAAGGCGGTTAAAGTGCAACCTGGGCTAAAAAGAGAGAGCCAAAAGAGCAGGTTTGTGAAATCGCCTTACACCGTACTAACACGTGGAATTAAGAGGAAAACAAAGAAACAAATTGAGGAAGAAGCCAAAATTGAGGGGGTTAAAGAGGTTTCTAGAGGAAGTGGGGCAGTTATAATGTAGGAGGTTGAGGCGGAAGGCGAAGGAAGCGGGGATGTACAAATGGAGGAAGCGGGCAAGCAAAAATGGAGTCCATTGTCGATTTGTATAGGCCAATAGAGGAGAAAAAGAAAAAACCCTTCTATGCCTATTATAATGAATCCGGAAGTGATGCCCTTGTAAAGTGTAAGACCGAGGATTATTTTTTAGATTGGTTTGAAAAGATTTTGACGATGGGCAGCTGGCTTCACGACTCGGTGAGTTATTTTCGCTTAATTTTTCTTATTTTTGCTTATGTTTTCCATGAGGTATTGTATACTTATCATGTTGTTTTTATTTGATACAGCACATCGATGAGGTATTGGCACTGATGAGGCTGCAACAAACCAGCAATGGTGATCTACTGTACCCCGATTGTGCCATCACCGATGTGGCCTTTGGCCAAACACTGGTATCGACATATCGCAATTTATTGAAAAAGGCCATTGGTACATCTGTAGAAAAAAGAGCCAAGCAAAAACAATCAGACACAAAAGACTTGGACTGCGTCCCTAATGATTTTAAGTTTGATGACAGGATGATGTAGTATGTAATGGGGGACAGGCCCAAATATGGCCACAGTTGGGCAAAGGTTAAAAGTGTCTACTGCGTCATCCTGATCAAGGAAATGCACTGGATAGCAATCGTCGTGCTCTTAGAGGAGAGGTTGCTGAAGATCCTTGACTGCAACCCAACAACTTGTCGAGACAAGTAGTTGGAGGCCGAGTTGGAGCCACTGTCCGTGTTGTTCCCGCGGGCGAGAGCGGAATGTTTGAGCACCTCGGTGATGAAGCATTGACAGGAAAGTGGCCACTCAAGTGCGTTCCCGTCCCAACAAATGAGTCAAGGTAAATTTTCTATAAAACTAACTTACATAATAGAATTGTTCTATAAGCTGATACTAATCCTAATGTCATCTTCCTATTGCGTGCTGATTGTGGGGCATATGCCCTGAAATTTATTCAGTTTGATATGACCAACAGCCTGATGGACGGATTGAATGACGAAACAATGACCATCTTTCGGGAGCGCTGGGCTGTTGAGTGCTTCCATAGGGAAATGGATCCGTTTTGAGTGACCATAACCCAATGAAAAGGTTTGGAACTTGTACTTTTAATTTTGTAGTTTATGTGATGTTGATGTTGATACTTGGGTTGTGGTGCTGATGCTGCAGGTGTCATGCTTATACACAGCTTTACCGAAATAGACGGACTCAGTGAACTTTTCAATCTTGCACTCCATAACTTGGGTTCGTGAAGAGGGAAAATTTTACTCCCCGGACATCCCAACTTTCCATTTAACAAATTGGACCTGAAAAACTTTTTGTTTTTTTGTGTTTTATTTAGAAAAGCTGGCGTGGCTGTAGGTGTGTCGGATAATTTTGCAGGTTGCTGGCAAACAATGAGAGGGAACTCCTCAAACTAGCTTGGGCTGTCAGAGTAGGCTGCCAGCAAGGCATCTGCAATCAAGGCTGGTGGCCAGGAGGAGGCATCTGCAATCAAGGCTGCTTGCAAGCCATGGTACCATGAAATGATCTCAGACAGTGATTATACCGAATTTGAAAACTTCTCAAAGTGGCGGCATCTGCAATCAAGGCTGCTGGCAAGGCATGATACCAAAGAATGATCTCAGACAGTGATTATACTGAATTCCAAAACTTGTCAAAGTGGCTTAGGATTTATTCATTTTTTGCACTATTATGAATGATTTTAAGTTTAAACTTTCAATTACATTGATGTCTCTTATATTTTGATCTATGATGGATTAGATTGATATAAATGACTTCATTTTGCTGCTTATTCTTTTCGTATTTGGGAGGAAAATGAGTTATAAATGACAGATTATTACATAATACAGGAGAAATGTAGGATTCTTCTCTTTTTGTCATGATCGCTTAAGCGATATATGAGCGACCACATATATCTCTTAAGCGACCAAGATTTTTTCTCAAATGATCGCTTAAGCGATCTGAAATTGCTTAAGCGACCAAGAGTGAAAGCGAAGAATCGCATAAGAGATACCAGAGGATCGCTTAAGCGATCATAGATCTGGGCAGATTTTATTCTACCTCGGAAGAGATCGCTTAAGCGATCTTAAATCGCTTAAGCGACCAAGAGTAAAAGCGAGGAATCGCTTAAGTGATCATAGATCTGGGCAGATTTTATTCTGCCTCGAAAGAGATCGCTTAAGCGACCAAGCATAAAAGCGAGGAATCGTTTAAGCGATACAAGAGGATCACTTAAACGATCATAGATCTGGGCAGATTTTATTCTGCCTCGGAAGAGATCGCTTAAGCGACCAAGAGTAAAAGCAAGGAATCGCTTAAGCGATACAAGAGGATCGCTTAAGCGATCATAGATCTGGGCAGATTTTACTCTGCCTCGGAAGAGATCGCTTAAGCGACCAAGAGTAAAAGCGAGGAATCGCTTAAGCGATCATCTATCTGGGCAGATTTTATTCTACCTTGGAAGAGATCGCTTAACTAACCAAGCCCCACTAACTAAACATGTAAAATAGGTTAAAATGAAAGGATTAAAACATATTTGGGCCGAATAGACATAATAAAAGTTTTTAAATTTGAAATTTCTCAAAACAAGCCCCACTAACTATTTACCTTGCTTAATCGAAATTCATTAGGGCAAAAATCGATTTCTTGAACCAAAGGGAGACAGGCGATTTCTGATCCAACTCGCAAATTTTCACATCATATTCAATCGTAAACTCAATTTCTTGAACCCTAAACGGAATATAGCCGCGATTTCCGGTGATAAGCCACGATTTTCTATCGATTTCTTGAACCCTAAAATCAATTTTTTGAACCCTAAACGGAATCTGCGCGATTTTCGGCGATACAGCCCACATTTCCGATCCAAACTACAAATTTTCACACCAAATTCAATCCAAAACCATGGCTGACACTCACAATGACGACGACAACCCAACGCCACTTCGAATCCTAGATTCTGGTGGCGCAAGCAGTTCAATGGCTGCTCCAGTGGATCATCCGATCAGTGAACATGGTCGACAAGGAGAGGAGACGCCAACGGCACAAGAACAGAGGGAAGAATTGTCAAACGGTTCTGAAGACAAGGAGTCAGGCGATAATTCAGGCCAGGAGGAGGATTTCGATGAGAATTCAGGGCAGGAGGAGTCTTCCAAGGATTCAGGCGACGAGGAGGAGGCCGGCGAGAACGAGCAGGCCGCCGAAGCAAGGGTACATTCTGAACTGTCGCTTAAGCGATTAACCTCTTTTACTCCATCTGCCCATATCTAAGATCGCTTAAGCGATCCTTTATATCACTTAAGCGATCCTTTATATTGCTTAAGCGATTGATTAAGTTGACTCTTGGTCGCTTAAGCGATTTCAGATTGCTTAAGCGATCTTTTTGAGGCAGAATCATAGATATAAGATTGTTTAAGCGATCGTTTGTGTCGCTTAAGAGATTCTTTCAGTTTAGTCTTGGTCGCTTAAGCGATTTGAAATCGCTTAAGTGATCTTGCACGAGGCAAAGTCAAGATCTCTTAAGCGATTTGAAATTGCTTAACCGACCACAGTCGTAATTTTTTGTTGCTGATATTTTGTTTATTAGTTGTTTTGGTTTATTTTTGTTGCTGACATTTTGTTTATATCGATTATGCAGATTGTGCGGACCGTAAACATCACAAACTACGAGTTGGACCTTATAAGCGATAAAGTGCCCTACTTCTCTGCAAGGGTGACGGTCAGGTCAAGTTGAGAAGTTTTTGACAAAATACAGGACATTTTAGATGGAATTAGGAATGATAAAAGAGATTTTAGTCGCACTTGTTTCAGTCAGTTTTTAGGACTCGAAAATCATTGAAAAAAGGCATTTTGGGGGCAGGGAGTGCATTACATGTTGCTGCACTCAGTAAGATGCAATAAAAAAAATGTGGTTTGTGGTGGGCGGAAAGCCACTACGTTTTGGCATGATGGAATATGCCCTGGTGACGGGCTTAGGATGTGGGGAAGTGCCAGATAAGAAGGCAGAGGCAGTAAAGAATAGTCGGGGAGCCATATAGTTTATAATAAGGTTTTACAGAGGGCTAAGTCTATTACAGCACAGGGTTTAGAGAAAAGTCTAGAAACAGTTGAATTTATGATAAAGAGAAGATAAAAGTGTGCTTGTTTGTTTTTACATTCGATCTTATTGGCTGGGACTCAACAAAAGCTGTTGAGAAAGATGGTTGTTGTTTGCAAGCAACTGAAGTTCTTTAATTCTTATCCATGGGGACTAAATCATATGAGCGAACATCAGCAGCCTGAAAAAAGTAGACATGGCGTTAAAGCAGTCCCAATGGGATGGGAAGGATAAACCAAGCACGTACAATTTGTGGCTTCCATGGGCAATGACAGTAATATTATAGCTTTTTATTATATTTTTGTAACATATGTGGTGAATATGATATGGACTGTTTTTTTTTTTTACAATGTAGGCTTGGATGTATGAGGTCATCCTGTCTTCGTAAAGGGGGGGAGGAGCAACAGTTTGGATGTGCAACAGCAATTTCCTAGGATGTTGCGTGGCATGTTCAAAGGTACACCCATTCAGATTACGAGCAAATAGACGTTGAGATTCAAAGTGGCTGGGGTAAGATTAAAAGACTAAGCTTTTGCATATGCAGTTGCTTTAAAATGTGCTTTAATCTGATTGATTTTGTTTCTTATTGCAGGGACTCGTCCGTCCCTTTCTCATCGCTATGGGGCTGAAGCGAAGAGGACTATGTCAAATCTTTCAACGCACGGAGGATACAAGTGATGAACGGATAGACTGCCTGATGCGGGACCTAGAAGGGGTCACGCATGTGATGGCAGTTGCGGGGCCACTGCTTCACAACGTGGTTGATGTCGAGGAGGATGAAGCTCCAATCGGCCGGAGGTCTGAGGAGGAGGAGGAAAAGAGGGAGGAAAAGGTTGTATGCCTCAACAAACCGATACAACAAGTACCACTTTGCTAAGACATGGCGTCGGGAGAATGAGGTTGTGACTCATAAACGGCTTGTTCGAGAGTTTTACAATAGCCGTTTATACAGGTTGACAAGAGGAAGAGTGCATGAAAAGGGTGGAGGAGAAAGTGGATAAGCTGGGAGAAAGTTGGTACAGTGGAGGAGGAAGTTGGTACAATGGAAGAGGAAGTTGGTGGAGAATTAAAGGTGGTTGAAGTGCAAACAGCTTGAAAAGAGTGAGCCGGAAGACCAAGTTTGTGAAATGCCTTACATGGTAGTGACACAAGGAAGAAGAAGAAGAAAAATAAGAAACAAATAGAGGAGAACCAGAAATAGAGGAGGTTGAGGAGGTTGGTGGAGGAAGGAGCGGTGATAATGGAGGAGGGCAAGGTGGGAGGCGAAAGAGCGGGGATGTAAAAATGGAGGAAGCGGGAGGAAATGGGCAAGGGAAATTGGTCAAATGTCAATTTGTATAGGCCAATAGAAAAGAAAAAACTCTTCTATGCCTATTACAATGGATCAGGAAGTAAGGCCATATAAAGTGTAGACAGTGGATTATCCCCAGGAATGGTTTAGGAAGTTGTTGACGATGGGCACGTGGCTGAGGACTCGGTGAGTATTTTTGCTTAATTTTCCTTTTTTGCTATTGTTCCATACTTATCTTGTTATTTTTATTTGATGCACACATCGATGAGATATTGGCACTGATGAGCCTACGACGAACAGATCGATGGTGATCTGTTGTATCCGATATGCCATCACTGATTGGCGTTTGGCCAAAGGCTTGTTTCGGCATATCGCACTTTAATTAAAAATGTTGTTGCTAGTGGTGCAGTAAAAGGACCGAAGCAAAAAAGATTGGCCCCAGTACAATTGGACTGCATCCCTGATAATTTTCATTTGATGACAGAATTATGCAGTATATACGGGGGATCAGCCAAATATGGCCACAGTTGGGCCTTTGTTAAAAGAGTGTACTGCATCATCCTCACAAAGTGATGCAATGGATAGCAGTCGTTACGCATCTAGAGGGGGGGTTGCTGAAGATCCTGACTCCAACCACTATTGTCGAGACAAGCAGTTGCAGGTGGAGTTGGAACACTGTCCAGGTTGTTCCCGCCTGTTGCATGACAGCAGGATGTTTGGGTACTTGGGTGATGAAGTACTACACGAAAAGTGGCCAATTAAGGCTCTACCGGCCCAAAAAATGAGTCAAGGTAAATTCTGATTAAAACTAACTTATAATACAATTGTTCTATAAGTTTATTCTAATGCTAATGTCTCTTCCTTTGTAGTGCTGAATGTGGGGTATATGCCCTGAAATTTATTGAGTTTAACATGACCAACACCCGATGGATGGGTGAATGACGAAACAATGAGAGACTGTCGAGAGGGTTGGGCTGTCGACTGCTTCCATGGGCAGATGGATCCGTTTTGAGTGAGCAGAACCCAATAAAAGGTATGAAAGTTGGACTTTGAATTTTTTTAGTTTATGCGATGTCGATGTTGATACTTGGGTTGTGGTGCGATGCTGTAGGTGTCATGTTATATGGAGCTTACCGAAGACACGGACTAAGTAACCTTCTCACACACACACTGAACTTATTTACGTGTTTTTTTTTTTTTTTTTAAAAAGTTGACGTGGCTACAGGTTCCTTGCAAACAATGAGAGGAAACTTCTCAAACAAGGCTGGTTGGCCAGAGAGAGATGAGGCATCTGCAATAAAGGCTGCTGGGAAGGCATGGTACAAAACAATGATCTCAGAGAGGTTGCTGGCAGTGTATAGGAAATTTTTGTAAATAATTGGATCTGACATTGGGAGATAATTTTTTTTGTCCATATAAGATATCTCATTAGCAGGTTGAATTTACTATGTATAGTGTGATCATTTGCTCACCCAAGCCGGATAATGGTTTTTTAGCGTTTGTTTCATTTGTGTATACTAAAGTGTGATATACTGGTGTGATTATTTGATTCACCCAAGTTGGGGCTAATGGTTAGCTTGTCCATATATTTCAATATTTGCCGCATCCCATGCCTATTTTATTTTCTGTTTCGATTACATTGATGGCTCCTATTTTGATTTGTGATGAATTTGATTGATACAATTCTTTTCGGATTTGGGAGGGAAATGAGTGATGTACAAATGTTTCCCAAATGACTAAGACTTTTCAAATATGATCGCTTAAGCTATCTAAATCGCTTAAGTGACCAAGAGTCTATTATGAAGCATCGCTTAAGCGATACATCAGATCGGTTAAGCGATACCCATCTGGGTAGATGTTCCTTCTGCCTTGACAAAGATCGCTTAAGCGATCAAGAGTGTTTTACGAAAACGCATAAGCGATACAAATGGATAGCTTAAGCGACTAGAAGTAAGCCATGAATCGCTTAAGCGATAGATAAGATCGCTTAAGCGATCATAAATCCGGGCAGATATTCTTTTGCCAGGACACAGATCGCTTAAGCGATCCTAAATCGCTTAAGCGATCATAGATCTGGGCAGATCATCTGCCTTGGACAAGATGCTTAGAGATTTAAGATCGCTTACAGATCAAGAGTGTTTTACGAAAATCGCTTAAGCGATACAAAGGATAGCTTAAGCGACCGAGTAAAAGTAATGAATCGCTTAAGCGATACATGAGATCGCTTAAGCGATCATAGATCTGGGCAGATTCATTCTGTTGGCCACGATCGCTTAAGCGATTTGAGAGCTAAGTGATCAAGAGTGTTTTACGAAAATGTTAAGCAATACAAGTGGATGGCTTAAGCGATTTTCGACCTGGGCATCTGCAGCGAGCTAGATCTCTTAAGCGATTACCTATCACTTAAGCGAGAGGAGTAAAAGCAACGAATGCTTAAGTGTTCCTATGTATTTGGATATTATTTATTGGATTTCAGAGCATGGTTTAGTGATTAACGCTATGCTAAACATATAGGGTTTACGATTCGTCTTTGTGGACTATGACGTTATTATATTTTATTAAACATATAGTCTTTTAAGTCAATATGAAAATATAAAGTGTAGAATGTTTACGTCTATGCTAAACAATAGGGTTTACGATTCGCATTGTGGACTATGACCGTTATATAATTATATTAAACATATAGTTCTTTTATGTCAGTATGAAACATATAAAGTGTAGAAGTTTACGTCTATGCTAAACATATAGGGTTTACGATTCGTCTTTGTAGACTATGACCGTTTATATATTATATTAAACATATAGTTCTTTAGTCAGTATGAAACATATAAAGTGTAGAATGTTTACGTCTATGCTAAACATATAGGGACAGCCAAAAAGTTATTGAGTTTTAGATATTTTCTCCTTTGGGGCACAATGACCATTCTACCCTTAATTAAAGGAAAAGTGGGGAGTAAAATGTAAGGAATTCATGGGAATATGGTAGATGGGGTGTGATTGTAAGGAATCAAAGGATATGGATGGAATTTCAAAGAAAGAGCAGGGCAAGAGGGAATGAATGAATATATTTTGACCTAAAAAGGGGATAAACTTCATAAACCCTTCATTCATTCTTCTCCACGCCCTCTTCATTCTCACCTCTCAATTCTTCCTTCAAGCCTTCAAGGTTTTTGGGGTTTTTATTGGTTTTTGCTAGAGAATCAACCTAAGGCATCTAAGGGAAGGATCTTGCTTTAGATGTGAGTTGTGCATGTATTTGAGTATGAAATCTCATGGTTTTATTGTTTAAAGGGTAGAGAAGAAACAAGTCTTGTAAAGAAAGGAAGTGCTAGTGTGATCTCTCATTTCAAGGTAAGTAAATCCCAATCAAGTTGATAATTGTGAAATCCGCGTAGAGATTTATATTATATTATATAATTATAGTATATATAATATATATATATATATATATATATATATATATATATATATATTATATATATATATATATATATATATATATATATATATATATATATATTATCTAGAATATATTGTGTTAGTGAGAACTTGGGATGAGATGAGTATTTATTTATTGTGGTTGTTAAATACACTTCAATTGAGGAGTGTGATGTGTGAGGAGAATGTAGTTTGTGATGAAATTGGAAGAGATTGAGAAGTATTTTTGGAAGTGTTATGTTATAGTAGGAATTATTGCTTGGTGAGGGAGTTTTTTCCCATTTTGGATGGTTCAAGAGAGGGATAGACTTATAAATAAAGTGGAGTGTGGGTATGCACACTAGTTGTTTGATGAAATGCCTAAGAGAAGTATGAGCATGAGTTGTGAACCTTATTTGTTGCAACATTGTATATTGGCATTTCCTAAGTGCATTCTTGAAAATGAACCATCCATATGCATTAATTGTACATTTGAGAAATAGTGTGAGAAAGAGTAGAGAATTTTGTGACTAACCTACTCTAAGCATTAAGCTACACTATGATTACTAGTTTGAGAAAGAGTAGAGAGTTGTGTGAATGAGCTACTCTAAGAGTAGAGAAAATGAGTAAAGCTATGAAAACGGGTTGATGCTTTGTGATCTCCACCCGATAGGTATGAGAACGGGGGTGCTTTGTGATCTCCACCCGATAGGTATGAGAACGGGTTGGTGCTTTGTGATCTCCTCCCGATAGTAGAAACAGTAAGGGGTTAGTGCTTTGTGATCTCCACCCGAAAATCACGAAGAGTGGGTTAGTGCTGTGTGAACTCCACCCGGCAATGCCTCCGGTAAGATGAGGCCGTGATATATAGCGGAAGTTAAGAAAGAGAGCTGTGTGAAAGAGAAAATAAATGAAATGAGAAAAAGAGTAAGGAAAGAATTAAGAGAAAGAGTTACGGGGACAGTTTGAGTAGAGGATTTACTTACTGAGCATTGTTTTGTGCTCACCCCGTTATTTTCTTTGTGGTTGCAGGTTCTAGGTGAGAACGCGATTGGACGGGCGTCGGCAAGCGAGGAGCAATAGCTACACTGTCCACTGTTTTAATATCATTTTGTAAATGATACTCTGTTTTGTATAAATAATGTTTATATATATAAAAAGAAAATTTTTGGGCCCATTTACTTTTGCTATTATCAAGATAATCTATTTGATATTTCTATGAATATCCGAGTGTAAAGCAGTCATTACAACTATGACCGTTATTATATTTATATTAAACATATAGTTCTTTTATGTCAGTATGAAACATATAAAGTGTAAAATGTTTACGTCTATGCTAAACATATAGGGTTTACGATTCATCTTTGTTCAGAACATAAAGGGTGCGTTTGGTTGAATATTCGTGCAAATATTATAAATCATATTCCCATAATATTTCTTTGTTTAATTATTTAGCAAATAGTAGTATTTTTTTAATAAATTTTAGACCCATTAACTGAATTAATTTCATTAATACCGCCTGAAAAAGTTTCAAAAGTAACAAAAACACCCTCACCCACCAAACTTCCCAAATTCTGGCACCACCAACTGCTACAAACGACCGAAAATGGCCGGTAATTCACAGATGTGACATTTTTCGGCCAGATCCACTGTGGATCTTTCAAATGAAATGGCTGACATTGACAGTCAACGGCGGCCAAATCTTGGGCATCGTTGACCAAAAACGACGGCCATATCTTTGGCCATCGCAGACGTCCAGATGTAGCATTTTTCGTCCGTCGACGGCTAGATATGGCCGTGATCTGGCCTTTTCCGGCCACATCCGTGGTCGATCTGGTCGGAAAAGGCCATATCGATGCCCTATCAGCCTGATCCTATCGCAATGCGTCGTAACGCCCTTTCCCGGTAGGTTTCCGACGGTGTTGGCCAGAATCTAGAAAGTTGGATAGGTGGGGGTGTATTTGTCAAATTTTCAAATCTTTCGTTGGTCGATTAAGCGATCGTAATAAAAGGAATTTCGTTCACACAGGGTCGCTTAAGCGATCATAGATATCGTTTAAGCGATTCTTTTCTTTTTCACTTGGTCGATTAAGCGATCTTGGATCACTTAAGCAATCATGTGATTGGCAGAATCAAATCTGCCCAGGTGCATGATCGCTTAAGCGATTCTTCTCTTTTTGTCTTGGTCGATTAAGCGATCGTGAATCGCTTAAGCGATCCGAGATATCACTTAAGCGATTCTTGTCTTTTTGTCTTAGTCGATTAAGCAATCGTGGATCGCTTAGGCGATCGTGCCCCTGGTCAGAATCATCTGCCCAGGTGCACGATTGCTTAAGCGATCCTAGATATCGTCTAAGCGATTCTTGTCTTTTTGTCTTGGTCGATTAAGCAATCGTGCACGTGGGCAGAATCATCTGCCCACGTGCACGATCGCTTAAGCGATCCTGTTTGAAAAACCCTTTGTCGCTTAAGCGATATGCTTAGTCGCTTAAGCGATCATTGGTAATATATACTTTGCCTGCTTTTCTCCTGAATTTTGACAAACTAAAATTACCAACACGTATTAATTTCATACTTTCTCCTCAATTTGACAACCTAATTCCAAACTAAAATCAACAACAAATATTTAGGCCATGTAACAAGAAATATAAAGAATGATTTATTAAAGGTAACAATAAAATTTATAACATCAATAATTGAAAACAATAACTCATCAACGGTTGGCCTTAGCAACTCCCTGAATTTCATCCTTCTTCGAACCTAATTTTCTGGATCTGCATGTGATTGCTTTTGGCAACTGCTTCTCTTGTGGCCAGGTTGCTTGCAAATTGAGCACTTATTCATCTTCCGGGGAACCTCAAAGGCTGATGGAATACGCTTAACTCTTTTTCTCCCCTTTGCTGTCTTCTTGAATGGCGGGTGGATGATAATGTTAGCCATCTCTGGCGGCACTACCCACTGCTCTTCTGGAGGCACCGGATATATTGTTTCTGAATAAGCTAGCATGTAGTGATCTGTCATATAGAGAGGGGAGCAAAGTTCCATGTAAATTCTTGAACCAAAATCCAGCTTCCGTTGGTGTTTCAGTGCTGCTAGTGCATGAGGACAAGGTAAACATTGAATGTCAAACACTTTACAGCTGCAAGTTTTTCTAACAAGGTTAACTAGAGCATCCGGACCATAGCCGCGCACAGTGAACTCTTGAGCATTAAGAGGATAGGCAAACAGTGCATTTGACAGTTCCATACGTTCTCGCAATAATTTTTCAGCTGACGGAACAAGGGTTGTAGTAAAATTATTTGACTCCGTACGACGCTCATGGAACCACCGCGACAGTGTCCTTTGGATTGCATCAAAAAGTGCAACTATTGGAAACTCTCTTTCTATTAACAACTTCGAATTTATGGACTCAGCTATGTTCGTGGTCATGACATCAAACCTTCTTCCAGGAAAGTAAGCTCTACTCCATCTCTCGAAACCAACATCATGCTCAAGATACTTAGCAACTCTAACATCCTTGATTCGGATTTGCTGGAAGTGCTCCTCGAACTCATCAACCCGATAAGCTTTTGCTGCCATGTAGTATGTCTGAAGGAGGCCAGCACACTTAAACTTTTGTTTTATGTTCTCACCAAGGTGCCTCATACAGAATCCGTGATGTGCTTGACGGTAAATAGTGGCAATCCCCTTCTTTATAGAGTTGTGCCTATCGGATATTATGCACAACTCGTCACTGTCAGGCACTATCGTACGTAACTGCTGAAAAAACCAAGTCCACGACTCGTCATTCTCAGAGTCAACCACACACCATGCAACAGGATATGTGTGATTCTCGCTGTCCTGTGCAGTGGCCACCAACAATGTACCTCCATACTTTCCCGTTAGAAAGCAACCATCAACAGCCAACACCTTTCTCATGTTTACAAAACCCCTTATAGCAGAACCGTAAGCAACAAAAAAATATTTAAACATCATATTCCTGTCCCACTTCAAAGCCGTCTTGCTACCTTGGTTTGTCAACTCAAGCATATAACGGTACGCTTCTAATACTGCGTACCCGTGCTCCGGCGTGCCCCTCACAAAATCTTGTGCATGTTGTCTACCTTTCCAGCATTTCCAGTAACTAACAGCACATCCCAACTCTGTGCGCACAAGTCTCTGAATGTCTTTAGGAGATGGACCTTTCCCTTCGACGAACCGACTTTTGACAAATTGTCCAATAACATCAGCGGACGCTTGTCGATGCTCACCTGAAATATGTCCCAAACCACATGTGTGCTCACGGGTATATGTGCTAAGAATAAACTTTTCCGACTCCGCCAACCTTCTACAATAAACCCGCCACTTGCAGTTTCGGTCACGACATGCAACCGTCACAGCCAATGAATTTGACTTTTTGGTGATGAACTCAAAATTACCTTTCACAGCAACAAGTTTTAGCTTCCTCACCACTTCCTCTTTGTTGTCAAATAAATACCCTATGCGCAAGTCCGATCCATCCGTAAAGACATGAGCTGATCCACTACTACCTCCAATTGCCCCCTTTGAACCTGCATAAACGACCATAGTGTTCTCTTCCTCACAATCTACGCCTTCTGCATAATCTGTATTTAAAGGAATCTCTACATCTGTGGGAACATCTACGGGGTCCTCCTCCTCAACATTTTCATTCTGCCCCCCATCACCAACCTCTTCTATAGTGTCCTCCTCACCACCCAATTGACCGTCTACTCTTGATTTTTCAGCTAACAAATCAATGGCCTCGTAGTTCAAATTAAAACCAGGCAAATCTCCGCCTACATCCTCGTTATCCCCTTCCTTGGAACCAACTTCCAACGGTTTTTCTACATAAGAAACCCTTAAAATCGGCCTCGAACCACTATCGGCCATATCAATCATAAATAAGTTCACACTTTCATCCGACTTTAATACAGCAGGAGGTACCTTATAATTTTCAGGAGCTCTGCTTAAAACATACTTCACAACTATATCACTACGCGAGCAACTCAAATTACCTCTTCTAATTATTTCATCAATCAACTCATCAAAACTAACCTCTGTGCTCACAGCAATTGGTGTAACTTCTTTGCTCTTCCCAATCCACTTCCACCTACTTTCTTCCTCCACCCACTCACCAAAATATTCAACACCCAAAACAACTTTTCCCATGTATAATAATAGCCAACTACCTGTAATGCAAGAAAAACAATATTCTTAAATGCTGTACTAAGGGTTCAAATAGTTTAAAAAGAATCTGCACATTCGCATATTTGGTCTGATGTATCGCTTGAACGATCATGGTTATTTATACTGGATCGCTTAAGCGATACACCTGATCGCTTAAGCGATTAAGTATAAATAACCTTGATCGCTTAAGCGATCTTATGCCATTTACTGATCGCGTAAGCGATCTGCTCCCATACAACAGACTTTAACCAGATCGCTTAAGCGATCTTATGCCACATACCTGATCGCTTAAGCGATCTATCTGCTGCATTACCAGACCTACCGGATCGCTTAAGCGATACACCAGATCGCTTAAGCGATCCATCGTGCCCAGAACACATTTTCAGTCATCTCCACCTACAATCGATCCATCATACCCAGAATAAATACCCAGAACAAATTTTCAACAAATTTCACTCCTTTCAACTTGCATTACATCAAACACAACCCAACAACCTAAACAACTAAATCAAAATCATAACCCAAACCCCATCCATTATTAAATCTTTGTAAATCTAAATATCAAATGTAAAAAGGAGATACACATACTTAGAGGAAATGTCAGGAGGAGGAGGAGGGGGATCTTTGGCGGAGAAGATGTTAATGGTCGAGGAAGAATAAAGTGTTAATGGTGGAGGAACAAGAAGATATAGAGGAAGGAGGAAGAAGAATAAGATGTAAACGAAGCTAAGAATAAGAGAAGAAGATGTAGAGGTAGAGATGCGTTAATGGCGGGAAGGTGTTTGGGTTTGTTTGCAACAATTTAAGGTTTATGGGAATATAGTATAATTTTGAAAAGATTACATAATACTTCATTAATCCTAATTAAGCACTAATTACCCTTAATCAATAATATGGCTATTTAGTTAACACTGATAGTCTTTTAATTAAATGCAAACTTGAGATGGTCTTTTAATAAACTACCCCTAGGGCCACCCCCATCTAAGCGGAATTGGGTGGTAGGGTCACCACAGCCTAGGAATCCAGTATGATGCATTTTTTGTAGGAGTGACTTCATCAATCGCACTAAGTCTAAAGGCATTGGCTCTAAGTAAAGCATCAAGGATGAACAAGATAACAATAACTATTCTCTTCATGTTTTCCTTTCACTTTACAATAATTGAACGATGTAGCTTTTCTGTACAGCTTCATTCGCTGGGGTGCTTCATCATAACAATTCCCGAGCCTCTGCAAGAAGGCTTCTTCAGAAAGCCAAAATGATGTAACCGGATTATATGGAATATTCTTAAGCAAACCTTTGGATGACAGATATTGAAGAACTGAAAGCGAGGAATTATTCTCTTCTCCAAGCTAAGTGAAAGAAGAAATGACTGCTTCACAATGACAGAAGGCTCCCAACCCATTTTTGTAAACAAAATGGTCCATCACTCTCATAATCTTATCCACAGACGTAGTCATACACCAAGGACTCTTTCAAAATGTTATAAGAATCTCTTCCTCAGACCAACCCCACCTCTTGTACACATCAATCTTCTTATCCCATTCAGATTTGGGAAGTAACAACATTATAGCAATAACAATAACAAACTGTGATCTTATAGGATTGATGCCCATCTCCTTTACCAAGTCCACAATCTCTTCAAAACGACTACACTGATATGTACAAACGAGAGACCATTTACCAAGTAACATAACAATATTAGATTCAGGTACACCATTATCTCGCAAATAATTGACTTTAGGTGAAATCAAAATTTGGAGGTCACGAAGAACAATTACTGGAGAAGTTTTAATAGAAGTAATTGCCTTTTCACCAGATTGAAGCAGGTTATTATGGTAATTAATGGAAGGGATTATATGATTTTTCAAGCTCCTTTGTAAGACAGTAGGTCGCCCACATAAAAGTTTTGCAAGATAAGGACTTGGTAAGCCTTCGGAGTGAAAAAACTGAAGTTTTGGCAAAACGGTTTCCTCAGGATTCGCCAAAAGCAGTTTGGGAGTTTTCTGATGAGATTTCAGATTTCGGTTTCTGAGAAGCCACTGTTCTTGAACAAGGTGAGCACTAAGACTGGGTTTTCTGGAGTTTCAAATTGCAAACATTTGGAAGCCTTTAATGCCGATTCTGGAGAAAACCCACATGAATTAACGAGGTATGAGAAAAGATTGTTCAACAATTATTAACTTAGAAAATAAGTTGTATCAGAGCAGTAAGAGGACTAAGCAAGGCCTAATATTCCAGTATGATAGAGGTTTAGCGTCTTAAAAGATACATTGCTGAGCATATTTTTTACTCAAGAGGAAAACATGAAAGGAATGAAAATAAACCATAAGTAGTTGTCTGGATCAAAATTTCTTTCTAAATAGCAGGTCAGTACTACAGAGAAGAGCAACACTTTGATTTTGATGTAACATGTATAATGGCTTCTATCTCTCTATGTAATAAGTTCTCTCTTGAAAGATCCAGCTTCTCATTGTACAGCTTCATAGCCTGGAGCTTCATCATAACAATTCACAAACTTCGTTCAAGAAGGTCTTTTCACATAGCTTAAACGGTGTAGCGGAGAGAAGCTTATTCTTAGGCAAACCTTGGTTAACAGATACTGGAGAACTGAAGCAAGGAATAATCTCTTCACAGCTTAATGAAACAAGAATTGGCCGTGGGCAAGGCAGAAGGCTCCCACCCATTTGTTCACAAAATGTCCATCACCGCCATTATCTTATCCTCGGATGTCATCAACCACCAAGGATGCTTCTGAAATGCAGCAAGAATCTGTTCCTCAGACCAATGCACTCTTGTAAACATCAACCTCTTATCCCACTCGGATTGGACATCATGGACATTATAACAATAGCTCGGACAAACTGTGACCTTAAGGGATCCATACCCATTTCTTCAATAAGTCCACAGTATCATCAAAACGACGAGAAATATTTATTATACATTAGGCATCTATAAAGTAACGTAGCAATCTGGTTTCAGGAACACCATATCTCGCAAAACTTTGAATTTTAGGCGCAACAAATTTGAAGATGCACGACAAACAATAAAAGGAATCGTTTAATAAAGAAATAACCTTTTCAGCAGATGAATCAGTTACTAAGGTAAGTAAAGGAAGGGATTATACGGTTGTTTAAGCTACTTTGCAAGATAGTAGGGCACCGACTTAAAACAGTGGCAATCAATACTTGAGAAGCCTTTGGAGTGAAAAAAACTTCAAGTTTGGGCAGAAGGCTCGCTCAGGATTGGACAAAAGACAGTGATGCGCGTGTCTATTAGGTCAGAGATTTGGGTTTCTGAGAATCCACTGTTCTTGAACAAGGTGAGGACTAAGTCAGCTTTTTCTGGGGTTTCCAATTGCAATTTTTTGGATGTTTTTAAAGCAGATTCCGGCGACAACCCACATGAATTAATGAGGTAAGAGACAGTAAAAGATTGCTCATTTGAGTTGGTTGAGGTGTATTTGACAAATATTGGATTAAAAAAATCTTGAAATCTATGGTTCAGTGAAGCACTAACAGTGTATCTTCCATGGCTGTGAACTAAAGTTCTGCGAAGAAAACTAAGCGCCATGATTGCAAAAATAATAGAATACACTTACCTATGACCTTATGCTCCAGAGTCCAGACATCTCCTTCAGAAAGCTAGCATACTTCAGAAATCCGTTTAAGTTGAACAGGGGAAAGAAACTGAACCTGAAACCCTCGACTATTATGCAGCGGCCCGGCAAAACGTCGTTGAGATTTGAGAAGAAACAAAATTTAATTATTAAAGCCCAACCGACCTCTGCACTATTGGGCTTCATCTGTAGTTATTAGAAACATCTTAAAGACGTTCAAGTTTCAACAATTTGATTGCCTATGAAAATGTAACGTCTTTTTAGCGCATTTTGACCATTGACAATGATGATCCATTACAAAAGGTATTTGACATGAAAGCTTCTCAACATTCAATCTAAATCAATGTAATCAATGAATCTTGTTTTCTGGTCCATTAGGATAATGTTATTGCAAGTTTATACCCTTAATCTTACTCATAATTGTTAATTCATTTAATAGATTGAAAAAAAAAAAAAGTAATACTATGCTCACAATTCAATCTCACAACCTTCTCTTACAACCCCGACAACTGTCACGTTAATTTTCACCACACTTCAACTCTACTGTCACGTTAATTTCCAATAATGGTCGTTCGTCTCTAAAGAACAGTCATACATGTTTAATTAAAGTAGTTAGTTGATATGGTAGTGTCAACTCAGTTGCCACATTAGGATTGGAAGATGTTGATGCTTGATTTTAACACCAACTACTTACATGTGTAAAATGCTAAAAAGATTTAGAAGTCCCATGTGATATGAGGGGATTAAAATAAATAAAAGGTGAAGAGCAATATTTAAAGTGGTTCGAATGCTCAAAAGCGAATCCTACGTCCACTGCTATTGTATTAATAAGAGAGAGAGGTCGGGTCGCGTTCAACGAGTTGAGTTACGTTTAGAGAGAGTATATAAGAGAGAGAGAGAGAGAGCAATTTGAGAGTAAAATTAGTTAATCTCCCACAAATGAGAGGAAAGTCTTCTATTTATAGTGAGAGAGTTCAAGATAATAATTATAAAAGCTACAAGTGTGTAGGTGTCGTACAAATCATTTCTTTGCGTCACATTGGTTGCCTGCCTGAGGGATTCCTTGACTAAAGTAGGTCTTTGAAACGTGGGTGATCTCCAACTGCTTGCTGAACTAGCACTCATCTGCTGCACTGACAAGAGCCATACCACTTATTCTAGGCTCGACGTAGCCGCACTTTGACGGCATAGAACCTTTCTGAGCTTTGACCATCATTTATTGATGAGGCTTCACGTTAATCCTATTTTTTCAGGCATAACATAAGAGAAAATTATACAATTGAATTATATAATCGTAGTATTTTTGAAAAAAGATTCACGAGATTGCCCAATATGATATGAGCATTACAGGAATGCGCCACTACCATATCCAGCTCAAACTCAAGTTCCCAAAAATTGATGTCAATTAGCAGATGAGATACATACATACATATTTAATACATTTTAAATTTTTAATAGCACAATATATATTAAATTAGAAGGTACACCTAGCTTTAATTAATTGTAAATGCCCAAAATAAAACAAAATCAATACATGGTAATAATGTGAAGAGATTATTGTACTGGCAAGAGGGAACCATATTCAAAAGATCCGAAACCCATCACCATAATCACCTCGCCGACATTGGTCGATTAGATACGGTTACTTTACTACAGTCCAAGACCAACCAAAGCTTCTAAACCTTACATGTGGCCAAAACTTGTCCAAGTCAAAACAAAACCACTTTTCACCTGCTTACCGGCTGCTTCCGTACCTTCTTTCCCCATCACTCCCATTCCTCAACCGCCTACTTCCGGTCACTTCTTTTTACCTTCTTGTACTTTTTTTTTTTTTTTTTTTTTAATAATTTATAGACTTGTAACCTACCCCGCACCAAGTCATTCCTCCGTTTAGTCCTCCAAATGCTGACATTTAAGACATCTCGGACGTCCGTTTCTTTGGTAATTTACATCTCAGCCGTTGGTTACCACAACGGAATGCAACTGAAACAACCTTCACATGATGTTTACAAGCTCCATTTGTCTTTTCCGCCTCGTACTAGATTTAGAGACAACAGGTTGCTTCTTGGCAGACCAAGAGATGAGGTTAAGACCCAAAAAAACACCAAACCACACGTTGGGTCTGTTGTCAGGGTCTCAGCCTAATCAGAATCACAGTAGGCATTAATAGAGAAGGAACCTGGCTTGTAGAGCATGCCAAAGTCAAGTGTCTGTTCAAGTACCTAACAACTCGTTTGGTTGCTGTCCAATGTAAAGAAGTGGGAGCTTGATGTGTTGACAAAGCTGGTTTACAGAATATGCATATCGAGGTGGTTAAGGGTGACATACTGCAAAGCACTTACAGTTTGGTGATATTCAGCCGAATCCAGAAGAAGATCTCCATCAAACTTAGACAGTTTGGAGCCCGAGACACAAGGAGCTCGGTGAGGGCCGGATTCCCAGGAGTTTCACCCGTTCTAACAAATCAATGATATACCTGTTTGGCGAAGGTGCAAACCAAAAGAATGTGTGTGGCTTCAATACCTAGAAAATAAGTAACTGGCCGAGATCCTTCATAGCAACTCAAGTTGCAGGGTAGAGTAAGAGATGTAATGAAGTCCAGAACATTGGAAGTGACAAGAATATCATCCACATACACAATAAAAACACCGGACGAAGTCTTGGTGAGGTGAATAACGATGGGTCAACCTGTGAACTGTGAAAACCAAGAGAGAGCAAGACAGTTGAGAGGCGATAAAACTACGCCGAGGAGCTTGCTTCAAGCCATAGAGAGATTTATGAAGCTTACAAACAAATTGGGAGTGCACGGATCCTCAAAACCTTTCGGTTGGGCCATATAGACCTCTTCTTCTAAAATGTAGGAGAAAGGCATTAGAGACTTCAGTTGGTGATATCCCAGTTGAAAGAAACTGCAAGTGAAAGAACCATACGGACAGTAGAAGGTTTGATGACCGGGCTAAACGTGTCATGAAAATCAACCCCACTGCGTTGGAGATAATCAACCGCTACTAACCTGGCCTTGTAACGGTCAATGCTGCCATCGGGTCTATGAGTTTAAAAAACCATTTGCAAGGCACCACATTTTACCAGGAGGACGACGGCACAACAACCCGTTTCATTCTTCAAGGGTGCCTAAAATTCACTCTCCATTGCTGCATGCCACTCAGGTATAGGTGCCGCTTGAGCATAGGTACAAGGCTAGAATGCCGAAAATGGTCCATCACTCTCATAATCTTATCCACAGATGTAGTCATACACCAAGGACTCTTTCAAAATCTTATAAGAATCTCTCCTCAGACAAACCACCTTTATACACATCAATCTTCTTATCCCATTCAGATTTGGAGAGTAACAACATTATAGCAATAACATAACAAACTGTGATCTTATAGGATTGATGCCCATTTCTTTACCAAGTCCACAATCTCTTCAAACGACTACACTGATATGTACAAATGAGAGACCATTTAGCAAGTAACATAACAATATTAGATTCGGGTACACCATTATCTCGCAAATAATTGACTTTAGGTGAAATCAAAATTTTGAGGTCACGAAGATCAATTACGGAGAAGTTTTAATAGAAGTAATTGCCTCACCAGATTGAAGCAGGTATTATGGTAATTAATGGAAGGGATTATATGATTTTCAAGCTCCTTTGTAAGACGGTCGCCACATAAAAATTTTGCAAGATAAGGACTTGGTAAGCCTTCGGAGTGAAAAAACTGAAGTTTTGGCAAACGGTTTCCTCAGGATTCGCCAAAAGCAGTTTGGGAGTTTTCTGAGAGATTTCAGATTTCGGTTTCTGAGAAGCGACTGTTCTTGAACAAGTGAGCACTAAGACTGGGTTTCTGGAGTTTCAAATTGCAAACATTTGGAAGCCTTAATGCAGATTCGGAGAAAACCCATGAATTAACGAGGTATGAGAAAAGATTGCTCAACAATTATTAACTTAGAAAATAAGTTGTATCAGAGCAGTAGAGGACTAGCAAGGCCTAATATTCCAGGATGATAGATGATTTAGCGTCTTAAAAGTACACTGCTGAGCAAATTTTTTACCTGAAGAGGCAAACATGAAAGAAATTGAAAATAAACCATAAGTAGTTGGACCAATTTCTTTCTAAATAGCAGATCAAGTACTACAGAGAAAGAGCAAACTTTGATTTTGATGTAACACGTTATAATTGCATTCTATCTCTCTATTGTAATCAGTTATCTTCTTTGAAAGATCCAGCTTCTCCTTGTACAGCTTCATTAGCCTGGGAGCTTCATCACAACAATTCACAAACTTCTGCAAGAAGGTCTTTTCACATTGCTTAAACGGTGTAGCGGAAAGCAGTTTATCTAGGCAAACCTTTGGTTAACAGATACTGGAGAACTGAAGCACGAGGAATAATTCTCTTCTCCAGGCTTATGAAAAAGAATTGGCCGTGGGCAATGGCAGAAGGCTCCCAATCCATTTTGTTCACAAAAATGTCCATCACCGCCATTATCTATCCTCGGATGTCATCATACACCAAGGATGCTTAGAATGCAGCAAGAATCTCTTCCTCAGACCAATGCAACCTCTTGTAAACTCGACCTTTATCCCACTCGGATTTGGACATCAAGGACATTATAACAATAGCTGGGACAAACTGTGACCTTAAAGGATCCATCCCATTTCTTCAATAAGTCCACAGTCATCAAAACGACGAGAATTTATAATAAAAAAGGCCCTTATAAAGTAACCTAGCAATCTGTGTTTCAGGAAACACCAATATCTCGCAAAACTTTGAATTGGTGCAACAAAAATTTGAGATCACAACAAACAATAAAAGGAACTCGTTTAATTAAAGAAATAACCTTTTCAGCAGATTGAACAAGTTACTAAGGTAAGTAAAGGAAGGGATTATACGGTTGTTAAGCTACTTTGCAAGATAATAGGGCACCGACTAAAGCAGTGGCAATATCCGTACTAAGAAGCTTTGGAGTGAAAGAACTCAAGTTGGGCAGAAGGCTTCGTCAGGATTGGACAAAAGCATGATGGGGTCTTCTGGTTAGTGTTCTCGAGCAAGGTGAGGACTAAGTCAGCTTTTTCTGGGGTTTCCAATTGCAATTTTTTGGATGTTTTTAAAGCAGATTCTGGCGACAACCCACATGAATTAATGAGGTAAGAGACTGTAAAAGATTTCTCATTTGAGTTGGTTGAGATATGTTTGACAAATATTGGATTAAAAAAATCTTGAAATCTATGGTTTAGTGAAGCACTAACAGTGTATCTGCCATGATTCTGAACTAAAGTTCTGCGAAGAAAATTAAATGCCATGATTGGAAAAATAATAGAATACACTTACCTATCACCTTATGCTCCAGACATCTCCTTCAGAAAGCTAGCATATCGTAGAAATCCGTTTAAGTTGAACAGGGGGGAAAACCTGAAACCCTCGAATATTATGCAGCGGCGCGGCAAAACTTCGGTAATTCATAGAACAAGAAATTCTAATTAACCTTGAAGCCCAGTTCATTAAGAAATTCTATTTAAACTTCGGTAATGGTTTTGAGAAGAAACAAAATTTTATTATTAAAGCCCAAAGCCCAACCGACCTCACATTATCCTTTTTTAATTTTAAAATTTCATTTTATACCTTTATTTTTTTTTTTAAATTTCATTTTATACCTTTATCTTTAATAATGTAGTAGCCTTTTAGTTATTTTAATAATAAAATATATTTAAAAACCACGTTTTACCAAATGTATCAATTATTTATCAATCATTTATAAGTACTTTAACCGTAATTGCTTAAATATTATATACTTATAAACTTAAATTAGCTTATAAACATTAGTTACTTATATGCTAATTTTCATAAACTCAGCCTAATAGGCTCTAAGTTGCTTCAAATTTATTGTTTAAAATTAATTTTGTTTTCTGGTCCATTACGATAATGTCATCATACCCCAAGGGTGTTTCCGATATGCTGCTAGAATCTCTAAGCTTCTCTTCAGAATACATGGCTGATAACATAATATTCTAGTAATGTCAGGGTATGAGAAGCCTTTGGAGTGAAAAAAAATCTAGTTTTGGCAAAAGGGTTTTCTCATGACTAGACACAAGCAATGTTGGGAGTTTGTTGATAAGGATTGAAATCTGGGGTTTCCAGAAACCATGTTTCTCGAAAAAGTTGAGAATTGAATCAGCTCTTTCTGGAGTTTCAAAATGAATATATTTAGAACCTGATAAAGCAGAACTAAAGATAACTATTGAAACTAGATACATGTAACTAAGGGTGAGCAAGACCGGAGAATCTAGTGATACAAAATCATGCATCAAAATATCATGCTTTCTTCAAGAGACAAAGAACAACAGGAAAACAAAAATTGTGGGAAGCCAACTACTTGGATTTTACAATGTGAGGACTTTTACAGATAATGCATCCATGTTTCTACACAATGATCGTTTTGCCTTTTCTGAAGGATTCAACTCCTCTTGGTACAACTTCAATAACTGGGGAGCTTCATCATAAGAATTCACAGATTTGTACTGGAAGGTGTTGTCAGGCTACTCAAAATACAAATCAAACTATTTATCTTATTGATCAAACCTTTCGATAACAGAAACCGAATTAATGCAACCGTTGGTATAAGCCTCTTCTCCAAGCTCATTGTAATAAGTATTGGGCGTTCTGGGATAATGGAAGAATCTCAACCCATCTTGTTCACAAAAAGTCCATTGTCGCCGTAATCTTATCCACAGATGCCATCAAACACCATGGATACTTTGTAAATGCTGCTAAAAACTCTTTCAAACCAACCCCATGTCTTATAAACATCAAGTTTCCTTTCCCACAGCGACTTGCTCATTATTCTCTTCGTTACAATGGCTAGAACAAATTGTATCTTCAAAGCACTGATACGGTGATGCCCATTTCCTTGACTTCCTTCACAATTTCTTTAAACACTGTTATGCCTTAAAAGTCACGCTTATGTCAGCCCAATAAATGTCTTTCTGTACTAGCTGCCTGAAAGAACTGGAATAAATCTGGTTTTGCTTACCAAAGAAGAGTGTAAACTCATGTATATATATTTAGAATTGTTACAAGAGATAAGAGTTTCAAGAGATAAGATTTACACAAGATTTAAAATATAAACAGAAGATTATGCCAACCCAACATCCTCAACATTTGAACGTGTAGTTTGAACATTGTGGTCCTTATCCTTATCATTCCCCCACAAACTAGCAGGGAGATCCATCACTGAGAGTTTGTCTCTGAGGAAACATAACCTATCAGCCATATGACCCTTGGTAAAAATATCTGTAGGTTGCAATGAAGAAGGGACATGGTGTAGGATTATGTCTCGGTTTGCCACCTTTTCTCGGACAAAATGGTAATCCACTTCAATATGCTTGGATCTGGCATGGAAAATTGGATTAGAGGCAAGAGCTAGAGCACTGACATTATCACACCAAACAATGGGAGCCAAGTCAATTGAAATTTGCAGCTCACACAAGAGCATGCGTAGCCAATATACCTCAGCCGTGACAAGAGCTAAGCAGCAATATTCCGCCTCCGTACTAGATTTAGAGACAACAGGTTGCTTCTTGGCAGACCAAGAGATGAGGTTAAGACCCACATAAACACCATAACCACACGTTGAGCGTCTGTTGTCAGGGTCTCCAGCCTAATCAGAATCACAGTAGGCATTAATAGAGAAGGAACCTGGCTTGTAGAGCATGCCAAAGTCAAGTGTCTGTTTCAAGTACCTTAACACTCGTTTGGTTGCTGTCCAATGTAAAGAAGTGGGAGCTTGCATGTGTTGACAAAGCTGGTTTACAGAATATGCATATCGAGGTGTGTAAGGGTGACATACTGCAAAGCACTTACAGTTTGGTGATATTCAGCCGAATCCAGAAGAAGATCTCCATCAAACTTAGACAGTTTGGAGCCCGAGACACAAGGAGCTCGGTAGGGCCGGATTCCCAGGAGTTTCACACGTTCTAACAAATCAATGATATACCTTGTTTGGCGAAGGTGCAAACCAAAAGAATTGTGTGTGGCTTCAATACCTAGAAAATAAGTCAACTGGCCGAGATCCTTCATAGCAAACTCAAGTTGCAGGGTAGAGATAAGAGATGTAATGAAGTCCAGAACATTGGAAGTGACAAGAATATCATCCACATACACCAATAAAAACACATGGACGAAGTCTTGGTGATAGGTGAATAACGATGGGTCAACCTGTGAACTGTGAAAACCAAGAGAGAGCAAGACAGTTGAGAGGCGATAAAACTACGCCCGAGGAGCTTGCTTCAAGCCATAGAGAGATTTATGAAGCTTACAAACAAATTGGGAGTGCACCGGATCCTCAAAACCTTTCGGTTGGGCCATATAGACCTCTTCTTCTAAAATGTCATGGAGAAAGGCATTAGAGACTTCCAGTTGCTGAATATCCCAGTTGAAAGAAACTGCAAGTGAAAGAACCATACGGACAGTAGAAGGTTTGATGACCGGGCTAAACGTGTCATGAAAATCAACCCCACTGCGTTGGAGATAATCAACCGCTACTAACCTGGCCTTGTAACGGTCAATGCTGCCATCGGGTCTATGTTTGAGTTTAAAAACCCATTTGCAAGGCACCACATTTTTACCAGGAGGACGACGGCACAACAACCACGTTTCATTCTTCAAGGGTGCCTAAAATTCACTCTCCATTGCTGCATGCCACTCAGGTATAGGTGCCGCTTGAGCATAGGTACAAGGCTCAGATATGCCGAAAATGGTCCATCACTCTCATAATCTTATCCACAGATGTAGTCATACACCAAGGACTCTTTCAAAATCTTATAAGAATCTCTTCCTCAGACCAACCCCACCTCTTATACACATCAATCTTCTTATCCCATTCAGATTTGGGAAGTAACAACATTATAGCAATAACAATAACAAACTGTGATCTTATAGGATTGATGCCCATTTCCTTTACCAAGTCCACAATCTCTTCAAAACGACTACACTGATATGTACAAATGAGAGACCATTTAGCAAGTAACATAACAATATTAGATTCGGGTACACCATTATCTCGCAAATAATTGACTTTAGGTGAAATCAAAATTTTGAGGTCACGAAGATCAATTACTGGAGAAGTTTTAATAGAAGTAATTGCCTTTTCACCAGATTGAAGCAGGTTATTATGGTAATTAATGGAAGGGATTATATGATTTTTCAAGCTCCTTTGTAAGACGGTCGCCCACATAAAAATTTTGCAAGATAAGGACTTGGTAAGCCTTCGGAGTGAAAAAACTGAAGTTTTGGCAAAACGGTTTCCTCAGGATTCGCCAAAAGCAGTTTGGGAGTTTTCTGATGAGATTTCAGATTTCGGTTTCTGAGAAGCGACTGTTCTTGAACAAGGTGAGCACTAAGACTGGGTTTTCTGGAGTTTCAAATTGCAAACATTTGGAAGCCTTTAATGCAGATTCTGGAGAAAACCCACATGAATTAACGAGGTATGAGAAAAGATTGCTCAACAATTATTAACTTAGAAAATAAGTTGTATCAGAGCAGTAAGAGGACTAAGCAAGGCCTAATATTCCAGTATGATAGATGATTTAGCGTCTTAAAAGCTACACTGCTGAGCAAATTTTTTACCTGAAGAGGCAAACATGAAAGAAATTGAAAATAAACCATAAGTAGTCTGGACCAAATTTCTTTCTAAATAGCAGATCAAGTACTACAGAGAAAGAGCAACACTTTTGATTTTGATGTAAACACGTTATAATTGCATTCTATCTCTCTATTGTAATCAGTTTATCTTCTTTGAAAGATCCAGCTTCTCCTTGTACAGCTTCATTAGCCTGGGAGCTTCATCACAACAATTCACAAACTTCTGCAAGAAGGTCTTTTCACATTGCTTAAACGGTGTAGCGGAAAGCAGTTTATTCTTAGGCAAACCTTTGGTTAACAGATACTGGAGAACTGAAGCACGAGGAATAATTCTCTTCTCCAGGCTTAATGAAAAAAGAATTGGCCGCTGGGCAATGGCAGAAGGCTCCCAATCCATTTTGTTCACAAAAATGTCCATCACCGCCATTATCTTATCCTCGGATGTCATCATACACCAAGGATGCTTCTGAAATGCAGCAAGAATCTCTTCCTCAGACCAATGCAACCTCTTGTAAACATCGACCTTCTTATCCCACTCGGATTTGGACATCAAGGACATTATAACAATAGCTGGGACAAACTGTGACCTTAAAGGATCCATACCCATTTTCTTCAATAAGTCCACAGTCTCATCAAAACGACGAGAATATTTTATTAATACAACAGGCCATTTATAAAGTAACCTAGCAATCTGTGTTTCAGGAACACCAATATCTCGCAAAACTTTGAATTTAGGCGCAACAAAAATTTGAAGATCACAACAAACAATAAAAGGAACTCGTTTAATTAAAGAAATAACCTTTTCAGCAGATTGAATCAAGTTACTAAGGTAAGTAAAGGAAGGGATTATACGGTTGTTTAAGCTACTTTGCAAGATACTAGGGCACCGACTAAAGCAGTGGCAATATCAGTACTTAAGAAGCCTTTGGAGTGAAAGAACTCAAGTTTGGGCAGAAGGCTTCGCTCAGGATTGGACAAAAGCAGTGATGGGCGTCTTCTGATTAGGTCAGAGATTTGGGTTTCTGAGAATCCACTGTTCTTGAACAATGTGAGGACTAAGTCAGCTTTTTCTGGGGTTTCCAATTGCAATTTTTTGGATGTTTTTAAAGCAGATTCCGGCGACAACCCACATGAATTAATGAGGTAAGAGACAGTAAAAGATTGCTCATTTGAGTTGGTTGAGGTGTATTTGACAAATATTGGATTAAAAAAATCTTGAAATCTATGGTTTAGTGAAGCACTAACAGTGTATCTTCCATGGCTGTGAACTAAAGTTCTGCGAAGAAAACTAAGCGCCATGATTGCAAAAATAATAGAATACACTTACCTATGACCTTATGCTCCAGAGTCCAGACATCTCCTTCAGAAAGCTACCATATTTCAGAAATCCGTTTAAGTTGAACAGGGGGAAGAAACTGAAACTAAAACCCTCGACTATTATGCAGCGGGCCGGCAAAACGTCGTTGAGAAGAAACAAAATTTAATTATTAAAGCCCAAAGCTCAACCGACCTCTGCACTATTGGGCTTCGTCTGTAGTTATTAGAAACATCTTAAAGACGTTCAAGTTCCAACAATTTGATTGCGTATGAAAATGTAACGTCTTTTTAATACATTTTGACCATTGAGATGATTCATTACAAAAGGTATTTGACATGAAAGCTTCTCAAAATTCAATCTAAATCAATGAAATCAATTAATCTTGTTTTTTGGTCCATTAGGATACTGTTATTGGAAGTTTATAACCTTAATCTTACTCATAATTGTTAATTCATTTAACAGATTGAAAAAAATGAGTAATATTATGTTCACACTCAATTTAACAACTTTCCCTTACAATTCCAACGTGACAATTGAGTTGATAACTGTCACGTTAATTTCCATCACACTAAATAGCTTTGATTAAATACAAATGGTTTGTTTCTTAAAGACAAACGATAGTTCCTTCATAAAGAACAACCATTCCTTATGAATGAATAGTCATTTCTTCATAAAGAATAGTTGTTCCTTATGAACGGAACAGTCATTCCTTATAAATGAATGGTCGTTCGTCTTTAAAGAATGGTGATGCATGTTTAGTTAAAGTTGTTAGTTGATATGGTAGTGTCAACTTAACTGTCACATTAGGATTATAAGATGTTGATGCTTTATTTTGACACCAACTACTTATAAGTGTAAAATGCTAAAAAGACTTAAAAGTCACATGTGATATGAGGGGACTAAATTAAATAAAAGGTGAAAAGTAATATTTAAAGTGATTCGGATGCTCAAAAGCGAATCCTACGTCGACTACTATTATATTAATAAGAGAGAGAGAGGTTAGGTCGTGTTCAGCGAGTTGAGTTACAGTTTAGAAAGAGAATACAAGAGAGAGAGAGAGAGAGAAAGCTATTTTAGAGTAAAATTAGCTAGTCCTCCACAAATGAGAGGAAAATCCTCTATTTATAGTGGGAAAGTTCAAGGTAATGATTATAAAAGTTGCAAGTGAGTAGGTGCCATGCAAATCCTTTCTTTGCGTCCCATTGGTTACCTGTCTGAGAGATTTCCTCGACTAAGCAGGTCTTTGACACGTGGGTGATCTCCAGCCACTTGTTAGCCTGGCGCTCACCTGTTATACCGACAGGAGTCAAACCACTTGCGCTAGACGCGACGTAACCGTACTTGGATGATACAGGATCCTTTTGAGCTCTGAACATTTTTTACTAATGAAACTCTACGTCAGCCCTACTTTTTCAGGCATAACATAAGAGAAAATTGTACAATTGAATTATAATCATAGTATTTTTGAAAAAAGATTCACAAGATTGCCCCATATGATATGAGCATTAGAGGGAATGCGCCATTACCATATCCAGCTCAAACTCCAGATCCCAAAAATTGATGTCAATTAGTAGATGAGATACATACATACATATATACGTACATATTTAATACATTTTAAATTTTTAACAGCGCAATATATATTAAATTAGAAGGTACACCTAGCTTTAATTAATTGTAAATGCCTAAAATAAAAACAAAATCAATACATGGTAATAATGTGAAGAGATTATTGTACTGGCAAGAGGGAACCATATTCAAAAGATCCGAAACCCATCACCATAATCACCTCGCCGACATTGGTCGATTAGATACGGTTACTTTACTACACTCCAAGACCAACCAAATCTTCTAAACCTTACATGTGGCCAAAACTTGTCCAAGTCGAAACAAAACCACTTTTCACCTGCTTACCGGCTGCTTCCGTACCTTCTTTCCCCATCACTCCCATTCCTCAACCGCCTACTTCCGGTCACTTCTTTTTACCTTCTTGTACTTTTTTTTTAATAATTTATAGACTTGTAACCTACCCCGCACCAAGTCATTCCTCCATTTAGTCCTCCAAATGCTGACATTTAAGACATCTCGGACGTCCGTTTCTTGGTAATTTACATCTCAGCCGTTGGTTACCACAACGGAATGCAACTGAAACAACCTTCACATGATGTTTACAAGCTCCATTTGTCTTTAACAAACTTTAAAAGTCTAATGCTTCCCCCACGCGCTACTTTGTCGCTTTTTCGTATTTCTCTTTGAGAAATTAGTAAAAAAGTTTTTTTGGTTAATTAATAAAAGTATTTTGTTTTATAAATATTATATTAATTCCTTAATTTTAACAAAAAAATTAAAAAATATTATGTAATTGGTATGTTTACTATTTGAGTTAATTAATGTGAAGTTTATTTACTTTTAAAACTATTAAAATTTACTATGAAAATTCTTGAATTTTCAAAGACATTTTTTATCAAATAATTTTTTTTATGAATTATAAAACAAATTTTTATCTATATTTATGCTTAAAGTTATAAATATAATATAAACGATGCTATTTTTTTCTTAAAGAGTATTTTCAATTTTCAAAAGCTATACATGATTTAGAAAATTGACCATAAAAATATTCTTCAAAATAATAAATATCAAATTTTAAAGAGAAAAATACTCTTAAGTATTTTACTAAAAAAAGATTTATGATAAATTTTAATAAAAGGTTTTCATTTATTTTAGGAATTCAAGATATATTTTTAATGCTTTTCAGACCTTGACTTTACTTCAGATTTAAATAAAATTAAAAAGAAAATAGATTCAAAAAATTATTCATGAATATTAAATAAATAAATAAATAAAATCTTTAAACACAAAACGCCATACATTAATAATTTGAAAAAGGATACTGGATTTGCTTGGTTGTAGTTCACGGTCAAAGTAGGAGCGTGGGGAGGAAATTAGTGTGGGTAAAGCTGTTGAGGTAAGAAAGAATACTGTAGCTTTCGTTATAGGTTGTACGTGGCATCAGATGGTTGGCCCATGGAAAAAGTATAATGCCCCTGAATGTTTTTGTCCAATCTCCTAAAGCTTGCATTCCAAGTTAAAATTAATAAATGCAAGATATACCAAATATGTCCATACCATTAAATATATATAAGACCAAGGACAACAGATGACCCACGACCAGGAATGGAAGCAGTGCCAACTATTTATTTATTTATTTATTTTTATTTTTTTATCAGAAATGTCTAAATTAATTTATGTATATTATAATTAATCTTTCGATTTTAAATAAGGTTTTCAAAATATGATAAATCTTATAATTCGTAAGTTCACGGTCTATAATCAACAATATTAACAATTTTTCTTATGATTCGAATTTAAAACCATAGGTCTAAAAGTAAAGCAAACCCATTAAACCCAAACCTTAACCTCTCGAACCATCATAGTTGGTTGACATTTGACAACTATGTTATTTATTAACTCAACAAAAGTCAAATTTTTTCATTATATATAATATTATTAATTCCATTAAATAAATTAAAACTTTTTTCTAGAATAGTGTGATGTATACAAGTTGACGCTTAATGACTTTTTGTTTGACATATCATCCATCCAAGTTGGCTTTTTTCAATACATTTATAATTATTAATTTACTTTAACTAAACCCCTTTATGAATAAAATGGTTTATAACAAATTTAACTATATTCTTGATAACAATAAGTCAAACAACGAAAAAAGTCAATAACGAAATTGAAGTAAAAAAATTAACATGTAAATCTGAAAATTATTAGTATGTTTGACAAAGGAATTTAAGATAGAGAATCATTATAAATTTAGGAGACAAATCCTATATAAAATTATATATACTTAACTACTTCTAGATGGTCGAGTGGTTCAATAATAACTCTTGGATGTATTACTCAATAAGTCTTGAGTTCGATTCTCTTATCAGATGCTATTAGAGATAGTTATTAGAACTCTTATGCGGTTGGTAGTTTCAGAGTATTAGAAAATTAATTGAAATACGTATAAATTGATTCAGACACTCTCGATCATTAAAAAAAAAACAAAAAAAAAACAAAAAGAAGTTATATATACCTTTAGAAGTTTGACTATTTTATTTTAGGCTTCTATTTATTTATAAAATGTTAACGTCAATTTGTATATTTATTTTAGTAAATTATGCAAAAAAATGTTTCTAAATTATGGTACACTTTGCACCTTTTACCACTTTTAAGGAAGATTCTCCTATGATGCCACGTAGCGCTAACCTTCACTTATCTATTCACTTCACCTTCAGCCTCTTCTGCACTGCATCTGTACCTGCAGCAGCAGGCAGCAGCCACTCTATGACTATTTAATTAAACTTTAAATCCCTATCATTACCTTTTCGTAAATAACCCCTTAACTCAAGGACAATTTCTTGCCATACTCAATCATCCAATCACATGCTTCAGTCGAAGGACAATTCCGTCATTCTAAAAATTCCCCGCACACTGTACCCGGTAGTTTCACGTCTATTTGGCGCGTACATAAACCAACACTTTCACAACCCCACAAAAAAAAAAAAAATTAAAAATTAAAAAATAATAAATAAAAAAAATTATTATATAAAAAACACACACAGAAATAAAGATCATCAAACAACAACTACTACTACAACAACAACAATCGCTTTGAAAAACTGAAACAGAAGAGGGAGTGTTGTGTTGAATCTTGCAAGTGAAAGTAGAGAGAGAAAATCCGAAGACCCAAAACCAAAGAGAAACATAAAAACTGTTTTGTGTGTTGTGCTGTGTAGTGTTTGTGTAGAGTAAAGAAGCAAAATAGGAAACACGCACATACACAAGCACAAACACAAACACAAAATACACAACCAAACAGTCCTCTCGGATTCGATCGGGGTCTCTCATTGTAATTTGTACATACATTCGGAATTCTCTTCTCCGGTTATCTATCTGCTTGGTCCGGTTCGGCGTCCGTACACCTTATGGAGCGGTACGGTCGGGTCAGTGAAGGTTCACAGTCCGATCCGTCACCTGAATGGACCGCTCCGGGAACCGAGACCGCACTCGAAGGTATCTTATATTTACAATCGTATTTATTATTTCATATCCGCATTTCAATTTTGTTATTATGATTAAATGCGAATGCGATTCTGTTTTATGTGATCTTGAGTTTTGCTTTCTTTTGTGGAAATGTGTTAGAGCCTATGTGGCAATTGGGATTCGGAGTCGGTCCGGAGTCGTACCCGGAGCGGCCTGACGAGGCCGATTGTATCCACTACTTGAGGACCGGGTATTGCGGTTACGGGTCGAGGTGTCGGTTCAATCATCCACGTGACCGGGGCGGGGTAATTTTATTATTAGTTCTCTTCTTCTTTCTTAGGGTTTAATAAGTAGTAGGGTTTTGATTGATTTTATAATGTGTTATTGACCGTCCATTCTGCTTTGATCTTGTCAAATATGATAAGTTTGATTGCATTTTGTGTATTGAAGTTGCATGATCGAATTTATGATGATTGGAATTTGATCTGATGGTGACCTGTTTAGTTGATATGTGATTTGTTTTGTTCATCAGTGATTCAGAAACTGATGATTATTGGTTTTGGTAGGCTATGGGAGCTGCAAGAGCCGGTGCAGGAGAGTATCCAGAGCGAGTGGGCCAGCCCTTGTGTCAGGTACTGAATTGGTTCTTGTGGGGATGGTTGATTACAGACAATGTATATTGGTTTGATTCTTTTCATAGAAAGTATGTTCCCTTCATTTATGTGCTATGTGATTAGAGTTGGAATAATTCTATTTCCACCTCAATTTGCCACACAAATTTACTTTCTCATGAAGTTTGGTTGAAAATAATACAGCACATGCTGTGTGATCGTGACACATGTCCTGTCTTCCTATTTTGTAATTTACATTTGACATTCTCCTTTACATTGAGATGGTCAGAGAGTTATACAATTCAGTATTTTTTTCAACTGCTGTTTGATTATTTGAGGTGCATTGGTACATGGTAGTATTATTTAGTGAAGCAATTTTCTGATGGAGTAGTCAAGGGTTGGGTCACGGTTTCAGTTACTGCCCTTTTTTTCTGTTCGACAATTTGACAAAGTTGTGAGTATCCTTCTTAATTGATTTCTGTTGTTTTTACTCAATTTGCAGTATTATATGAGGACTGGGACATGTAAATTTGGTGCATCGTGTAAATACCACCATCCTAGACAGGGAGCCGGTTCTGTTACTCATGTGTCACTAAATTATTATGGTTACCCTTTACGTCTGGTTTGTAGATTTTTTCATTGATATTTAATTTTTCCAAACTTCTATCATTTCAGAAATATATTTCATTAAAGTGGAGTTTTTTATTAACAGGGTGAAAAAGAGTGTTCCTACTATATGAAAACTGGGCAATGTAAGTTTGGTCCAACATGTAAATTCCATCATCCACAGCCAGCTGGCGTTCAAGTTGCACCACCATCGCCAGCACCGCAAGTGCCTACTCCAGTACCTGCACCTACAGTATATCCACCTGTGCAATCGCCATCAGCTCAACAATATGGGGTTATGGTTGCAAGGCCTCCTCTGTTGCCAAGCTCATATGTGCAAGGCCCTTATGGTCCTATGCTGGTTTCCCCAGGCATGGTTCCCTATCAAAGTTGGAGTCCTTACCCGGTAGGCAGATGCGAAGCATCCTTCTTCCATCTTCTGCATCATGTTATCTATACAATCTATCTTAAGTTGTTACTGCCTCTTGGTGCAGACACATGTGAACCCAGTTGCCTCTCCTGGCAGTCAACCCCCTGCTGGATCAAGCTCAATTTATGGGATGAAAACACTCTCTGCTTCAGCACCTGCCTATACTGGAGCTTATCAAACAACACCTTCTACAGTTGGTCCTTCAAGCAGTAGCCAGAAGGAGCAATCATTTCCAGAGAGACCTGGCCAGCCAGAATGTCAATATTACATGAAAACTGGGGAGTGTAAATTTGGATCCTCATGTAAATATCATCATCCTCGAGAAATGACTGTATCAAAAACCGATGTCAACCTCAGCCCCATGGGTCTTCCTTTACGTCCAGTAAGCACCCTTCCACAACTCCTTTGCATATCATGCTTTAACTTGATAAATGGGTGGTCCTTAAAGTAGTGCTATCAAGCCTGTGTCTATGTGTTTTAGATCTTTGCTGCCTGCCAGAGCATATGATTTAAATACCCTGCCTAGCCCAGACTTTATCTGTCTCAAAAACTCAAGCTTGGTTCTAATTTTCTAGATCAAGGTTTTTAACATCTCAGAATTTTTCCTTTCATGAATTATTTTTCATACCTGCTTATTCTCATTTCTGTGTGTTGACGATTACTACATATACATATATATGAACCATCTTTTTCAGAAAATAAAACATGTTTTTCATTATAGTGTTGTAATGTTCTCATAAGAAAGAAACATTTATGTCATTGTTCTTTAAGTCCTTCAGTCTGTTGAAAGTTTCCTTGAACACAAGGTTTTTTTGTTGTGCTAAACTTAGAGTTCATGTAAGCATGTGCAAGCACAAAGCTATGGCAGTAATTGATTGATTTTTATTTCTTCTTGGTTTTGCTTAAGAGTTCACTGTGAGTTTCTTGAATAATGGAAATTTAGAATTGGTTAAAAGAGACTGGCTTCTACCGTTTACATGGGAAGTCGAAGGACAAATCGACAGGACTTATTGGATTGAAAGATTGTTACATGGGAAATGATATAACAAGTTATTTAAAATTTTTGTTCCGTGCTGTTTCTGGAAGACACCTTAGCCAGACAATTTTTTGTGGTTTCCTTTTTATCATGATTAGGCGTATATCCTTGATCCAACTCCTTCTAGGTTATGGAGATTATGCTTTTGAGATTTGTAGTGTTTAGAGTCATCTCTGGACTCTGGAATCTGGCCTCAAAGTTGAACAAGCATAATAAACTCGTGATGGTGGGTATACGTGGCATAGGTGACATGTGTCTGGTCTAGAAGTTTGGAACCTCTTTTTTTTTTTTTTTTTTTTTTTAATCTCGTTACTTGTCCTTCTCCTCCAATTGGAGTAAGGTACAATATGGCAAGGCTTAAATACTCATTTTGATATGTCTTATTTTTGGGTGAGTTCTATTAATGAAGCGAACCCTTCAGTTTCAGAAAAAGTTGAGTATACTTATTTTTCTTTCAGTTTTAGAGATTGGAATTCTGTAGTGGCTTAAGTTTATGCTCTATTGTGTGGGTTTCAGTTTTGTTTTATGGACTTCTGGTTCCCTATTTTTGTATATTTCTTTTTATTCATTTGTCAAGTTCTATGTTTCCTATCAGAGTAATAATAATGTAAACTCTCTGGAAAACCTTTTGCCTTCTGCTGTTTTCTGATATTGGCCCAGTCGTTAGAGTAAATCAAAGGATTTTAAGGTGGTCTGGATTAACGTTTTTAATACCACCATTTTTGATGCCTTAAATGTTACATATTCTTCTTCAAGTTTGCTCACAATATGCTTACTAACTTTGTTTTCCCGGTTTGGATCATGAATCTAATTAGATACTTATGAGTAGTAGGCTCAGCAAACACTTATTCGGCATGAAATATGTGCACTCATTCTTGAGTCAAAACAAATATGAGCCTGTTGCCTTTGCTTGCGAGCCTAATATATGAAATATCCTTGTGATGATTGACAATTTTATTATGAATTAGATTTAATTGCATATACTTATCATCATAAGTGTGAACTTTTTTCTTTTTCTGTTTAGCAATTTATCATCTTTGACAATTTTACTTTCTCTAGTTTTTTTTATAGATACCATGCGCGTGCACAGTACAGCTTTTACATGTGTATTAAAGTCTTATAGTTATCTACGAGCACAAAGGTGAATTGTAAAATTGTAGTAAATAGGGACAAAAGTTGGCACCCTAATTTTCTGCAGTAATTTTTGAAGATATTTGAATTGATGCTATATTTAATAGAAAAGAAACATTGGGAATATACTACGTGGAATGAGAATTATGAAATTCTTGATATTGGTATGTTAACCTATGATACATGTAAATGAATATTGGGAGTTGATGGTCAAATTAGTTCACAGTAATATTTTCACCTTTGGATATTGAATCTGGTTCCCACTATGTTATTTCTCTTGTACTCTTGACCTGGAGTTAGCTCCTGCAAGAAAGATGTCTCATCTTCCTTCCGCTCTTCATGCTCGGGATATCCAACATATCCAGGTGAGGGCCAAGGTTGAGCAATTAATTGTTAATATTAATAAGGTTGCTGTCTTATTCTGTTCCACATAAGTAACACCAAAATATTTTCACTTAAAATGTTCAACTACTCATTCTTGTCAATGAGTTGCACGGAATAAACATCTTTGCAACTGCGAAATTTAACAAGTGTTTTAGGTTGTAATTGAAGGCTATATTGTGGGATGTTAGGATGTCTAATAAATCCATAGATTTGAGAAATCATCATGAAATAACATAAGATTCAGTGACTGAAATTTTTTGAGTGATCTTTTAACTGAGCCTAGTATCCTCTGTTTTGGGTTGGTTCACAGGTCCAGGCATGTCTGCTGTTACTGTCATCTTATTGGTTATATCTAAGTTAATTCCTACTTTAGATTCATCATTCACATTCATCGTGGTGTCTCCCATGCACAGAATATATCATCTGTTCATTTCTTTGTCATTCATTAGTGATGCAGAATAGATTAGTTCTTTTGTCTGGCCCTATTTATTTTAGGGGCATGCGTTTTGTTTTCTATGTTTACAGCTTTCTGAAATGTGATGAGTTAAAATGTTGACACATTAAATATAGTTTTGTTTTTGTTACTCGTGTTGCTTACTGGGAACAATAGATTTAAGTTTAGATGATTTTATGGTGCATATATTGGGGAGATTGAGCGGGTACTAATTCTTATGGACTGGTGGAAAGCTGTCAAGCCATAACGTTCTAATATCCCACCATGTGCTCTTTAGGATCTTCTATTCTCATATGTGGTTTTGGTGTGATTGATGTTTGTCATATGTTTTTCGCTCACTTGAAGAAAAAATACTGTGGGTCTTACTCACTTTTCTTTATGAGGTTGCTCTGGTTCTACTATCTATTCATTCCTAATTTTGTTCTTCTTACTACTTGTCTGCTTTCGAATCACCATTTATCTGTGGTTACTATTTGATTTCATTTCTCATGATAGTCCACTTTGAAGCTGATTTCTTCTTCTCTATCTATTGAGCTCTCTTTCTATCATCAAACTCATCCTTGATTTCTGTCCGTTGTGTATGGTAAACAACGAAAGTTAAATGTTTTTGGTGCTTCTGGATATGCAAACATATAGACAATTGTCTCATAGCAGATCATGACATATTTGTTGAAGCATGCTATCTGAAGTTTATTAATGCTAAAAGTTTCTTTATTCTATTAAAGCTTGTTGTTACTTGTCATTGAGGATAGTGATTAGAGGACCTATATAACTTCAGCATTTCTATGTCTTTCAGAAAGATTTTTTCTTTTTCACCCTTTTTGTGCTTTAAAATTCTGTTTTTACTCCTTTCTATCAAAAAAACTTGTATTTTTTCTTGATCATATTTACCTTATAATTTGCTTGTGCTGTCATTTGTCTATGTGGGTTTTCAAAACTACAGTCATTCATAAATCAATTGATATGTTTCTCTTTTTCAATATACTAGTGATCATGCATCTGGTGTACTATATTTGCGATCAAGATAAAGTTGTTATGTGTCTGATATTTCTTTCTTTTCTCTCTCTATCTTTTTTGTTTTTGTTTTTCCTCACTCTCTATTTTTCTTTTCCCTCTGATTATTAGGGTGCCCCTCTTTGCACTCATTATACACAACGTGGAGTATGCAAGTTTGGGACTGCATGCAAATTTGATCATCCAATGGGAACACTAAGCTACAGTCCATCTGCATCTTCTCTAGCTGATATGCCGGTTGCACCCTACCCTGTGGGCTCTTCAATTGGTANGTGGAATGAGAATTATGAAATTCTTGATATTGGTATGTTAACCTATGATACATGTAAATGAATATTGGGAGTTGATGGTCAAATTAATTCACAGTAAGATTTTCACGTTTGGATATTGAATCTGGTTCCCACTATGTTATTTCTCTTGTACTCTTGACCTGGAGTTAGCTCCTGCAAGAAAGATGTCTCATCTTCCTTCCGCTCTTCATGCTCGGGATATCCAACATATCCAGGTGAGGGCCAAGGTTGAGCAATTAATTGTTAATATTAATAAGGTTGCTGTCTTATTCTGTTCCACATAAGTAACACCAAAATATTTTCACTTAAAATGTTCAACTACTCATTCTTGTCAATGAGTTGCACGGAATAAACATCTTTGCAACTGCGAAATTTAACAAGTGTTTTAGGTTGTAATTGAAGGCTATATTGTGGGATGTTAGGATGTCTAATAAATCCATAGATTTGAGAAATCATCATGAAATAACATAAGATTCAGTGACTGAAATTTTTTGAGTGATCTTTTAACTGAGCCTAGTATCCTCTGTTTTGGGTTGGTTCACAGGTCCAGGCATGTCTGCTGTTACTGTCATCTTATTGGTTATATCTAAGTTAATTCCTACTTTAGATTCATCATTCACATTCATCGTGGTGTCTCCCATGCACAGAATATATCATCTGTTCATTTCTTTGTCATTCATTAGTGATGCAGAATAGATTAGTTCTTTTGTCTGGCCCTATTTATTTTAGGGGCATGCGTTTTGTTTTCTATGTTTACAGCTTTCTGAAATGTGATGAGTTAAAATGTTGACACATTAAATATAGTTTTGTTTTTGTTACTCGTGTTGCTTACTGGGAACAATAGATTTAAGTTTAGATGATTTTATGGTGCATATATTGGGGAGATTGAGCGGGTACTAATTCTTATGGACTGGTGGAAAGCTGTCAAGCCATAACGTTCTAATATCCCACCATGTGCTCTTTAGGATCTTCTATTCTCATATGTGGTTTTGGTGTGATTGATGTTTGTCATATGTTTTTCGCTCACTTGAAGAAAAAATACTGTGGGTCTTACTCACTTTTCTTTATGAGGTTGCTCTGGTTCTACTATCTATTCATTCCTAATTTTGTTCTTCTTACTACTTGTCTGCTTTCGAATCACCATTTATCTGTGGTTACTATTTGATTTCATTTCTCATGATAGTCCACTTTGAAGCTGATTTCTTCTTCTCTATCTATTGAGCTCTCTTTCTATCATCAAACTCATCCTTGATTTCTGTCCGTTGTGTATGGTAAACAACGAAAGTTAAATGTTTTTGGTGCTTCTGGATATGCAAACATATAGACAATTGTCTCATAGCAGATCATGACATATTTGTTGAAGCATGCTATCTGAAGTTTATTAATGCTAAAAGTTTCTTTATTCTATTAAAGCTTGTTGTTACTTGTCATTGAGGATAGTGATTAGAGGACCTATATAACTTCAGCATTTCTATGTCTTTCAGAAAGATTTTTTCTTTTTCACCCTTTTTGTGCTTTAAAATTCTGTTTTTACTCCTTTCTATCAAAAAAACTTGTATTTTTTCTTGATCATATTTACCTTATAATTTGCTTGTGCTGTCATTTGTCTATGTGGGTTTTCAAAACTACAGTCATTCATAAATCAATTGATATGTTTCTCTTTTTCAATATACTAGTGATCATGCATCTGGTGTACTATATTTGCGATCAAGATAAAGTTGTTATGTGTCTGATATTTCTTTCTTTTCTCTCTCTCTCTTTTTTGTTTTTGTTTTTCCTCCCTCTCTATTTTTCTTTTCCCTCTGATTATTAGGGTGCCCCTCTTTGCACTCATTATACACAACGTGGAGTATGCAAGTTTGGGACTGCATGCAAATTTGATCATCCAATGGGAACACTAAGCTACAGTCCATCTGCATCTTCTCTAGCTGATATGCCGGTTGCACCCTACCCTGTGGGCTCTTCAATTGGTACCCTTGCCCCATCATTCTCATCTTCAGATTTGCGGCCAGAACTTGTTTCAGGATCCAGCAAGGAGCCTGTTTCAACAAGAATGTCTTCAACAATTAGCTCAACTAGTGGACCAGTGGGTTCAATATTTTCAAAGAGTGGACCCATTCCTCATTCAAGCACACAACAATCTGGGCAGAGTTCTGTTTCTTCAACTGCTGGCAGCAGCAGCAGCACTGAGACTCAGACATCAACCTAAGCAAGAAGAAAGGCTCTTCTTCATTCCTCTTTTTGATCAAATTCATGAACCAAAATCTTATTTTTTCTGCAAGTCGTCAAAATAGGAGGCTTCATTTCTCTGTTACAGTTTCACAACTCAGGTCTAGCCCTCATCAGCTCTGATCATCTCTGTGTTCATATAATCTTTTATATGGCCATCCCTTTTTATCTTGAATAAGCCATGGCCAAACCTCAGGACTTAAGCAAAACTCGTATAGCCTTTTACACCTTGCTTTTGAATAACCAAGAAAGAATCTTCTGTTCCATTAGGGAAATCTGTGTTTACCCCTCCAATTTTTGGAGTCGTGTTTATTTATGCTCCAACCTTTTTCGGAACGCAAAAGATCCGACCCACAGTATTCTTCCTTTTACATCAATCAGTGTGTTGAAGCTATCTTTTTGTAGATTTTCTTTTTAAGTTCGGGAACAAGCTTCCAATTCAGCATTGAAAGGAATTTGAAGGTATTCTTGTTCCCCCACTTTTTTGTCTGGGGTTTATTGTTAAAAAAAAAATAATAATAATAATAAGTAAAAAAAAAATAGAGAATTAAAGAGACTTAAAGGAAGCATTACCATGCTACCTTATATGGGATTTAGATGCATAGTTGTTTTGAACAATTGAAATGCAAGACATGGCTATTGATAAATTTATTATCTATTACTTCCTGTGGCCCTTTAGTTTTCATGTTGAATTTAGATTGACTGAGACCACGACATCTATTCATCCATAGGGTTCTAGTTTAATTTTCGACTGGTGATGTACTTGCATGCATGAATGTGCAATTCTCCTATGGCAAATAGTTGATTTATGTGGTAAAGGGTTTCCTCCCCTTTTTTTTTCTATATATTTCCAAGATCCTGTTACATGAATTATTTTGGTGTGTTCATATCTGAGCTTGTTATAAATCTTCGATGATGGAAGGATAGTTGGATAGTGGAGTTGACATTGACAGAGAAAAGAAAAAGATACGATTTCGGGGAGTGGTGATTCAGTAGTTGGGAACCATACCTCGTCTTGCAAGTTGCAAATTGCAAAACAAGTACAGGGACAATAACACATCTAAATCTAACGTGATCTTTTTTACACTTTTTTTACGGCTTTAGTTTGCTCAAATACCAACTGAATATCATTACTCAATGCTCCTGTTTTAGTTTTTAGTTGCAGTGAATTTATTGAAAGAGACTTTGCCTGGATTTGCTCTTGATTCCTTTTTTTTTTTTTTGGTTAACTATTCATAGTGGACCACAAAGAACGCGTATGTTTGTATCATCGTATTGAGGCTCTTTTGTTGAATGTTGAAGTCTGCCAAAATCTTAGTTACAAGATAGTCATGGTTTTAAGTTATTTTTTACTTGGTTACTATTTATTTTGCTGCCCTTTTTCATGATTTTTTGAAATTTTTGATTGATAATACCGGTATTGTCTTTGAGTTAGTCCGACTTGATGTTATTTGTAGCTGCAAAAATTGATTGACTCGAATAAAAAGCAATAAAAGTTCATCAATACGTATTAAAACAACTATATCACAATTGAAGTAAAAAGTATGGTCTAACATAAAACCCTAGAAGCTTTCACCCATGAAAATTACCCCGAGCATGTAACCCTAGAAAGTTCTGTTTCATTCTGGATTTTAACTTTTGTTAAACCAAAAATTTTCATAGATGAAAGAAACTTAAATGATGTGATTAAACTGGAGAAGGGCTGCAAAAAATTTAATGTTCAATCGTAGCTGGTATTTACTGTGGCATGGATCTTTGGTAGATTAGGGTTGTCGAAAAAAGAGAGACAACCATGCAGCCATTATTCGAGAGTGCACAGACTATAATCACCAAATTCAGACAGACTACCTATAATCTAAAAGCTTGATGTGAGACTTCCTTCTATGACTATCAATTTATTGGCTTCAAAAAGGAGCCTTTTGAATCCAACTTCAATTAATAGCTGAACATTCCACATCTTTCTTCTTGCTCACAAGTGGAAAGTTTTTTGTGTAATTGCAGTTAAAAAGGAGAAGGAAAAAGGAACAAGTTTCGCAAGAAAAAGCCAAAGTCACTAGATAGATATATAAAGAAAGTGCATGAAAACAGGCATAAAGTAATACAATTCGATGCACTCTAATAATTAATTAATAATCACTCAAAAGAGTGAGTAGCCAAAGTCAACTACATCACCACCAAAATGAGGAACTGAAGGAGAAGCCACGGTTTGAGGCAATAACCCATAGCTAGGGTTGTCCATAATCGGATACAAACTTCCCATGCAACTAGTATCTTCCACCATTATAGGGTTGTTGTTGATGATGGCTGACAGTTCATCGCAGTTCATCATCTCCCATGACTATTGGTTATTATCACTCCAAATTCCATTATTGAGCTCACCAAAGTAAGGGAAATCTCCAGCCTCGGATGCCATTGTTGTTGGCACACTTGTGATATCTAGAGGAAGTGATCCTCCATAGTTGTTGTTACAATGTGACTGGCTATCTGTAGAACTTGAGCTCATTGACCCAAAGTTGTATTGTTCATTTGAAGCAGAACTAGAACTGCTATATTTGGAGTTTGTGGTACTAGTAGTATGATGATTTGCAGAAGGGTTCAAACAGTTATCAGGAACAATGCAGCCCAAGTAGCCAGAGTTATAAGAATCAGTAGAGAAAAGGAAACTGGAATCATCAAATGACCCACATGGAGTTTCAACACTACTAGTCTCATTCTTAGTTTTGGAAATTTCTGGCTGAGGTGGAGTGTTGTTGTGAAGAAGTGTAGGTTGTTTAGTCTGATTAGTAGTAGCATTATTTGTGAACTGTGATGATGGTGTCAAGAGAGCTTGAATATCAAAAGGTGAAAGAAGAGAAGGGAGAATAGTATTGTCAGATGAATAAATGAAGTTGGTTCTTGCTTGTGTGCCTTTCATGGAAAGTGCAGCCCTATCATAAGCAAGAGCCGCTTCTTGAGCAGTGTCAAATGTGCCAAGCCAGTGCCTTTCCTTCGTAGTAGGGTCTCTAATTTCAGCGGCATATCGACCCCAAGGTCGTCTCCTCACGCCGAGAAACCTTCCAGGCTCAGCTTGCTTTCTCCGGCCTCTCCTCTCACCAGGCTGAGAGGGGGATGTGTTACGTTGAAGAATTGTGAACCCCATTTGACCTGCAGTTTCATAAACTTGAAAAGGTTTATCAAATGTTTTTGATGCAGACATTAAGGGCTTCAAGAAGTGAAACAAAATGTGGTAAAATAAAATGGAGAGAACAGGTTTTTGGAGAAAGAAGGGTTTGATTTTGAATGGAAGTGTGAGGAAGTGTAGGGGAGAATAGGTAAGTCTTTTAAAGACTGTGATTTGAACACACACACAGAGAAGATAAAGGACAATGCAAATGTCATTCCCAACTTTTCCACCTACTTTTCTATAGAAATTAAAAAAATTAAATCTCAAAAAAAAATAGATTCTAGCTAACTACAGTACTCACTCCACCACTTTACACTTCATTTCAAACAAAATCTACAATTAGCTAAGTCTAATTACAGAACTTATGGATGAAAATGAAGATACCCTTTGTTGTGCATGCAGCTGTCAACAAAACTACCTAAATGGAGGGCTATTAATCAATCATTAGTTAATTAATTATTAATTAATTCCCTATTTACACAAACAGGGTTAATCCCATTTAGTTTCATGCAAATGTAATTTCTGTTTCGTGAACTAATAGTTAATTATTTGCAGGGTCTTCCATTAATGAGGTAATTATTGCATCAGACCATTGCAAGCAAGCATCGATCAATTAATCTAAACATTATGGGGTTCATGTGAAGAATTAGTGATTAATTAATTAAAAATATGATCAAGTCACGTGGAGATCTACCAGTATCAGCAATCAACCTGAAAAAGACACTCATATTATAGCTCCTTGAGCTATGGAGTTATTAAAATGGTTTTTATAAGTGTAATTATAAATCATAATTGCTATTGCAATACTCCTTGAGAGTCTCAAATGGGTTTGATCAATCTGATCAGCAATTAGCTAATATATTCACATGTGAATCCGCGTTTTATGCAAAATAAATCAAAGAAATTACTTGTCTGCTTCAGGGTTTTTCAAAGGGAGCAGTTAAGCTTTTATTATCTTCTTTCTAATTATAGAATTAAAATGGCTGAAAATTTTAAGATTATTCTAAGAGGGCTCTCCCGTGTTCAGAATCATGGTAACAACAAGCCAAAGAAAAGAGTCATCCCCTTTCTTCATATTGCCAATTAAGTCAAAGTTAATTTAATCTATCTTTTTGTCAGTTTATACACTTTTTTTGGTATGGCTGAGCTGTCCAAGTCAGTTTGCATGTAATTCAACTAATCTCCTAAAATCTTGGAATTATTGACAGGGTAAGAGCTCTAGTGGTCACCTTTATTATAAACTTAATTTTTTTTTTTTTTTTAATGACCGAGGGTGTTCGGGTCAGTTTGTGCGCACTTCAACTAATCATATGGAACCCTGAAAGTATCAGTTGAGTAAGAGCTTCAATAACCATCCCTATTAACAATTATGAGAACTCGAACTTGAGAGATTATGTTAGATTCTCCTTTTACTCTTTTACCATCAAAGAGATTTAAACTTAGAAGACCATATTTGATCATCTTTTACTCTTTTACCACCATGGTTTATACACTTAATTTCCCACGTTTATTTTTACCATTTAATGTCTCTAATCAATATCTGATTTTACCTTTCTTGTAGAATTTGATTCAAGTAGTTGAATTGACTGCCGTCTCTTTATGGCAAATACAACAAATAATGTTGGTCATCTTACCATTAAAGCTTTGTTGAATTATTATTATCAAGAGTCATATTTGGAATCATTATTAGTCGGCGCTTTGTCTCTCGACTGATGAATATATCAAAGATGAATGGAGAAATAATCTGTATATATATATATATATATATTGCAAACTATAAGTGTGATTAATATAAGAAATTAAATTAAGCAAAGTTGTGATTAAGAGAAACATGGGGTCTTTTGTCTCTCTGTGATCTCCAAAAGTGTAAGGAGAAAAGGCTACAGTCAAAAGGGGCAATCAAAAGTTTAAAGAAAACACTTTGTAAAGCAAAAAACATAAAATAAACTAATCAAGCTGCGCAAAAAAAAAGCTTTATTGAAGTGGGGCACTAAGACAACACTGAAAATACCATTGAATTGATTAAAAATTTTAAATCCTCTTTGATTAAACATTACATGCCTAAAAAAATGGCGTTGGGAATGGCAACAAAGTAATCATAATCAAATGGGTCAACCTGTTTCTTGTTTTTAGCAATTTCCCCTAATTCTAAAATGCCTTTGTCATCTCATCACTACTTATATTATGGAGATCACCTAATGAAAGAAAACTCAATCGATGAAGAAACTAGAAACAGGAAATATATTTTAAATATGTGATCGAACAAACTTAAGATAAGGCAAGGAAAGAGAGATGATCTCTATTCATGATAGTATTAATTTAAAAAACTTTAATATATAATAATTTTTTGTTTCTTTTGAGAAATGACATTAGGGCTTGCTCTAGAATCTATGAACCTTGACTACTCCACTCAAGGATTTGAAGTAGACAGGATTAATTCCATCTGACCCTATCTAAAAAATATATGGACATATGGTTAATTTAGAACATGGTTTCATAATTAATGTACTTAAATTAATTAAAGAAATTATTGCTCTTAAATCCCTATAAATATTTCTTAGGGAAGTGCAATCATGAGAAGTTATAAATTCAAGAAAAAAAAAAATTATTTTATTCAACCCTTTTTGACAAATAAAACCTTAATCTCTATAGCAACAAAATCAACACAAATCTTAAAAACGTATAATTCCTTTAAGTCTGATCATATCTAAACCGCTCCACTAAATAAATACAATTTCAATGGGGTAATAAAATGAAGAGGAAAATATGCTTTTCTTCGTACTGAAGGTTACCATTTGTCGAGAAGAAAAGTTGAGTTCAGTCAATAAACTCTTCTTCTTAAAAGGTGTGAGAGCTAGCTACTACTGGGAATTCAAGACCAAGATCTCTTCGGAAAAGGAGTTTTTTTTTTTATCAGTTTTATTTAAATAGATCGATGGGGACTTTAAATTACATTTAATTGGCGAAATATAAATGGGAGTGGGGGCCTAGTTAGAACTCTATCTCTTTCTCTTAATTTTCTTCCACGTTTTGTTGTTTTGGGGGTCATATCATCAAGAGAATTTCTGCACATTCAACAGAATCAAAGTTTTTTTTTTTTTTTCCTTTTCAAGTTCTAAAGGTTATCCGGGATTTAGGGAAAAAGATAATTGTCGTAAGACTTGGACTTTGACGAAAGGCAAAGAGTTAACACTTTAATTCAATAAAAAAAAAAACTTTTGTTTTGTACAAGTAGCTGTATCCATCCATCAAAATATTAATTCATCAAAAGACTCAGCTCCTTTTATTTTAAGTCAAGTAGTCAAACACACTCGTGTCATTCAATCCACTGGGCAATTAATCATTCATGCAAACCCTTTGGCTTATATATATATATATAAAACTGAACCCAGAAAAATAACCTATATCCTTTCTCTATCGCATGCATACCACTAGAACTAGATACTTTGATCCTACTGCTATTATATGCCTAGGGCATGCAAATTATATTTGGTGCTTCATTAAGTGTACTTTGTAACAACCCTAAAATTTAACCTAATTTCATTAAGTGTGCTTGCTATTATTGATGTTCTTGACCTTTCTCCTAGTCTAGGCATGTTCTATTTATATTATCTTGTTTTGTAAATCATATTGATACTTTCTCATATATTTCATCCTGAAATTATATATATAGTCTCTAGCTCTAGCTTTTTATTTTCTTTTATATATATATATATATAATAAGATATCATGAATTGGATGCTTTCACATTTTATTGCTGTATAATTTTGTTTTGACAATTTATGGTATGAATAGAGATGTTAGTTTTGTGGATTCATTATTCATTACTTAAACTCGCATTTGAGGTGTGATGAAAGCAATGCTTATATATATATAATCACTATTTATATGAAAATTAAACTAGGTCAATTGTAATACATGTTTAAAACAGTATCTAATTTAGAATTAGAAGAGTTCCACACAATTTATTAAAAAAAAAAAAAAAAAAGTATGAAGGAGAGTTATTAATGTTTGATTAGCTATTTGTTATACGGTAAATTCATAGGGCATGAATTTCTGCCACGTGTCTTATGATTATGCAAGTGGAGCATGAGTTCTTGCCACTTGTTATCTGACTATACATCCGTCCAGGTTGCGTGTCACACCAAGAATAGATTACTTCATTTGTAAGGCTGTTATAGATTGCTAAATTCAACAGTAAGGTTTAGGGTTGAACTGTCCTCCAAGTCACATGTCACCTCATGAGAGAACTTCTTTACTATTAAGTCTCTAATAAGGGCTGTTTTTCAGACCACGTGTTATGCGATGAGAGGGTTACTTCATAAGCAAGACTATCCATGCAGCAATATAAATAATGAGGGTTCCAGAATTTCATTTTCTCAATAGCTAAGAGCAATTGTCTCTCTTGAGAGCAAATAGCTTTTGTAAATAAATCAGGAAACACACAAGAAAACAATAAGATAACAGTGGACGTAAGATTTACACCTTGTATCCGAACCACTTTAAAAATTTCTTTTGTCTACTCTTTCTATTTATTTACTTGCAGTATTATTGTAGCTCATTTGTTCAATATCATATTTCTCAATCTCACAAGGCCCTTTACGTGAACTCTCTCGAAGGCTAGCGTACTTCTCGTTAGTGTGAGAAATCGCAACAACACTATTAATCTTAGATGCACTTATATCTTAATCCACAGTAATTGATTCTAATATAATTAATAATTTTTTGAAAGAAATAAAAGGAATAGTCACGAAGAGGCTCAATAATATATTAGAAATAGAAAACAAAAGGGTTTTATAATTTATATAAATAATTTTCTAATGGATTTTTAAATAAAATATATTTTGGAACAACTTTGTGGGGTGAAAAATCTTAAAAGTCGCACTAAAGCCAACAGAAGCGGGCGTCAAAATCCACCTCTATGTTATGAACCAATGGAAAATTGCCATGTAATCCTTAAGAACCAATCACACATTATTAGACTTGTCAGACTTGACACGTCGATACTATTGCCACGTAATCAACTGCATCTTCAGGGACCCATCCTCAATACGTGTCCAACAGTTGGACTAATCGATGATCTTTGGTGGCACAGGCATGTGACGTGGCAGAGACATCGTGATCTAGAAGAGAGAACATAATCTATGCGTACGTTATATGTACGTGGTACGTATTGAAGAGTTGGAACGTGAAACGTGGGAGCATTGTAGGAACTAGGTTGATTAACTGGATGATTGAGCTTTGTTAGAGTAAGAGTAAATATGTTGGTCAAAGATTTACATTTAATTATGACGGTTTGATTGAGATTGGACGGCTGGTCATTCGACCTCGATTTAGGGCTCAAACCACGAGATTTGCTCCCAACCCAACCATGCAAGATTACGACCGTACAAATGCAAATTATATTATTTATTAATAAAATATAGAATATAATAGATACTGTTTTTTTTTTTTTTTTTTTTTTAAATTTATAAGTTCTGAATATCTTTACATACATGTTCAATTGTTGATGACTTAATTCGGCTTGTTAAAAGGAGCTAATATAGTCGACGTATTTCTAGATTAGTATGTAATATATAGGTGATTTGATTGAAATTATTGTTTAAAAATTCAATTTAAGGGTGATATTTTATCTTGATTAGCATAATAAGAGAAGCAGACGTTGTGATTACGTAACTCAGTAAGCCAATGACTCTGATAGTAAAAGAACGAAAGAGAATCTAATATGGTTTTTCAAATTCAAATCCCCTTAATTAAAAAAACGCAAAAAGAGATTTTAATATGATTCCTTTAATTCGATTCCTCACGACTCTAATAAAATGACCATTAAAACTCTTATTCTACTGATAATTCTAGGTCCCAAGGGATTAAAACTCATTAACGAAACTTTTTTCATCACCCAACTAAACCATCTTGGCATTCCTCGTTTTTGACATCCATCTCACAAGATGGCAAGTACTAAAGGTCAAAAGGTTTTTATTATTTAATTGGAATTTAATAATCCATATCACATGATCCCTTTAGTTGAAAATTTTGAATGTAAATAAGAATATGCATATCAATAATGACATTCAAAGAATTAAAATTGGGTTTGTATCTTAGCTAGCTAATTGATGTGACAAATGACATAACCTTATCTTGTAATTTGTCGCATTAAATCTTTTAAGAATGTATGAAAATCTCTTAACTTTCACTCCATTTTCTGTCTTTCCTTGTTTATTTTAACATAAACGCCTTCCATCTTCAATCAACAGCCAACAAAGTGACAGCAAAATCAGATATTTTAGAGGTAACTTGAAGACTATTTGTTGAATAAATAGAGCCTTCGATGAAGGTAGATGAACAGCCACATAATGACATAAACGTGATAGAGTGAAAGTATTTAATTAAAAAATGTGATATCTGTCTCTGTGAACACGGTGTTACATTGCAATAATAATTGCATTTTCTTAGTGAAATTCATTAGTAAATAACAGAAGTGGACTAGACAAAAGCTTGAATTTATTCCCCTTTCCAATCTACTATTGCTAGTCTTAACTACACTATGAGATGCAAAGACCATTAACTTCATTTCAAGCACTTCAAACAAGGGCCACCATATTGCTGCAACATGCCATGCTATAAGGCAACTTAGTATTTGAAGTTCGCATCATGTCATGCTTGAAGGCAATCGGATAATTTATTTGTCATAAACCAACCTCCATATCACCCCTCTCATAACTACTGACAGTATCCCAGATGCTTCAGCAACTGTAAATCACTGCATACAAATTTCTTTCTGCATTAAAAGTGGCATATAACTGAACACCCAAAAACAGCAAAAAGAAAAAATAGTGTATAGTGTGATTTTGACTTCTACTTTTACAGAAGTAAGAACCTCTTAAACAGTTAAACTCTCATTTATAAGATAGTTATTAGATCACAAGCCACACAGTTTCTAAATTGCATCACATGATGAAAACAAAACAAAAATAATGAGGTTACACCTTTCAAAAACTACCATATATGACATAAAGCAAAGAAAGCGACTTAATATGGATACCTGCTATGACTGGTGGTGAACAAGTATTGACAACACAGATATGTCACTTCCACTGGGGCCATCTGATTGAATCTTCTGATCCCTTCTTCACCTTAGAAGGACCGGAATTCTCAGTGGAGTCATGCCACACCATCTCCATCTGGCAGGGAAAAAAAAAAAGGGAACATATGGCAATTAATTAAAGAAACAAAACCTTACAAAGTTCAGCATGGTATTGGGCTGAGAGAAAAGAACACAACTGAAAAGATTGGGGCTATAACACTAGAAGTATTCATGTCTTTCTTTTGCATTTGAAATATGAGAACCATGTCAAATATCATGAGGACAAACTCCTTCCTAAATCACGTATCTGTTCAAAGAAAAGGGTCAAAATAGATTCTACGTTTGGCTAGAGACAGACTTGGTCTGATCATGTGTGTGTATTTGGCTTAAATGCAGTGTAAAGCACAATATTTAGAGCTAAGGGGAGATACCACACAACGAGAAAATGTGAATGACAAATTATAAGGTAGTTAAAACATACCTCTCCAACAATCACTGTGTCTCCTTCTTTTACACCAAGCTTCATGAGGGACTTGTTCACACCACAAGCCTCCAAAACATGTTGGAATCTCTTCTCAGAATCTATATATCTGTTTCCAGAGACAACACAAAAGAAGATGGCACTTAATCCCAGATGGGAAAAAGTCATGCATCATGATGAATTTGAAGCATATTCTTGAGGTATAGGATTTGGTCAACGTAGAGACAATATTTAGAGCGGCCTGAGCTACTTTTTAACAGATATGGCCTTTGTACAAAAAATGCATCCGATAGTAAGAGCAATATATCTCTTTGTTTCAACTGAAATCTCATAAAAATAAAGTGCTTAGATTTTTATCATGCAAATGCATATTTTTAATTGGTGAATTTAGGAAAAAAAAAAAAAAAAAAAAACCGTAATGTTTGTCCTGAGTAATATGCTAGACATGTCTAATATTTGTGAGGGAATCAAAATTTTCAAATTATTGTAAAAAATATGGAAGTCTTAGATGGGATGACATTCAAGTATGTCTGTATATATGCCAAAAAAAAAAAAAAAAAATGGCAATCATTCCTCAAGCATAATAACTGAAGGTTCAAAAAAGAAAACAAAAAAATGACAATATGATTTGAACTGGATCTACATTTTCCAAATACACATACAACTACTCCATTGGCAATTAATAATATGAAATGATTCTCAAAAAAAAAAAAAAAAAACAAAAGGTTGCTGTAAGGTCTTTGATTTATCCATCCACATTCATGACGCGGGCAGAGTGAAAAATCAGGAATATGAGAGACATGGCTGAACACAGTGCAACCATGTAATGAGGAAATTCAGTAAAATAGCAATAGCAGTGATCATAATGAGTATATAATACCGCCAATTTGTCATCTGAACAAAACGTTGCAAGCCAGATCCAACTACATGCCAGGTGTTGGAACTACTATCATGAGAGATATCAAATTCATTGATAGCAGCACTTCTCTGCTTCTGTACCATATCAGCTACATGGTTCAAGTTTACTGGACCTATACAATCAAAAAAGAAAGAACTAGTCAACACTATACAAGCAGCACATTATAAGGATTAGAACTACTTGGAATATACAAATACTTTACGCATACAAACAAAATAAATAACATAAAAAAAACCTTAAAAATTAAAGTAAATAATTTTGACCTTCAAATTCTTTATTGGCTTGTTTACTTTTCCTTAGAAGTTCATAAGCTGCACAAATTACTTCATGGGTGCCCTCCCTTTTCACTGCACTCATGCAGAAAGGTTCAATCCCACGAGCTTGTAATCTTTCCCTAAATGAAGACCACTTTTCATATGCTTCTGGAAGGTCCATTTTGTTATAGGCAACTACATAAGGTTTCCCAGCAATTTCAGGACTGAACAATTCTAGCTCAAGACGAACTGCATCAAACTCAAATTCTGGTTGCTCTGCTGAGCCATCAATAACATGAACCTAGGATTCCAAAGTAACAAACATTGTATTAGTTACAATAGGACGACTGGAAAGAAATCTAGATAAATGACTGGCGTGATAGAGAGCTATGGCAATAAGAACTAGCACTTTTTAAATTATTATAACAAACATGCTAAGTTGGTTTTGGATTTTTCCATCTTCTACAGTTTAATTGATTCTAAGTATGTAACAATTCAATAATAAAAAGCTAAAATATAGCAATCTGCTGTTATGACAGAGATTCTGTACCAGGGCAGAACACCTCTCAGTGTGCCTTAAAAATTCATGACCTAAACCAAAACCCCGGTGGGCTCCTTCTAGTAAACCAGGCAGATCTGCCACTACCATGGTAGAATCATAATCAAAAGAAACAACACCGAGATTGGGAAGCAAAGTGGTGAAAGGGTAATTTGCTATTGTTGGCTGAGCAGCACTTATTACACTCAAAAGTGTGCTTTTCCCAGCATTTGGAGCACCCACTATTCCAACATCTGCCACCAGCTTCAGTTCCAACTCCAACCACCTGATCAAGAATACCATTATCCCCAACGTCCATATAAAAAAATGGGTCATGCAAAGACATAAACTGCTATTACATTGTTTGGGGTTGAATGGGGAAGGAGACCAGTTGATGTAGGACTTCCTCCAACTACCCCAAACTACTAAAAGACCAAAAGGGAAGAAATGCAAACACGCTCATCCTTACTATTTGTGACACCTGACAACTTTCAACCATCTAATCTGAAAATTTGCAAGTATATATTAGAAAAACATGATGTATTCGCTTAGCCTCTCAATGCAAGCACCCAAATAACCTGTTGAACTCTTATTAAGGTAAAGTTCCTTTGGCACACAAAAAACAGAAGATGCTCAAAATTCTCAATTTTCCCTAGATATTAGCTCAGACCAATTTGAAAAGCAATTTGAGGCAAAAACATAAGCATCTATACCCCAAATAAAAATATGCACACATAAACATATATTTTTCAAACCAGCCTGTATTGACAATCACAACGAGGATAAGTAAATGCTGCAATTCCAAAAGATATAAAATGTTGGAAGAACTCACATTTCAGGACCTTCTTCCCCATTCTCTGCAATTCTGGGCACCTTATTCATCCCAGACTTAAACGATGCATTTCCTCTGCCACCTCTACCACCAGGCAACAACAAAGCCTTTTGTCCAGGTTGCAATAACTCCAACAACACCTCTGACTTTCCTGCCTCTCTAATAACCGTCCCAGGGGCCACCTTAATCACCACGCCCTGACCCTTTGCCCCGTGCTGCATCCGCCCCTTCCCGTGCGACCCTCTCCCGGCCCGAAAATGCACGCTGTTACGAAACGGTAACAACGAATTCATCGAATCATCAACCTCAACGTATACGTTCCCGCCTCTCCCTCCGTCGCCACCCGAGGGCCCACCCAAAGGCACATACTTCTCGCGACGAAATGCCATGACGCCGTTTCCACCATCCCCTGCCTTTACATAAATCTTCGCTCTGTCGAAGCATCGCATAACGGCTGGAACTCCTTTCTCTTTCACATCCAATTCGCCTTCGTAATATCCATTCTCATCATCAACATTTACCATTTTGCCACTGTCTTCATATTCGCTGTCGTATTCTTCCTCATCACTATCGTGTTGCGCGGTTCCTTCGAATATATCAAATCTTCCATAACTGATCCCGAAGTTATTCTCCAACTGTTTTTCTTCTTCTTCTTCTTCTTCGTCTTCGCCTTCGCTTAGGAGATTTTCAATTTCATATTCAGGATCGTTCTCTATATTGAGCTTGGCTACATCACACTCCGAGAGCTTGATTTCTTCTGAAATTTCAAGCGAGAAATCGTCTTTTGGCGGGAGGCGTGTGTAGGTGGTGGCTTGACAGCCGGCTAATGGCTGCGGCGGAGCTTTGAATGAACTGCCTCGAAATTTGAGCTTACTATTATGTTTTCTCGGTGGAAGATTTTTCGCACGTTTAGGTTCGTCCCGAGTTCTCGAACGAGATACAACTTGAATCGGAGATACGAAGCTTAGCGACATGGAAGCCATTTGCCGTGAGAGAAGCGGCAAAGTGAACGAATTGGATAATGCTATTAAGTTTAAGTGGTGACAATGCGTTGCCGTTTGGTAACTTTGGTTCAGGTTCATTTGGTCGCTCTACACGGTATCGTTTTGCTTTTATCAATGAAATAATTTATTTTATTTAAAAACGGGCCAAGTCTAGTTGGGTTGGACTTGGACTAACAATCAGATCCATCAGGGATCCTTCTTCAAATAATTATTATTTGACCCCTTTTTAGGGGCTAAAATAATAATCCAAAATTTGAGAACCTCTAAAAGAAAAATCCTATTTTACCCTCATTTTCATCACCATGACACAAAACCCCAACATCAAACAAATTGCTAATTTTGTGGAGGCACTTTAATTATTATTATTATTAAATATTTTATATTCCGAAATTTAGATTTTGTTAAAGATTCTTTACCATTATCATTGTTAAAGCCATGGCCTCCTAATTAGTTTACTTAAAAGTTAAAAGTATCTAATTAGTAGACTAATTATGGCATTGGATTGGAAAGATAATAACCTGAATCATGTCCCTAATTAACTTAAGTAAATTAGATTCTCAAAGGTTATGAAGGATTAATAATGGCATCACGGGTTTATATCAATTATTACATGACTTTATGTCACATGAGATTGAATTATATATTTATAATATAGTATATATTTATAATATAGTTTATGGAATCATCATTTTTGAAACCCATGCTATTATCAATACAATTTCAATCAAACACATGTGGTTACATTGTGTCAGTCAAAGTGCGTTTAGTTCCATATTTATACTCATATTTCCAATCCTATTCCCCAAATATTGTTTGGCACATTATTTGAGAAATAGTACTATATTTTTTAATTACTTTTAGACCTCTTAAGTTTATTAATTTCATTAAATACCCCCAGAAAAATGTTTAAAAATTAACAAAAACACCTCCACCGATCCATACTTGCTAGATTCTGAAAACCACCGTCGGTGGTAGCTAGAATCTGTCACAACGGCCTACACCACGACTGGAGCCAGAAAATGCCAGATGACGGCAAAAAAAATGGTCATCGTTGACGACCAAAGATGGACTTTTGCGGCCGTTGACGGCCACATCTGGTTGTAAATCTGACTTTTTCCGGCTAGATCCGTGGTGGATCTGGCCGGAAAAGGCCATATCGACGCCATACCCACCAAATCCGATCGGTATGTGTCGTTACACAATTTTTCGGTCAGATTGCAGCGGTGGTGGCTAGAATTTGGCACTGCGAGTAGTAGGGGTGTTTTTCATTTTATAAAATTTTTATATATTGGGGTGTTTAGTTAAATTAGCAAACCTAGGGGTTTTTTTATAAATTTTTTAATTTTACCTCGTAATACTCTCGTATTCAACTATCCAATATTATTTCTAAAATTCTATCCAAAATAATAAAACAAACAGACCCATCATTTTTTAAACCCATGCTATTATCAATACAATTTCAACCAAACACATGTGGTTACATTGTGTCAGTCAAATTAGTGTTAACTGTAAAATATCAATGGTCCCTGTAAAAAATAAAATAAAGATGGCATAAGATTATGCATTCAATATTTTTATACAATATGACATGATAAAAGATGATTAGATAAAAAATTATTTTTAATTTAAAATCAGTCAAAATTAAAAGGGTCCTTGGCTGCTAAAGAAGTGTGTCGTTTTAGTGTCGATATATATGATTTTAAAAGGGTCCTTGACAGAATATTAATAAACCCCTCAAAATTTCTGACGTCATTTACACCCCTAAATTATTCCATTTGTACTCGCACAAGTTTCTTCAATTAAATGTAAAAAAAAAATTCTTCTATNCAAATTGCTAATTTTGTGGAGGCACTTTAATTATTATTATTATTAAATATTTTATATTCCGAAATTTAGATTTTGTTAAAGATTCTTTACCATTATCATTGTTTAAGCCATGGCCTCCTAATTAGTTTACTTAAAAGTTAAAAGTATGTAATTAGTAGACTAATTATGGCGTTGGATTGGAAAGATAATAACCTGAATCATGTCCCTAATTAAATTAAGTCCCTGAAGGATTAATAATGGCATCACGGGTTTATATAAATTATTACATGACTTTATGTCACATGAGATTGAATTATATATTTTATATTATAGTTTATGGAATCATCATTTTTGAAGCCCATGCTATTATCAATACAATTTCAACCAAACACATGTGGTTACACTGTATCAGTCAAATTAACGTTGACTGTAAAATATTAATGGGTCCCGGAAAAAATATCAAATAAAGGTAGCATAATACTATACATTCAATATTTTTATAAAGCATGATATGATAAAGGATGATTGGATAAAAATTTATTTTTAATTTAAAATCAGTCAATCATCTTTCGTCACATTATGAAAATATTGTATGTATAATATTACTCGTAAAGAAATATCGTGGTTTTAGTGTCGATATGTATGATTTTAAAAGGGTCCTTGACAGAATATTAATAAACCCCTCAACAATTCTACATCATTTACACCCCTAAATTATTCCATTTGTATTCACACGAGTTTCTTCAATTAAATGTAAAAAAAAAATTCTTCCATATGATTCTAAGTTGATATTCAACCTCAAATATCAAGATTTAAAAAAAAAAACTATCTTTAGATAGTCGAGTGCTTCGATAAAGACTCTTGAATGTATTACTCAAGAGATCTTGAGTTCATATTCTTTTTTGGTTGCTAATAGGGATAACCACTGAAGCTCTTATCCGGTTGATAGTTCTAGGGTTCTGAGAGATTAGTTGAGGTGCGCGTAAGCTGGTCTGAACTCCTCCGGACATTAAAAAAATTAAAAAATTAAAAAATGCCTAATAAAAGAAATTGAAGAAAGTAGAAGAGAGTTATCAATAATTGAAGATGAGGGTATTATTGACCAAAATTAGGGTGAAAGGTCTTCCTCACCTATCCTTTTAAAAGTTGGTTACTTTGAGCTTTTGTTAATCTTTATATCAATCTCAATCTCATCTCCACCTTTGCATTTCAACCATCAAACACTTTTTTTCTAATCACACTTCAATACAATTTTATTTTATTTTTTAAAATTATAATTAAAGTTTTAGCTCTTCCTTTTAGCACTGAAACCTTAACTGTTATTTGTAGCTTTTATATTAATCTAAACATCTAGATATCAAATAAAGATAATTGGATACACAATAATTTAGTATGGTTTAACATTATTTGTAATGCTCATGAGAAGAAAGTCTTTCTCATGAACAACTGCACGTAAATTCATTTGATCATGACGTATATACTCAATTACAGAAAAGGGTTTGTTGTATTAGTAGTGATTTTTTAATGACTGCGGTTGTCTGGGCTAACTTACGCATATCTCGATTAATCTATCGTGACCTTGAAACTACCGTTTGACTAAGAGTTCTAGTGACTACTCCTATTAATATCTGATGAGGGATTTAAACTCAGAATTTCTTTAGTAATACACCCAAGAGTCTTTATCGAATCACTCAACTACTCGGAAATAGGTAGTAGTATTTCTTGTTGCATGAGTTTTCCCAAAGAGATAATAAAACCAAACAACGCGGAAGAAAGCAAGTTAAATAATGAAATTGACAACTATCAGAGTGGTAAAGGCTTGGGGCCAAAGGGTTGCTGCCATAGTTATCAAATCGTGTATCGAAAACCTAATTTTTTGAATCGTGTATCATATCGTATCGTATCGTAAAATACGTCCTTTTTAAAAAAATTAATAAAATAATCAAAATTTTCTAAAAATTAATATAATCCCCAAGATTAATTAAAGAATTTTGTGGTATTATTGACTTTAAATTACGGTATTATATAATCAAAATTAATCACAAAACTCCAAGATCAATGTCAATATCTATATCTCCACTTATATTATTATTATCATGTAAAATGGGTAATACATATTCCTCTTCACTTTTTTCATGCAAAATAGGTAAATTTGGACAGGTTTTAGTGAATCGGGTTGGGTGACCCGGTTTCGACCCGATTTTTTTTTTGGATCTTTGGCCTAAATTAATAAAGTCGTATCGATTTATATCGATATTTTTAAGGATATGAACGGATACGTATCATATCGTAGGATACATATCAATGTATCGAATGGTTTAGGATACACCCTCTGATACGTATCATTGACGACCTGTATCGAATCGTATCGTATGATACGTATCGGGTATCGTAGGATACTAACAACCATGGTTGCTGCCCTTGTGGTCTCAAATTCGAATTACAAAAACAGTTTCAAAAGTCTTGTTTAGGGTCAAAAGACTAATTGAGGTGTGTGTAAGCTGGCACGAACATCTCCTATAATAAAAACTAAAAATAATAGTTTTATTCTTTTGTTTTATTTATTACCTTGTTTACTTTTTACAGGTGAACTTTTCTTATGACGTACGTTAAAACAGATAGAGTAATGGACATGATGCATTACCTTTTACCTGAAATGACGAAAAGAAATGCGATTTCAGTAGGGTAACTTGAAATCTTACTGGACCCGCCATTGAAATCGTGTGGTGGGTGATAGTTGGATGAATGGGGAACAAGGAATCTTGATGGGGCAAACCCACAACTAGGAATCATTTATTGTTATATATATAACTTGTACGTTAAGAAACTTTTTATTTAATCTTGTAGATATCTTTCATTTTTGTGTCTGAACTCTGAAGTTTCGACCTAATTGAATTTTCTGATTGATTAGATGAATGTGTGCTGGTGTTGAAAAGTACATTTCATGACGTGGTTGTGGGGAAGCGCTTTGTCATAATCAACATGACCTGCAGAACATGTGTTGTAAGTTGTAACAGGATCAGACTGGCATGGCCAGATTTAGTATCCATTGCCTTCATTACTGAAACTCTCTTGACAATATTTGAGTTTGAATCTAGCTTTAGTTCATTAACTTTCTCAATGGAATTGACACTCTTTCTTCTGCTTCCTTGAGGGATTTGCAGGGGGAAAGACCACACATATGAAGTGCAATCAAGACTTGGCATATAAATTTCAGTTTTGAGTGTTGAAGAAGCCATCTGGAGTTGAGTGACTGCACTACACAGCTCCCTTTAGTGAATTTTTGGTTTTACACAGAATCTTTATGTTAGTGGTTATGATAAAAGAAATGGAAGATGTTGTTTTATTGGATGGTGATGGGATCTGCTTGTTTCTGTTTATATAATTCTGACAATCACAGTGGTTAACTATCAGAGTTGTTCTTTCAATTGTCTGATTAACGAATGTCAAACTACTTGAATTCAACTGGATATAGATTCAGTAAAACTAACTGGAATAGTTGAAGTATTAATCATTGATAAAATGTTGCATCGCTCATTTATACTTACATATCAATCCCTTTACAGGAACCAAAACACCCCTTCCCAAATAATATTATAAATAATCAAATTGTTGATGGTGGTTGTTTATGCTTAAGCTTGGCTCAAACACAGGCACCAATCAAATCTCACTTCATTTTTAAGTAAATAATTCACTACCTAGAGTAATTGTAGCAGTTCCCTCGCCCATAAATGTTGTTAATGCCATCTCTTTCTCATGAATCCGTTCAAGTTCAACCATAACCATTTCCATTTTTGGTCGCCTTCTACTAGGAGAGCTCATGCATTGTAGAGTCAACCTGATCAAGTCCCTGATTCCATCTGTAGTGAAAGTTCCCACCAGTCGACGGTCCACAAAATCGTTTAAACTCAATCTTGATCGCACCTTAGAAAAATTAACAGAAATTAATGTGGTTCACATTTATTGGCTGCTCAAAAAGAAAGTATAGAAAATGATAGACTTGGGACAGGAATCCCCTTCAATGATCCAAATTTTAATAACTTTAAAGAAACCTTGGACTAAAGCATCGGAGTAATAAAGAATTCATATCTTACTCACCCATTCAATTAAGGCTTCATAAGATCCCAAGGAGGCAATACGGGAAGCCTCTTGTCCAGTTACAAGCTCAAAGAGAAACACCCCGAAGCTGTAAACATCATTCATTTCTGTGAAGGCTCCTGGTTCTTCTAGCCTAAGCATTGGAGTTCATGATGAATGATTAAATAGGTGTGAAAGCCAAATAATTTACAGCACAAAACAAAAAAAAAAAAAAAAAGAATCAGAAGAAATTAATTTACTCTGGATCTCGGAAAACATTGACATTGGTCATGTGAGATGGACCTGTTTCTTCTAGTTTTTCAAGTAGTGTTGAGATTCCTACATCTGCAACTTTAGCAATGAAGTCCTCATCAACCAACACATTAGCTGTTTTGAAATTCTTGTGCAGCAAGGGAGGTCTTAGACTATGCAAATGGCATAAACCTAAAAAAATTAAAATACTTTGATTTCAATCCTTCCCAGTTCTTGATAAATCTATAACGTTTTCATTGCCTTTACCTTTAGCCGCCCCCAGAGCTATGGATACCCTCTGTTTGAACTCCAGTTTAGTTGATGACTCTCGCCCGGTATCTGTCAAAGTTGAAACAAAAATTCTTGTGACATTTAATGCATAAATAATCATACAAAACAAAATTTTACAGGTGAACCATACCATATAAATGATTGCACATGTTGCCATTTGGTAGATATTCAAATACCAAAATTTGAGATCCACTCTCCTGACAGTAACCAAGAAGAGTAACTAAATTCCGGTGCCGAATCTCGGACAAGTAATTAACCTGTTTACTTCAAAAGACTCATTAATCTCTATTGAGTTTTTACAGATATTTTGCAATCTATAAATGAATATGTTCAAAATTAACCATACCTCTACAACAAATTCTTGTCGAGGAGGACCAGGGCGCCTTTTGATAGCAACGACAGTATCGCAAAGCAAGCCCTTGTATACTGGACCGAAGCTTCCATAGCCAATGAGACTACTTTCACTAAATTGCCTGGTGGCTAGCTCCAACTCTGCCATTGTGAAATGCCTTGCTCCATGGGGTCCAAATAGAGGCTGGTCTGTGGCTGAACTGGGTCCTGCCCCTCTATTCCACTCAACTGTAATGTTATAAAGTTAATGTGTGAACACACATTGTGACATTAGCAGCTACCAGAAGCTTCTTTCTCTTTGTACGCAGAAGACTTACCTAGTGCAGATGGATCTGAGGAACCTGTCTCTGAATTCTTGTTCAAAACATTTTTACACTGTGACTTGCAGAACCACAAAAGTCCGACGAATATTGCCATTAAAGCAAATGCCCCGGCAGCGCCTCCAGCTATAGTTGCAACCGATTTCAACATATGGTTTCAACCAACTTGAACATTGAACCTGTGATAAAATCATGAGTGATCCATCATCAGCATAGAGAAATAAAAGGGACTCAAAAGTAGAAGTGCATAAATGGGGGATTTTCAGCTTTAGGAGCTCAAGATTCCAATACCTATGCTGCAAAACTACAGTTGAATTAGTTATTTTTAAGTAAAATTTCTTATGTTCACATTGATATTTGAACAATACTGCTGCCGCTTCAAGTACTTCTTCTCCAGTGCCCACAAGTACTGAGAAACACAAAGCTTGCCGATCTTAAGGATCCACTTAGGAATCAGATATTTGGTCGTAATGTTCAATATTCTGCTTAAATCTGAAACAACAGCTCAGTAGACAACTCATTTGCTTTTCTGAGTACCCCACTTGGTTGTCCTATTCATCATCCAATGAAAATGTCACTTATAGAAAGCCCCCATCTACCAAGAACATCATGTCGTCCTCGCAAATCAAAGCTACTGTTTTTCTATAATTGCCCAATGGAGATATGGGAAATGAAAGAAACTAGGTAAATAGCTAGAAGGTGCAGAAGAGTAGATGTTATGACAAAATTGTTTGTATGTGAAGGCAGAAAGAGGAACATTGCAATATTCATAGGAAGAGGTAAAAGAGAGAGAGAGAGATGAGAAAGTATGGAGTCTCTCTCGTTGACATCATTGGTTAATTGGTACACAATGTGGAATCTGTCAATCGGAAAATCTAAGGCCATGTGGATTGTTTTATTGTTGTTACCAACTGTAAATATAAGTTGATTTTACTAAATAGATGCCGACATGCATGAAAGTGACTTTAATAGGAGAGTCAGTGGAGAAGACATAATTATTGAAGGGGGATCAAAAGAAAAGGTAGTTATCAGCCCTTCAATTTCAAGTCTTTTCCCTGAATTCACTCAATCTTTCTTTTTGCCTCTTTTTTGTCATCTGATCTGGATAGAAGAGACGCATAACCATTTCAGCTGAGCTAAAACATGACATTATCAAAGCAACAGATTCTGAGTTGCGATGGCTACATAGATGTTATTGCTTAAGACTTACTTTTGGAAATGAGAGTTATTGGAATGTCCTCTCTCTCCGACTGTTTTTGTGTAATCAACGAAGAGTGGGGAAGCCTACTGAGCTGTAACGTAATGTAAGTCTCTCTCTCTCTTATTTATTTATTTTGGTTTGATTTCCTGGTCTAAAAAGCAAATGAGGATTGGTGGAAAGGGAGTTGTCTTATTGTGCAGATCTAAAATATAATAGGCCAATCCAACAGTGGGAAATTTTGTTGGGAAAGGTAGATTTCTGAAACAGAATGTTGTTTGGATCTGTTGTGTTGTCTCAGACTGTGGCAGCAACCAGCAAGCAAGTGTTTCTTTTAGAACATTGTTTTTCTTTTAACTTCTATAATCTCATTCTTACTGCAACAAAACAATAACAAAAACTATATGGTATTCAATCTCTTTTGCTGCTAACCATTATGTCTTCTGAAACAAACTAGGAATTTTCCCTAGTCAAACATCATTTCATTTTCTTTTCTTCTATTTTCTTTTGGCCATGTTTGCCAGGTGTGAAAATGAAATTTTCTGCAGTGGGGACCATCTGGGTATCCATAGTTAATCAATCAGGGACACATATCAAACAAATCTTGGCCATATTAAGATCTACACTTCGTGGTCCATCAAATTATATCAACCCTAAAAACAGTAGATCCTTTTGCCTGTGACTGTCATTCTGCTTCAGCCTTTTCTGCAGAATTTGTAATGTAAAATATCAGTTAATCAAAGAGAGAAATATACAGCAGATTTTTTAACACTTATTTTTCCTATTTTTATATTTATATTCTATGTCAAACCCTTATTTATCTACTTTTGAAAAATCTAAGTCTAACTTGTCATATTGCAAATCCCTTTTATTTCGCCGGGGAATCTACTGACTGAAGTGTTTTTTTTTTCTTGGTTTACTATTCATCTTAACCTAAATCATAACTAATTACTTCATATTATGACTTTAATCTGTACATATTGTCTTTTCTTTTTGTCCTTCATTCTGGGTAGATACTGTTCAAAACTTTTATCCAGTTACTCATGCTAATTTTCTCATGAAAATGTAATGTTTTAAGTGTTACCAAACATTCAGCTCCCATATGCATTTCAAGGTTCAAGCTACAAGTTTTCTTCTTTCAAAGAAACACTTACCCTGCCAGATTTCGTTTAATATAAGTAAGTAATGAATGACGTGATATGAGGAGTTATTTTATTCTATAATTTTCCAATAATATTAACATTCTCGTTAAGGGTGAAATCGAGTCAAATTGAGTTAAGTACTCGGTTAATCGAGTCAAGTCAAATTGAGTATTTGGTTGATCGAACTTGACTTGACTCATATGCTAATTTTCTCATGAAAATGTAAAGTTTAAAATACTTTTATCCAATCACTCCAATGCTAATTTTCTCATGAAAATGTAATGTTTTAGTGTTACCAAACATTCAGTTCCCATATGCCTTTCAAGCTACAAGTTTTCTTCTTTCAAAGAAACATTTTTCCGACGAGATTTTGTTTGATGTAAGTAATGAATGACGTGATATGATGAGTTATTCTATTCTATACTTTTTTAATAATATTAACATTCTAGGTAAGGGTGAAATCGAGTCGAGTTGAGTATCTGATTAATCGAGTCGAGTCAAGTTAAGTACCTAATTAATCGAACTCGACTTGACTCGTTTGCTAATTTTCTCATGAAAATGTAATGTTTAATTAGTATATATTGTCTTTTTCTTTTTGTCCTTCATTCTCGGTAGGTACTGTTTAAAATTTTCATCAAATTACTCCAATGCTAATTTTCTCATGAAAATGTAACGTTTTAGTGTTATCGAACATTCAGCTCCCATATGGATTTCAAGCTACAAGTTTTCTTCTTTCAATGAAACACTTTTCTTACGAGATTTCGTTTGATATATGTAATGAAAGACGTAATATTAACATTTGATAAAAAGAAAAAAGAAAAGAAAGTAACAGATATTTATTGATATAAGAATAAAATTACTGTTTTTACTATTAATGAATCAAAACGACGTAAAATCATGTGACACATTATCAACCCATGTTCTGTACTGTTGACAACTTGAGAAGAAAAGCTTTAAAAAGTACCACAAACTCAATGTAATTTAGATTAACCCAAAAACAAAAGAAGAAAAGATTCCAAAGTGATAATTGGTACAAAGTTTTAATTGCATTGGTGATGAGACGAAGCATTGAGCTGACAATGGGGGCGTAATGGTAAAGCATCTTCTTTCCAGTTGAAAAGTCATATCAAATGTGCATAGGAACAAGGGTTAATTAATTGGGAGAGAGTAAGGTTAAAAAACATAATGAAAACAAGAAAGAAAATGGTTGAAGGAACTGTAGATGATTGGTCACCTCGTACACAAGAGAAGAGAGCATTCAATATTGATGTAAAATTAAGAATATCGAGTGGGGGTCCAGGGGGGGAGGGACAAAAAACTTGAACAAAACCAGAAGAGGGGTTGTTTCTTTGGGGAACAAGATGGTCCTTGGCCTGTAAAACTTTCATGAGTTAATGTTATTAATACAAGATTAGACCTCACTTCAAATTAGGAAATCACTATTTGTTTTATCATTTACCAGTTGTCTATTTATCCTTGTATACTTCCTCTTTTTTCTTTTTCTTTTCAATATATAAATATGTAAAAAAAAAAAAAAGCTGTAAAAATGTATCAAATTAACTAGCTCTTTAATCCAGGTTTTTAACCAATTGGCTTGTAACCGGACAACAAGACTTTGGATTATCTAGAGGTCTTATGTTCGAGTCACACAACGTGATCACTTACCACATTTGTGACGTATCTGGGCTTGTAGGAAATTCAATGTAGGGTATTCAATAGACCTTGGATGGGATTAATTGTAGGTTGTTCAATGGACCTTGGGTGAGATTAGTTGTAAGGTGTTCAATGGACTCCGAAATTAAAATTTTATATTTGTGTGGCTTTATGTATTATTCTTATGTATAGTATTTTTTTCTGTTTATGTATTATCCAATCCTAGTCTACTTTTTATTTATCCCAAAGGATTGGGATATACTTTTTGATGATTCTTATTAAATTTATTTATAATCTATAATTAATATTAAATTTAATTTATATAATGAGAACTAATTATTAATATACAAATTATTATACTTATTTAATAATTAATTTAAAATGTAATAGTATAATAAATAAAAAATTATTACTAAATTATATTTAATTAATTTTTAAAATAAATATTCTAACCCGATCCCATACTTAACTTCAACTAAATACAAGACAGTACTATTCTTATCCAATCCAGTTCTAATTTCAAAACCTAATCCAATCCAATCTAATCATGCAGAACCTTATGGGCGTTTGGTTGGAGGTGATGAAAGATTACTAGGATTATGTCATTTTATATTACTTGATTACTATATTTGATTGTCAAGTAATATAAGATTCCGGTAATCTTGCATTACCAAATACCAATAGTTGTTACTATTGGTAATATTGGAGGTAATCCGATTATCTCAATTTTCTTATGAATTGTAAGATTACCAAGGTAATCTTATTTTTGTTACAATTTTATCCCTTAGCGGGTGTTTGGATCATATAATATTTTTTTATCTTAGTAATAAGATTACCGGAAAGAAAGATTACTGAGGCGTTTGGTTCAGGAATGTTAGATTACAGGAAATGTTGGATTACTGGAAAGATAGATTACCTTGGAAGATTACTGAGAATCTTTAGAAAAATGTGTTTGGTTAGTTGGTGGGTATGTTATATTAATATGTTTGGTTATGGAGAATAAATTGGTGGGTATGTTATTTAAATTACCAAATTATCCCCTTTTCAAATATTAATATAATATTTTTTTATTATTAATTTTTGAATAATTTCATTTAACCTCCAATATTTTAGATTTAGTTAAAACACCCCCGCTTATATAAAACTTTAATTTATTACGAAATCACCCCCACCACCTGCCGCCACCGTAGATCACCGCCGGAAGTCTCCAAAAGTCCCCATCAGTAGCTGACCGTGACCAAGAGGCTTCTCTATGGCCGTTTTCGGCCATATTGATGGCCAAAAGCGGCCATATCAGGCCAGATCTGGACGAGATCTGGCAGTTAACGGCCATGGACTTGGCTGTTAGCGGCCAGATCTATTCCGGCCATAATAGATCTGGCCTGATATGGCTGTTTTCGGCCATCAATATGTTCCGAAACAGCCATATAGAAGCCTTCTAGAGTCTCCCACCGAGTCTCGTTCTTTTTTAGGGACTCCGGTGATTTTTCGGCGGCGGCCCATGGTGGTTGGCCCGCTGTTGGCGGTGGTGGCTAGGTGGCAGTGATGGTCTGTAAATTATTTTAAATATAAGCGCATTATTGTCCAAAATTTTAATTAATCAAGGGTAAAATTGAAATAGAATATTAATGTAAATTTGTTTTAAAGTAGGGGTATTACTGTCCAAAATTTTTATTAATAAGGGATAAAATTGTAACAAAAAAAGATAACACTGGTAATCTCAGAATACCTACGAAAATAGAGGTAATTAGATTACCTCCAATATTACCAATAGTAATCACTATTGGTATTTGAAAATTACCGGTATCTTATATTACTTGACAACCAAACATGGTAATCAAGTAATATAAGATGACATTATGCCAGTAATCCCATATAACCCCCAACCAAACGCCCCCTACATTGCAGATTACCAGGTTTAAATTATTATTGTACTTGGTTCAATTTGGATGTATTAATAATTAATGTGTTTGGTTGATAGTAATAACATATGTCCTGAAATACCCTTTTACTAGAATGCCCGTTAGATGATTACTAGATATAAATAATTAAGGGCTTGTTTGTTTTATTATTTCAAACCTTATTCTCTATCATATTCCTAAAATACTTGTTTGTTTAATTATTTGGGAAATACTATTCTAGTTTTTTAATTCCTTTTAGACCCCTTAAGTTTATTAACTTAATTAAACACCCCCAGAAAAAAGTTTAAAAATTAACAAAAATAACCTTACCCAACTATAGTTGCCAAATTTCGGCAACCACCGTCAGTGGTGACCGGAATCTGTCACAACGGCCTAAAAACGACCAGAAATGGTCGTTTATTCACCGATCTGGCCGTTAGTGATGGCCAAAGAAATGGCCATCGTTGACGGTCAATGACGGCCAACTCTTGGCCATTGTTGACAATCGACGACGACCAACTCTTTGGTCGTCTTTCGACGGCCAGATCTTTTCCTACTAGATCCATGGTGGATCTGGCTGGAAAAGGCCAGATCGACACTCCACCAGCTAGATTCGACCAATCTGAGTCGTAACGGCAGATTCCGACCAGATTTCGGCGGTGGTGGCCAGAATCTGCCACCGCCGGAATCTGGCACTGTGGTGGTGGGGGTATTTTTGTCATTTTTCAAATTGGGTGTTTTGTAATTATTAACAAAGCCAAGGATATTTTCGTCCACATTGTCCAATGTTTTGGGGCAAAATTGGACAGAAATTTGCATTACCGAAGTAATATTTTAATACCACCCTCCCCCCAGGTAATATTATTCTCGGTGATTTACCCCCTTTTTGGCACTGTTTGTCATCTTATTTTCCAGTAATGTTTTTGTACAAAAATGTCAAACACGGTAATATGCTCAATTAAACAAATATTACCCTTGTTAAAAAATTTCAACCCGATCCAAACGGGCCCTTATTAATAAAATTTTTGGATAATAATGCCTCTATTTTAAAATAAATTTACATTAATATTCCATTTCAATTTTACCCTTGTTTAATTAAAATTTTAAACAATAATGCCCTTATATTTAAAACAAATTACAGACCACCACTGTCATCCAGCCACCATCGCCGACAGCGGGCCAACCACAACGGACTGCCACCGAAAAGTCGTCGAAGTCCCTAAAAAAGACCGAGATTCTTTGGGAGGCTTCGCTATGGTCGTTTCTAGCCATATTGATGGCAAAAAATGGCCAGATTTGGCCGGGGTAAGATATTAATATAACATACCCACCAACTAACCAAACACATTTTTCTAAAGATTTCCAGTAATCTTCAGGGTAATATAAGATTCCGGTAATCCAACATTCCCAGTAATTAATATAAGTTATAATTTAATGATTTTGTAATTTGTAATAACTGAGGGGGTCTTTAGTAAAATATGAAACATAAGAGCTAGTAAATAATTCTTATAAAATAAGGTGATCTTTTGGGTTCAGAACTATCATAGGGAGCCATGTGTACTTTACCAAAACCTTATTCAGAAATAGAAAATTATAACGAAGAACAGATCAAATATAATTTCGAATTTTTTTTTCGCTCTGTTGTGCCCAACTATATCTAGGGTTTAATTTAATTTCCCAAATTATTTTTATTTTAACTGTGTGAAAACGTCGAACTCGTTCGAGTTTACTGACGACTCAGATCAGTGATTCGGACCGGCGATGTACAGTGGGTCCAGCGATGGCGAGAGCCACGAGACTGCGCAGAGGAAGATCCCGCCTGCTTCGTCCATGCCTTGGGTCCGTAATCTGCGCCGGTACATTGGATCCGGAACTGGACTCGGATCCGAAGCACTAATGGGTCACTCTCTGTCCCTATTTTAATTTGCTTTTTAATTCGTATTTTGTTCATTAATTTTTTATAATTCGATTATTTGTTGGGAAATGTATGTTCGGATAGGAATGATAGTTCTTGACCATAGATTGCTGTTACGTATTGTGACAAAAATATAATTAGTTGATTAATTTTTTTGTTTGTTTGTTTTGTTTTTTTTTGAATTTATTGCTATCAAAGTGAATTAAGTTAGAAATTTATTCGGTGGATTGGGAACTGTTTTTGGATTCATGTGCTTAATCAGCCATTAGTGTTTAATTGCTGAGATTGTGGGGGGAAAAAGAGGAGCATAGGATTAGCGATTTTGGTTATTTTGTGGATGAGGAAATGAAATTTGTGATTTGACTGAGCCTTATACAACTGGTTTGCTGAAGTAATTTGAGTGTTGTATTTAGAGAAACAAAAGTTAAAGAGCTTATCAAAGAAAGTGCGAGAACACGCTTTTGCTATTAATGTTACTGCTGAGATATTCGTTTGCGCTTATACATGCAGACGGAAACAAAACAAGAAGAGGGGTTGTTCTTTGGGGAACAAGATGGTCCTTGGCTTGGGTTCGGTTTTGAGAATATGCTAAAAAAAAAAAAAAAAAAAAAAAGTTAAACAGTAAAATATCGTCGTTTTTAAATATTTTACTTATTTTTTAATTTCTTTTAAACCTTCTAAATTTATTAATTTAATTAAACACTCTTAAATATTCTTTTAGAAATTCAAAAAACTTCAGCCACTCTTCAGCGGTGATGGCCGGCTGTTCGATTAATGGGTGAGTTAGGGGTATTTTATTAACTTTTAATATTTTATATAAGGGTGTTTAGTAAATAAACAAACATAAAATATATTTTTGTTAATTTCCAAAATTACATTGTAATATCGCCCAATTTAACTTTTTCAAAAGATTTTCTAAAAACTATCAGAATAATGAATCAAACGGAGCCATTGTTATTAACAAGGTTCTGAAAATCGGACCGGACATTGATCCATTCAGGGTCTGATTTTCGGTTTGACCGGTTGGATCAGTCGGTTGGACCGTAATTTGTAAAATTATTTTTAGTCCCTGAAGGTTTGAAATCATCAAAAACACGCCTATAATACTCCCTTAAGGTTTGAAATCTATTTAAAAAACCCCTGTCGCGCGAAGATTCTGGTGAGTGGTGGGACAACGACGATTGACGGCTAATCGAAGCTGGGATCTTAGGCTTTTGATGTGTAGGTGCCGACGACCTGATGGTGGTGCTAGGGAGTTCCATCGTCTCGGAACTCCAGAATCAACGAAAGAAATCCGATGTCGCGTCACGCGTGAACTTAGGTGGACGGCGATCGAAGTAGGCGACTGAAAATAGATGGTTTTGGTCGTGGAGATGCCGTCCGTAGAATGGGGGTGTTTCTCCGTCGAAAGATGCCGAAATCCGGCGAGGGTTAGCTGCGATTGGACTGCGATTCGGCATTATTCTGACGGTCCAGTCTAGTTTAAATCAAAATAACGTTTTTTATATATACACGAACCAGATTTGCTGTCGGGTGTCGATCGAACCGGTCTGACCGAGCGGTCCGGTTTAGTTTTCAGAACCTTGGTTATAATACAAGATTAGACCTCACTTCAAATTAGGAAATCAACTATTGTTTTATCATTTACCATGTTCTATTTGTCCTGTGTACTTCCTCTTTTTTGTTTTTCTTTTTAATATTAAAAAAAAAAAAAAAGCTGTAAAAAGTATCAAATTAACTAGCTCTTTAATCCAGGTTCTAAACAATGGCTTGTAACGGATAACAAGACTTTGGAGTTTGGATTATTCAAAGGTCTTATGTTCGAGTCACACAATGTGATCACTTACCATATTTGTGACGTATCTGGCTTGTAGGAAATTCAATGTAGGCTATTCAATGGAGCTTGGGTGGGATTAGTAGGGTGTTCAATGGACCTTGGGTGGGATAGTAGGAGGGTGTTCAATGGACTCCGAGATTAGTTGAGGTAGGCTAGCCTATTGGGCTTGTAGGGTGTTCAATGGACCTTGGGCAGGATTAGTTGTAGGGTATTCAATGAACCTTAAGATTAGTTGAGGTGCGTAAAAAATTGACTTAGAAATCTGATTATTTAAAAAAAAAAAAAAAAATGGTGTCCAAGCTACTAGACCCACCAATTATTTTAGATACTTCTGTAAGCTATTTATTTTTATGAATCCAACAATAATATAAAAAATAAAAAAAAATTAAAGAAAATAAGGTTTAATACCTGCTGAACATCTCTCAATACATTTGATAAATAAAGATGAATGATTCAAAAAGCAGTATCAAAAGATTATGTAAAAAATTAAGTTTTAGTATCCAATTAATTTTATCATTATATAAAACCTAATCTTCATTTTATGCGTCCCCCTTTTTGTTGGTTGGGTCTGTAACATATACCTTAATATATATATGTTAAACTCGACTGACTATTGGGGTTTATTGATTTGTGATTGAAATAATTTTTAAATATCAAAATACGAAAATATTTCAAAGATATATAATCCTATGTATATATTAATGTGTAAATGAAATAGTGATTTGGTGAAAGACATGACAAAACTGCTTGATTTGGTTATTTGTTGTATTACCGCTTGATTTAATATTCAAAAATTGTTTTTAGATTAAAAATAGAAAAAATGTGAAAATAACTTTGTAATCGTTGTATGATTTTACACTAGTTTTTATAATTATATTCAAAAATATTTCGGCTCATTTTTACCAAATGCTTTTTATAGGAATTTTTTTTTTTTTTTTTTTTGTGTCTATAGTTTTCAAAAAAAAAAATATGTATTTAAATCTAATTAAACATAATTTTTTTTATATTAATATTATTAAAATTTTATATTTGTGTGGCTTTATGTATTATCTATGTATAGTATTTTTTTTTTGTTGATGATTATCCAATCCTAGTTCTTTTATTTATCCCAAAGGATTGGGATATGCTTTTGATGATTCTTATTAAATTTATTTATAATCTATAATTAATATTAAATTTAATTTATATAATGAGAAATATTATTAATATACAATATATACTTATTTAATAATTAATTAAAATTAAATAATAATAATTACAAATTATATTTAATAATTTTAAAATAAATATTCTAACCCGATCCCATACTTAACTTCAACTAAATACAAGACAGTACTTTCTTATCCAATCCAGTTCTAATTTCAAAACCTAATCCAATCCATTTAATCAAAGCTAATCAATCAACTAATCCTGCAGACCTATGGGCGTTTGGTTGGAGGTGATGAAAGATTACTAGGTTAGATCATTTATATATTTGATTACCATATTTAGTTATCAAGTAATATAAGATTCCGGTAATCTGTATTACCAAATACCAATAGTTGTTACTTTGGTAATATTGGAGGTAATCTGATTACTCAATTTTCTTAGAATTGTAAGATTACCAAGGTAATCTTATTTTGTTACAATTTATCCCTAGGGGTGTTTGGATCATAGAATATTTTTTTATTTTAGTAATAAGATTACCGGAAAGAAAGATTACTGGGGCGTTTGGTTCAGGAGTGTTAGATTACGGATATTGGATTACTGGAAAGATAGATTCTTGGAAGATTACTGAGAATCTTAGAAAAAAGTGTTTGGTTAGTTGGTGGGTTGTTATATAATATGTTGGTTATGGGAATAAATGGTGGGTATGTTATTAAATTCCAAATTATCCCTTTTCAAATTATAATATAATATTTTTATTATTAATTTTGATAATTTCATTTAACCCCAATATTTTAGATTTAGTTAAAACACCCCCGCTTATATAAAACTTTAATTATTATGAAATCACCCCCACCACCTCGCCACCGTAGACCACCGGGGAAGTCTCCAAAGTCCCATCAGTATGACCGTGACCAAGAGGCTTCTCTATGGCCGTTTCGCCATATTGATGGCCAAAACAGCATATCAGGCAGATTGGAGAGATCTGGCGTGTAACAGCCATGGCGCGGTTAGCGCAATCTATTCCGGCCAATATAGCCTGATATGGCGTTTCGGCCATCAATAGGTTCCAAACGGCCATATGAAGCCTCCAGAGTCTCCCACCGAGTCTCGTTCTTTTTTAGGGACTCCGGTGATTTTTCGGCGGCGCCAGGTGGTTGGCCCTGTCGCTGGTGGTTGGCCCATGCGGTGGTGGCTGGTGGCAGTGATGGTCGTAAATTATTTTAAATAGGGCATTATTGTCCAAAATTTTAATTACAAGGGTAAAATTGAAATAGATATTAATGTAAATTTGTTTTAAAGTAGGGGTATTATGTCCAAAATTTTTATAATAAGGGATAAAATGTAACAAAAAAGATAACCTGGTAATCCTAATAATAACTAAGAATGAGGTAATAGATTACCTCCAATATTCAATAGTAATCCATATGGTATTTGAAATTATCGGTATCTTATATTACTTGACAACCAAACATGGTAATCAAGTATATAAGATGACATACCCAGTAATCCCATATAACCCCAACAAACGCCCCTACATTGAGATTAGGATTAAATTATTATTGTACTTGGTTCAATTGGATGTATTAATAATAATGTGTTTGGTTGATAGTAATAACATATGTCCTGAAATACCCTTACTAGAATGCCCTTAGATGATTACTAGATATAAATAATTAAGGGCTTGTTGTTTTATTATTTCAAACCTATTCTCTATCTATTCCCAAAATTGTTTGTTAATTATTTGGGAAATACTATTCTAGTTTTTAATTCTTTAGACCCCTTAAGTTATTTAACTTAATTAACACCCCAGAAAAAAGTTTAAAAATTAACAAAAAAACCACCCAACCATAGTACTAGATTCTGGCAACCACCGTCATGGTGACCGGAATCTGTTACAACGGCCTAAAAACGACCAGAAATGGCTGTAAAGCCCACTTGAGGTAAGTATTAAGATTTGTTGTATTGCTAAATGTTCATTGAGTCAGCTTCAACTGAGTTGTATTTTGAGTTGGTTGAGTGTTTGCCTTGAAACTGGTTGAGACTTAAGGGATCTTGGAAATACAGTCTTCGCCGCGGTGATGTTGACTTTGTAATTGCGATGTCGGTTTTGTTAGTTTTCGCAGGGGCGACGGAATTGCTTCGCGCAGCGACGGGACGACAGAAAAAGTTTTCTTGAGGTTTCTAGAGAATTCTCCATAGGGGAAAAATGACCATTCTACCAGTGGGGAGTAAAATGTAAAGAAATTTTATAGAGAATAGGTTAGGTGGGGGTGTGAATGTAATAAATCAAAGGATATAGATGGAATTTCTAAGAAGAACAAAGGCCAAAATGGGAAATGAAGGTATAATATGAGAAAAAGGGTTAAGTGACATAAACCATTCATTTTCATTCAGTTCCACAGCCATAACCATTCTCTAAGTTCTCTCAATTTTCCCAAGATTCTAAGGAGTTAAGAGAGCTTTTGGGTAATTTTGTAGAATTCATCTCAAGATCCTAAGGTAAGAATTTGCTTTAGATGTGAGTTTTGCTATGGTCTTATATTGTTATATTGTTCTTGTGTGTTTTTAAGTTGAAGAGAGAAGACAAGACAACAAAGGGAAGGAAAAGTGGTAGAGAAGTCACTTTTTCACAAAGTAAGTAAATTCAACCAAGTTGAGATGTTGAATAAGCTTTTGAGTAGAGAGTATGCATGTATAAGTATGTAGTAGTTTGATGAGAAATTTAGTTGGATAAGTAGATATTTTGTGGTTGTTGGATACACTTCAATATGAGAAGTGTTTTGTGTGTATGGAGAAGTGGAGATTTAGATGAAGTTTGGGAGATATTGTGTAAACCTATTTGGAAGTGTTTTCTTTGACATGGTTATATGAGGGAGTTTTCTCCCATTTTGGATGGCTAGAGAATGAAGTATAGTAGTAATTGAGTAGATTTTTCTATGCACATGAGTGTTTGATGAAATATCTAAGAGAAATATTAGTGTGATTAGTCAACCTTAATTTTGCAACATGACATTGGCATCTCTAATTGCATTAATAAGCATGGACCACCATGGCATACTTGTGTTTGGGTAATAGCTTGAGATAGAGTAGAGACTTTTGAGTATAAGTTACATTATGAATACTAATTGGAGAAAGAGTAGAGAATGTTGAGAATAAGCTAACTCTAATAGTAAAGAGAAAGAGAGATTGAGCACTAGAGAATAAAAGAGAGAAAAGAGAAGAGACTAGGTTGTGCGATGGGGAACTCGTGAGTAATGGGTAGAGTATTCCCGCATGTACGCCGCATTGAGAGAGCGGCATGAGTATAAGAGAGAGAGTGGTGTAGCCGTGAGAGTGCATGCGGATGAGGGCTATACCTGAGAGTACCGAGAGCGAGAGTTTACACACTCACATGGCCCAGGGTTGAATCCATGCATAACCGAGTCTGATCTGCTAGAATGAAGAGAAGTCACGTAGAGAGGGAGCGAGTCCAGCCGTGCCTCCGGTAAGATGAGGTCGGGACTATTAAAGAGAGTTAGTAGAAAAGAGTTATGAAGAGAAAATAGAGAGAAGTATAAGAGGGAGAGAGTAAATGAGGAATTATAAGGAAAGAATTAGAAAGAGAGAACTACGGGGATAGATGAGTAGAGGATTTGCTTATGAGCTTAGTTATGCTCACCCCGGTGTTTCCATGTTTTGCATGATCTAGGTGAGGACACAGTCGGATGGGCGTCGGCAAGCGAAGGGAAATGGCTACAACTGTCCACCTGTTTTGATCCTTTGTACATGATACAACTTTTTGTAAAAGAATGTATATGTTTAATAAAGAAAAAATTTGGGCCCACCTTTTATGCTATTTTATATGTATTTTATTAGTACAGTTTTATGAATATTTGAGTAGAAAGCGGCTATTACATGACCTTTATTCACTGCTGACGGCCCAAGATCTCTCTCTCTCTTATTTATTTATTTTGGTTTGATTTCCTGGTCTAAAAAGCAAATGAGGATTGGTGGAAAGGGAGTTGTCTTATTGTGCAGATCTAAAATATAATAGGCCAATCCAACAGTGGGAAATTTTGTTGGGAAAGGTAGATTTCTGAAACAGAATGTTGTTTGGATCTGTTGTGTTGTCTCAGACTGTGGCAGCAACCAGCAAGCAAGTGTTTCTGTTAGAACATTGTTTTTCTTTTAACTTCTATAATCTCATTCTTACTGCAACAAAACAATAACAAAAACTATATGGTATTCAATCTCTTTTGCTGCTAACCCTTATGTCTTCTGAAACAAACTAGGAATTTTCCCTAGTCAAACATCATTTCATTTTCTTTTCTTCTATTTTCTTTTGGCCTTGTTTGCCAGGTGTGAAAATGAAATTTTCTGCAGTGGGGACCATCTGGGTATCCATGGTTAATCAATCAGGGACACATATCAAACAAATCTTGGCCATATTAAGATCTACACTTCGTGGTCCATCAAATTATATCAACCCTAAAAACAGTAGATCCTTTTGCCTGTGACTGTCATTCTGCTTCAGCCTTTTCTGCAGAATTTGTAATGTAAAATATCAGTTAATCAAAGAGAGAAATATACAGCCAGATTGTTTAACACTCTTATTTTTCCTATTTTTATATTCTATAGTCTAACTTGTCATATGACAAATCCCTTTTATTTCGCCGGGGAATCTACTGACTAAAGTGTTTTTTTTTTTTTTCTTGGTTTACTATTTATCTTAACCTAAATTATAACTAATTACTTCATATTATGACTTTGATCTGTGCATATTGTCTTTTCTTTTTGTCCTTCATTCTGGGTAGATACTGTTCAAAACTTTTATCCAATCACTCCAATGCTAATTTTCTCATGAAAATGTAATGTTTTAGTGTTACCAAACATTCAGCTCCCATATGCCTTTCAAGCTACAAGTTTCTTCTTTCAAAGAAACACTTTCCCTACGAGATTTCGTTTGATATAAGTAATGAATGATGATGGGTTATTTTATTCTATACTTTTATAATAATATAATATTAACCTTTTAGTTACGGGTGAAATCGAGTCAAGTCGAGTTGAGTATATGATTAATCGAGTTAAATTAAGTTAGGTACTTGGTTAGAACTCGACTTGACTCATATGCTAATTTTCTCATGAAAATGTAACGTTTTAGTGTTACCAAACATTCAGCTCCCCTGTGCATTTCAAGCTACAAGTTTTCTTCTTTCAAAGAAACATTTTCCCTATGAAATTTCGTTTGATATATGTAATGAATGACGCAATATTAACATTCTAGTTATTGATAAAAAGAAAAGAAAGTAACATATATTTATCTATATAAGAACAAAATTACCGTTTTTACTATTAATGAATCAAAACGACATAAAGTCAAGTGACACATTATCAACCAGGGGCGGATCCAGCCTAGTTTTGGTCCACTCTCAAATTTTTTTTTTTTTTTGCTTTTATAAAATATTAATATGTACAATTTCTAGATTTTATCTCATCCTAACAAAAATATTAATTTACAATTAGTTTTTATTTTGACCCACCTTAACAGAAATTTCTAGATCCGTTACTATTATCAACCCACATTATGTACTTCAGACAACTTGAGAAGAAAAGCTTTAAAAATCCTAGTTAGTAAATTCGTGTATTATTCGCGAACTGCCATATTTTATCACCCTAGCCGTATTATTCACGAATTATATGCCTCAGCCGTATTATTCCCGTATTTTTCCGTATCTGAATTTTTATAAACGTATTTTTTACTATTTGTCGTATCATACCCCGTAAAATTTCCGTACCTTTTTTTTGTTGTACCTGTATATTTGAAATGTTATATAGATTTTAACCAAATGACCCATGAAAAGTGTTAAAACTAGGATTAATATTGCCGTATTTTTCAAAACGTATTATTGATAATGTACCGTATTAAATCCGTATATATCAGTATCGTATTTTTTCTGTATCCAAATTTTATGATCAAATTTTTACAAATATATTTTTCATTATTTACCATATTATATCTGTAAAATTTTAGTACTCTTTTTTTGTTGTATCCATATTTACTAAATAGGTTAAAAAAGTACCAAAAACTCAATGTAATTTAGATAATCCAAAAACAAAAAGAAGAAAAGATTCCAAAGTGAAATTGGTACAAAGTTTTTAATTGCATTGGTGATGAGACGAAGCATTGAGCTGACAATGGGGGCCTAATGGTAAAGCACCTTCTTTCCAGTTAAAAAGTCATATCAAATGTGCGTAGGATATATAAAACAAGGGTTAATTAATTGGGAGAGAGTAAGGTTAAAAAACATAATGAAAACAAGAAAGAAAATGGTTGAAGAAACTGTAGATGATTGGTCGCCTCGTACGCAAGAGAAGAGAGCATTCAATATTGATGTAAAATTATGAATGTTGAGTGGGGGTCCAGGGGGGGAGGGACAAAAAACTTAAACAAAACAAGAAGAGGGGTTGTTTCTTTGGGGAACAAGATGGTCCTTGGCTTGGGTTCGGTTTTGAGAATATGCTAAAAAAAAAAAAAAAAAAAAAGTTAAACAGTAAAATATCGTCGTTTTTAAAATATTATTCTATATTTTTTAATTTCTTTTAAACCTTCTAAATTTATTAATTTAATTAAACACTCTTAAATATTTCTTTTAGAAATTGCAAAAATACTTCAGCCACTCTTCAGCGGTGATGGCCGGCTGTTCGTATTTAATGGGTGAGTTAGGGGTATTTTTATTAACTTTTAATATTTTATTATAAGGGTGTTTAGTAAATAAACAAACATAAAATATATTTTTGTTAATTTCCAAATCTTACATTGTAATATCCGCCCAATTTAACTTTTTTCAAAAGATTATTCTAAAAACTATCAGAATAATGAATCAAACGGAGCCATTGTTATTAACAAGGTTCTGAAAATCGGACCGGACATTGATCCATTCAAGGGTCTGATTTTCGGTTTGACCGGTTGGATCAGTCGGTTGGACCGTAATTTGTAAAATTATTTTTAGTCCCTGAAGGTTTGAAATTCATCAAAAACACGCCTATAATACTCCCTTAAGGTTTGAAATCTATTTAAAACACCCCTGTCGCGCGAAGATTCTGGTGAGTGGTGGCGACAACGACGATTGACGGCTAATCGAAGCTGGGATCTTAGGCTTTTGATGTGTAGGTGCCGACGACTCTGATGGTGGTGCTAGGGAGTTCCATCGTCCTCGGAACTCGCCAGAATCAACGAAAGAAATCCGATGTCGCGTCACGCGTGAACTTTAGGTGGACGGCGATCGAAGTAGGCGACTGAAAATAGATGGTTTTGGTCGTGGAGATGCCGTCCGTAGAATGGGGGTGTTTTCTCCGTCGAAAGATGCCGAAATCCGGCGAGGTTTAGCTGCGATTGGACTGCGATTCGGCATTATTCTGACGGTCCAGTCTAGTTTAAATCAAAATAACGGTTTTTTATATATACCGAACCAGATTTGCTGTCGGGTGTCGATCGAACCGGTCTGACCGAGCGGTCCGGTTTAGTTTTCAGAACCTTGGTTATTAATACAAGATTAGACCTCACTTCAAATTAGGAAATCACTATTTGTTTTATCATTTACCATTGTCTATTTGTCCTTGTGTACTTCCTCTTTTTTGTTTTTCTTTTTAATATAAAAAAAAAAAAAAAGCTGTAAAAATGTATCAAATTAACTAGCTCTTTAATCCAGGTTCTAACCAATTGGCTTGTAACCGGATAACAAGACTTTGGAGTTTGGATTATTCAAAGGTCTTATGTTCGAGTCACACAATGTGATCACTTACCATATTTGTGACGTATCTGGGCTTGTAGGAAATTCAATGTAGGCTATTCAATGGAGCTTGGGTGGGATTAGTTATAGGGTGTTCAATGGACCTTGGGTGGGATTAGTAGGAGGGTGTTCAATGGACTCCGAGATTAGTTGAGGTAGGCTAGCCTATTGGGCTTGTAGGGTGTTCAATGGACCTTGGGCAGGATTAGTTGTAGGGTATTCAATGAACCTTAAGATTAGTTGAGGTGCGTAAAAATTGACTTAGACATCTCGATTATTTAAAAAAAAAAAAAAAAATGGTGTCCAAGCTACTAGACCCACCAATTAATTTTAGATACTTCTTGTAAGCTATTTATTTTTATGAATCCAACAATAATAAAAAATAAAAAAAAATTAAAGAAAAATAAGGTTTAATACCTGCTGAACATCTCTCAATATCATTTGATAAATAAAGATGAATGATTCAAAAAGCAGTATCAAAAGATTATGTAAAAAATTTAAGTTTTAGTATCCCAATTAAATTTTATCATTATATAAAACCTAATCTTCATTTTATGCGTCCCCCTTTTTTGTTGGTTGGGTCTGTAACATATACCTTAAATATATATATGTTAAACTCGACTGACTATTGCGGGTTTATTTGATTTGTGATTTGAAATAATTTTTAAATATCAAAATACGAAAATATTTCAAATGATATATAATCCTATGTAATATTAATGTGTAAATGAAATAGTGATTTGGTGAAAGACATGACAAAACTGCTTGATTTGGTTATTTGTTGTATTACCGCTTGATTTAATATTCAAAAATTGTTTTTAGATTAAAAATAGAAAAAATGTGAAAATAACTTTGTAATCGTTGTATGATTTTACACTAGTTTTTATAATTATATTCAAAAATATTTCGGCTCATTTTTACCAAATGCTTTTTATAGGAATTTTTTTTTTTTTTTTTTTTTTGTGTCTATAGTTTTCAAAAACAAAAATATGTATTTAAATTCTATATTAAACATAATTTTTTTATATATTAATATTATTAAAATTTTATATTTGTGTGGCTTTATGTATTATCCTTATGTATAGTATTTTTTTTTGTTTATGTATTATCCAATCCTAGTCTCCTTTTTATTTATCCCAAAGGATTGGGATATGCTTTTTGATGATTCTTATTAAATTTATTTATAATCTATAATTAATATTAAATTTAATTTATATAATGAGAACTAATTATTAATATACAAATTAATATACTTATTTAATAATTAATTTAAAATGTAATAGTATAATAAATAAAAAATTATTACTAAATTATATTTAATTAATTTTTAAAATAAATATTCTAACCCGATCCCATACTTAACTTCAACTAAATACAAGACAGTACTATTCTTATCCAATCCAGTTCTAATTTCAAAGCCTAATCCAATCCAGTTTTAATTTCAAAGCCTAATCCAATCCAATCTAATCATGCAGAACCTTATGGGGCGTTTGGTTGGAGGTGATGAAAGATTACTGAGGTTATATCATCTTATATTATTTGATTACCATATTTAGTTATCAAGTAATATAAGATTCCGGTAATCTTGTATTACCAAATACCAATAGTTGTTACTGTTGGTAATATTGGAGGTAATCTGATTACCTCAATTTTCTTAGGAATTGTAAGATTACCAAGGTAATCTTATGTTTGTTACAATTTTATCCCTTAGGGGGCGTTTGGATCATAGAATATTTTTTTATTTTAGTAATAAGATTACCGGAAAGAAAGATTACTGGGGCGTTTGGTTCAGGAGTGTTAGATTACTGGGAATATTGGATTACTGGAAATATAGATTACCTTGGAAGATTACTGAGAATCTTTAGAAAAATGTGTTTGGTTAGTTTGTGGGTATGTTATATTAATATGTTTGGTTATGGGGAATAAATCGGTGGGTATGTTATTTAAATTACCAAATTATCTCCTTTTCAAATATTAATATAATATTTTTTTATTATTAATTTTTGAATAATTTCATTTAACCCCCAATATTTTAGATTTAGTTAAAACACCCCCGCTTATATAAAACTTTAATTTATTATGAAATCACCCCCACCACCTACCGCCACCGCAGACCACCGGTGGAAGTCTCCGAAAGTCCCCATCAACAGCTGACCGTGACCAAGAGGCTTCTCTATGGCCGTTTTCGACCATATTGATGGCCAAAAACAGACATATCAGGCTAGATTTGGATGAGATCTGGCCGTTAACAGCCATGGACCTAGCCGTTAGCAGCCAAATCTATTCCGGCCAGATCTAGCCTGATATGGCCGTTTTCGGCCATCAATATGGCCCAAAACGGCCATATCGAAGCCTCCCAGAGTCTCCCACCGAGTCTCGTTCTTTTTTAGGGACTCCGGTGATTTTCCGGCGGCAGCCGATGGTGGTTGGCCCGTTGTCGGCAGTGGTGGTTGGCCCACTATAGACGGTGGTGGCTGGGTGGCAGTGATGGTCTGTAAATTATTTTAAAATAGGGCATTATTGTCCAAAATTTTAATTGATCAAGGGTAAAATTGAAATATGATATTAATGTAAATTTGTTTCAAAGTAGGGGTATTATTGTCCAAATTTTTTATTAATAAGGGATAAAACTGTAACTAAAAAAGATAACCCTGGTAATCTCATAATACCTAAGAAGGTGGAGGTAATCAGATTACCTCCAATATTACCAATAGTAACCACTATTGGTATTTGAAGATTATCGGTATCTTCTATTACTTGACAACCAAACATGGTAATCAAGTAATATAAGATGACATTACCCTAGTAATCCCATATAACCCCTAACCAAACGCCCCTTATATTGTAGATTACTGGATTTAAATTATTATTGTACTTGGTTCAATTTGGATGTATTAATAATTAATGTGTTTGGTTGATAGTAATAACATATGTCCTGAAATACCCTTTTACTAGAATGCCCTTTAGATGATTACTAGATATAAATAATTAAGGGCTTGTTTGTTTTATTATTTCAAACCCTATTCTCTATCCTATTCCCAAAATACTTATTTGTTTAATTATTTGGGAAATACTATTCTAGCTTTTTAATTACTTTTAGACCCCTTAAGTTTATTAACTTAATTAAACACCCCTAGAAAAAAGTTTAAAAATTAACAAAAACAACCTCACCCACCCATAGTTACTAGATTCTGGCAACCACCGTCAATGGTGACCAGAATCTGTCACAACGGCCTAAAAACGACCAGAAATGGCTGTAACGCCCCACTTGAGGTAAGTATTTAAGATTTGTTGTATTGCTTAAATGTTCATTGAGTCAGCTTCAACTGAGTTGTATTTTGAGTTGGTTGAGTGTTTGCCTTGAAACTGGTTGAGACTTAAGGGATCTTGGAAATACAGTCTTCGCCGCGGTGATGTTGACTTTGTAATTGCGATGTCGGTTTTGTTAGTTTTCGCAGGGGCGACGGAATTGCTTCGCCGCAGCGACGGGACGACAGAAAAGTTTTCTTGAGGTTTCTAGAGAATTCTCCATAGGGGCAAAATGACCATTCTACCAGTGGGGAGTAAAATGTAAAGAAATTTTATAGAGAATAGGTTAGTGTGGGGGTGTGAATGTAATAAATCAAAGGATATAGATGGAATTTCTAAGAAAGAACAAAGGCAAAATGGGAAATGAAGGTTATAATATGAGCTAAAAAGGGTTAAGTGACATAAACCATTCATTTTCATTCAGTTCCACCGCCATACCCATTCTCTAAGTTCTCTCAATTTTCCCAAGATTTCTAAGGAGTTTAAGAGAGCTTTTGGGTAATTTTAGTAGAATTTCATCTCAAGCATCCTAAGGTAAGAATTCTTGCTTTAGATGTGAGTTTTGCTTATGGTCTTATATTGTTATTATTGTTCTTGTTGTTGTTTTAAGTTGAAGAGAGAAGACAAGACAACAAGGGGAAGGAAAAGTGGTAGAGAAGTCACTTTTTCACAAAGTAAGTAAATTCAACCAAGTTGAGATTTGAATAAGCTTTTGAGTAGAGATGTATGCATGTATAAGTATGTAGTATGTTTGATGAGAAATTTAGTTGAGATAAGTAGATATTTTGTGGTTGTTGGATACACTTCATATATGAGAAGTGTTTTGTGTGTATGGAGAAGTGGAGATTTAGATGAAGTTTTGGGAGATATTGTGTAAACCTATTTGGAAGTGTTTTCTTTGACATGGTTATATGAGGGAGTTTTCTCCCATTTTGGATGGCTAGAGAATGAAGTATAGTAGTAATTAGAGTAGAGTTTTCATATGCACATGAGTTGTTTGATGAAATATCTAAGAGAAATATTAGTGTGATTAGTCAACCTTAATTCTTGCAACATGACATCTTGGCATCTCCTAATTGCATTAATAAGCATGGACCACCCATGTGCATTTACTTGTGTTTTGGGTAATAGCTTGAGATAGAGTAGAGACTTTTGAGTATAAGTTACATTATGAATACTAATTGGAGAAAGAGTAGAGAATGTTGAGAATAAGCTAACTCTAATAGTAAAGAGAAAGAGAGATTGAGCACTAGAGAATAAAAGAGAGAAAAGAGAAGAGACTAGGTTGTGCGATGGGGAACTCGTGAGTAATGGGTAGAGTATTCCCGCATGTACGCCGCATTGAGAGAGCGGCATGAGTATAAGAGAGAGAAGTGGTGTAGCCCGTGAGAGTGCATGCGGATGAGGGCTATACCTGAGAGTACCCGAGAGCGAGAGTTTACACACTCACATGGCCAAGGGTTCCGAATCCATGCATAACCGAGTCTGATCTGCTAGAATGAAGAGAAGTCACGTAGAGAGGGAGCGAGTCCCAGCCGTGCCTCCGGTAAGATGAGGTCGTGACTATTAAAGAGAGTTAGTAGAAAAGAGTTATGAGAAAGAGAAAATAGAGAGAAGTATAAGAGAGAGAGAGTAAATGAGAATTATAAGGAAAGAATTAGAAAGAGAGAACTACGGGGATAGATGAGTAGAGGATTTGCTTACTGAGCATTAGTTATGCTCACCCCGTTGTTTTCCATGTTTTTGCATGATCTAGGTGAGGACACAGTCGGATGGGCGTCGGCAAGCGAAGGGAAATGGCTACACTGTCCACCTTGTTTTGATCCTTTGTACATGATACAACTTTTTGTAAAAGAATGTATATGTTTAATAAAAGAAAAAATTTGGGCCCAACCTTTTTATGCTATTTTATATGTATTTTATTATGTACATGTTTTATGAATATTTGAGTAGAAAGCGGCTATTACAATGACCATTTATTCACTGCTGACGGCCAAAGAAATGGCTGTTGTTGACGGTCAATGACGGCCAACTCTTGGCTGTCGTTGACGATCAACGATAACCAACTCTTTGGCCTCTCTGACGGCCAGATCTTTTCCGGCTAGATCCATGGTGGATTTGGCTGGAAAATGCCAGATCGACACTCCACCAGTTAGATTCGACCAGTCTGAGTCGTAACAGCGGATTCCGACCAGATTTCGGCGGTGGTGGCCAGAATCTGGCACTGTGGTGGTGGGGGTGTTTTGTCATTTTTTAAATTGGGTGTTTTGTAATTATTAACAAAGCCAAGGATATTTTCGTCCACATTGTCCACTGTTTTGAGGCAAAATTGGACAGAAATTTTCATTACCGAAGTAATATTTTAATACCACCCTCCCCCCAGGTAATATTATTCCCCGTGATTTACCCCCTTTTTGGCACTGTTTGTCATCTTATTTTTCGGTAATGTTTTTGTACAAAAATGTCAAACACGGTAATATGCTCAATTAAACAAATATTACCCTTGTTAAAAAAATTCAACCCGATCCAAACGGGTCCTTATTAATAAAATTTTTGGACAATAATGCCTCTATTTTAAAATAAATTTACATTTATATTTCATATCAATTTTACCCTTGTTTAATTAAAATTTTGAACAATAATGCCCTTATATTTAAAACAAATTACAAACCACCATTGCCATCCAGCCACCATCATCGACAACGGGCCAACCACAACGAACTGTCGCCGAAGTCTCTAAAAAAGACCAAGATTTGGTGGGAGGCTTCGAGAGGCTTCGCTATGGTCGTTTCTAGCCATATTGATGGCTAAAAATGGCCAGATTTGGCCGGGGCAAAATATTAATATAACATACCCAGCAACTAACCAAACACATTTTCCTAAAGATTTCCAGTAATCTTCAGGGTAATATAAAATTCCAGTAATCCAACATTCCCAGTAATTAATATAAGTTATAATTTAATGATTTTGTAATTTGTAATAACTGAGGGGGTCTTTAGTAAAATATGAAACATAAGAGCTAGTAAATAATTCTTATAAAATAAGGTGATCTTTTAGGGTTCAGAACTATCATAGGGAGCCATGTGTACTTTACCAAAACCTTATTCAGAAATAGAAAATTATAACGAAGAACAGATCAAATATAATTTCGAATTTTTTTTTCGCTCTGTTGTGCCCAACTATATCTAGGGTTTAATTTAATTTCCCAAATTATTTTTATTTTAACTGTGTGAAAACGTCGAACTCGTTCGAGTTTACTGACGACTCAGATCAGTGATTCGGACCGGCGATGTACAGTGGGTCCAGCGATGGCGAGAGCCACGAGACTGCGCAGAGGAAGATCCCGCCTGCTTCGTCCATGCCTTGGGTCCGTAATCTGCGCCGGTACATTGGATCCGGAACTGGACTCGGATCCGAAGCACTAATGGGTCACTCTCTGTCCCTATTTTAATTTGCTTTTTAATTCGTATTTTGTTCATTAATTTTTTATAATTCGATTATTTGTTGGGAAATGTATGTTCGGATAGGAATGATAGTTCTTGACCATAGATTGCTGTTACGTATTGTGACAAAAATATAATTAGTTGATTAATTTTTTTGTTTGTTTGTTTTGTTTTTTTTTGAATTTATTGCTATCAAAGTGAATTAAGTTAGAAATTTATTCGGTGGATTGGGAACTGTTTTTGGATTCATGTGCTTAATCAGCCATTAGTGTTTAATTGCTGAGATTGTGGGGGGAAAAAGAGGAGCATAGGATTAGCGATTTTGGTTATTTTGTGGATGAGGAAATGAAATTTGTGATTTGACTGAGCCTTATACAACTGGTTTGCTGAAGTAATTTGAGTGTTGTATTTAGAGAAACAAAAGTTAAAGAGCTTATCAAAGAAAGTGCGAGAACACGCTTTTGCTATTAATGTTACTGCTGAGATATTCGTTTGCGCTTATACATGCAGACGGACTATGCATTTCGTGTAATCAGTGTATATGTTTTTTTTTTTTTTTTTCCCTGTTGGCCACAATGTAAATCAGTTCTTTTGTTTCCTCCTTTGTAGAGCTTGAGACAAAGAGAATATTGCTTGATATATTTAGAGAGAAACAACAAAAAAGTGCTGAAGCTGGCACAATACCCAGTTTCTACAAGAAGGCATGTGCAAGAATTGTTTGCTTTGGTACTTTACTTTAAATGATTTGATATATTAACATACTTGTTATGTGAATCCATATTCACAAAAAAATCAATTTTAGAAACCTACATCAATTTTAGGTTTTGATGTATTTTTTTTACTTTTTTATTCCCTACTTCTCTTATATTGTGCTCTGATATTTCTTTGCTCTTCCTTTATATTATTGTTTCAGAAACCTGAAGAAGGATCCATCAGTCACAGGGTCCAAAGATTGGCGAAGTACCGGTTCTTAAAGGTACACTTCTTTTCTTGTGGATTTGCTGTTTGGTTTACTCGTTCTTGTTATAGTATTGAGAACTTAACCAACTTGTGGTTTGCTATGTTAATCTTCTCACATATATTGGCAGAAACAATCAGATCTTTTGCTAAATGCTGATGATCTGGATGCAATGTGGGTTTGCTTGAGGGAAAACTGTGTGATTGATGATGCCACTGGTGCAGAAAAGGTTTGTAAATTGTCATTTTTATCTGCTTCCTCACTATGTTAAGACATTGTCCATGACTTTATTTTTTTATAAATTTCCTTTGCAATGCTTTTTCTTGATGGGATATGAATTCTAATCTTACAGTGATGCTAAACTTTCTGAGTTGAAGTATTGCAGATGAACTATGAAGATTTTTGCCACATTGCCTCTGTATGTACTGAGCAAATAGGCCCCAAGTGTCGACGCTTTTTCAGTCCATCAAATTTTATGAAGTTTGAGAAAGATGAGTCTGGAAGAATAGCCATTTTGCCATTTTATCTTTATGTGATGCGTACGGTGGGTATTTTTTGGAATCTAATTTGTGCCAACTTCATTATTGGTTTCCTTAGTCATAAAATGATATTATGAGATTTTTTATTCAGTTTCACCTCTCTGCTTGTTGTTCATGGTATGCCAATTTTCATTCTCACATCTGTACAAAGTCTAGTGAAGCATAAGTCCATTTGATTTTAAAATTTTAAACATTATAATAGATCCTTCTTTCCCTTTGTGGAAGACTCAATCTATAGACCACCCCTACTTTACCTCCCCCTTTATTCACCTGACTGGAGTGTATAACTTAGATCATATCATTTCTTTGTCCAAAATGCCTTTGCCCTTTGCTCATGTAGGTTGATTGTCTTTGCCCTTTTCCTTTCATTCAAAAGAAAGCGGACTTGTGTTTATGACAGTCTTAAGTTGAGGAGGAGCCTGGCTTAAGAGTTTTTCAAAGTCATTCCATTGACTGTCTCAATGAGGTTCTGTTTGGTTCCTCTTCTGTAATGGCTGGTTGAAGCAAAGTATTAAACTTTTGAATCTTATTTCCTCTTCCCCATTCCTGTATGATGACTGGGAAATGTTAGCTTTTTCCTAGAGTTTGAAGATTTTTGTCTTTGATTTGTTTGTTATTTTGATTAATGAGGCTTCAATGTTCATAACTGTTGCTCCCTGTTTATTTGTTTCAGGTTTCACTTACACAGGCTAGAATTGACATGAGTGAGCTTGATGAAGATTCTGATGGTTTCCTTCAACCTCATGTATGAACTTTTTGGACTTCTAAACCTTGAAAATGGGATAAACCTGTTTCTTCTGATTTATGATGTCTACCTGATTTGATTACCTATAAGTCTATAATTGTTTTTGTTTCTTTGCAGGAAATGGAGGCCTATATACGAGGTCTGATTCCTAGTCTGGCACAGCTACGGGATATGCCTGCAAGCTTTGTTCAAATGTATTGTCGGATAGCAGCACACAAGTTCTTCTTCTTCTGCGATCCTCATAGACGAGGTTTGCATGATCTAATTTTTACTTACAACAGAAAATATATGGGTGTATAGCAATAATCTGTTAAAAAATTTTGACAAAAAAATTCTAGTGTATCTTTGTTTTTGAAATTGTTTTTTGTTTGGATCTTTATTATTGAATTTGGTTCTACAAAATTTTTTGACAATTAGTTTTTCTTTCAGGAAAGGCCTGCATAAAGAAAGTTTTGCTCAGTAACTGTCTCCAGGAACTAATGGAACTCCACCAGGTAAATTGTTTGTGATTTTTCTTAAAATACGTTACAATCTGTTTGCAAGGATTCCTTTGTTATATTGAAGACTATTTACCAGTGTCCCTTTGTTATTATTAATCAATATTGGTTCTCTACTCTTTGTATCTTAGTACGAGTGATATTGCTGTAAATCATAGTCTGATTTCTGCCTTTTTTGGCTGATGAGGAGAATGACATGTTGAATACAATTGACAGTCTCTGCAGAATCTGACTTTTTTCCCCTTTTATTCTTAACTTCTTTTATATTAGGAAAGTGAGGAAGAGGTAACTGACACAGAACAAGCTGAAAATTGGTTTTCTTTGACATCTGCACAGCGTATATGTGGTGAGTACATGTTTTTCCATTTTCGTTGTCCTTTTTCTAGTTGTTCTTTTTTCATTTATTTATTAGTTTTGCAATGTACATCAGGAGTTTGGTAGTTTAGTACTTAATTATTATGCAACTACACTGTTGTTTGTGGTTTTGGCTTTTCTAGAAGTTATTAAGCTCATGGAAAATATTATGATGCTCTTAAGGAGCAATCTTACAACCGAGTCTATATTATTCATGTGATTAACTTGGTCCTAATTCTTTCCATAGATATGTATCTTGCCCTTGATAAAGATATGAATGGAACATTGAGCAAGCAGGATCTTCGAGAATATGCAGATGGGACACTGACAGAAATTTTCATTGAAAGGGGTAACAATGCTATTCCTATGTTTCTTGAAAGTGTACTATAAATTTGGTAGTTGATTCATGTGCATGTTAATCTACTTTGAGGTCATCAATATAGTACCAAGGAGAGGTTCTAATGTTTGCTTCTTTATACTTGTGCTACCAACAGTATTTGATGAACATGTCCGTCGTGGCAAAGGTAGTGGAGGAAATTCTAGGGAGATGGATTTTGAAAGTTTTCTTGACTTTGTCCTGGCCCTAGAAAACAAAGACACTCCAGAAGGGCTAACATACTTGTTTCGCTGTCTTGACCTGCAAGGACGTGGATACCTTACAACAGCTGATATACACACCCTTTTCAGGTCAATACTCCACAGCATTCTTATTCAATGTTGTGATTGAATCCTGTTTATTTTATAATGTCGCTGAGAGCAAGCTTTATAATTAATATTTCTTGAGCATCAAAGCAATTACAAGCTATATGTGGAAGTAAAGAAGGGGAACATCCAACAGCTGAGATGTTGCCTGATACAATCTTCCAACAGAAAACTCTGGAGTTTCCTGCTTGTAGGGCTTAAGCAAGTTCTGCAAGTCTCATTTCTCCAGAGACACAAACTCAGAAATCCATTGAGATCTGCTGTTCTCATAGTTTTCATGCTTTAATGATTTGTTTTAAATTTAGCCCTCGTATATATTTTGTCTACTGAAATCATTTATTTTTAATTGTGTAAAACAGAGATGTGCACCAGAAATGGATTGAGGGTGGAAACTATGAATTATGTATCGAGGATGTAAGGGATGAGATCTGGGATATGGTCAAACCAACGGACCCATTAAAGATTACTTTGACTGATCTGCTAGGTTGTAAACAAGGTGGGACAGTAGCCAGCATGCTCATAGACGTGCGTGGTTTTTGGGCACATGACAATAGAGAAAATCTTCTCCAAGAGGACGAAGAACCAGAAGAAGAATGAAAATTGTGTGTATAAACTAAAGGCTGAGCTTGTACTAACACAAGACTGGTGTCTGAGGTTGATGTATTGTCTTGATTTATTGCTGCATCTTCTAAGGAATATTTAGTGTGTATTTGTATGTTTTTGAGATTTAGAAGACGGTAATAGGAAGAATTGTTGGATGTAGAAGAAGGTAATAGGAATTGTTGGATGTAGAAGAAGGTAATAGGAATTGTTGGATGTATTACAGGTATTATATGTTTGACTACCGGATTGTTGTTGCTGGTGTTACTGATTGTCATTGGCACGGGTGGTTTGGGCATAAAACACATGGGATTTTTGTGTTAAGATTGCCTTAATAGGGAAGAGTAAATTGTAGCCACATTGAGAGGGATCTTTGGAGTATAACAAATATAAAATACCTTTACCAACATAGCCCAACAGTTCTTTCAACTGGCAAATATTTTGCTCTAGTATACTTGTTTTTACTTTGCTTTCTTCTTTATCATCGACATTTTTTTTCCCCGGATTTATGCCAACTCTCAATCTCGCCTACTCTCTTGTAATGTAAACCAGCACTCAAGTTCAAATTTTCAAACAAAATGGGAACTCATCTTTATGCGATTTATAGTTCATAGAAAAAACCAGAAAGAAAATGGCATGAATGAAGGGAAAAAGAAAAACTTGTCATGGGAACTCAACTCTATAATTATATATGTATCGGAATTGGCTCAAGCTAAAAAGGGCATTTGATTATGATTTAGGGCATCATGGCTCGTCGACTTGATGATGTTGAGCAGTCAGATACTGTCGAAGGGGCCATTATTTTAACACTCGGCCTGGCCTGGCCAGTTGAACCGAGGCTCAGGGCCTTGACCAATCCAAGTTAGCAATTTTTCTATTCACCGAAAACCCTAGAAATTAGGACGATGATCAGCGAACAATTAAAGGCTTGGAATGTTGGGGCTTTTGAAGAGGAAGGGTCGGTGGGTGCAACAGTGGCGACGGAAGTGATTTCTGGTGAGTGAATTTATCAGAAATCGCAAAACAAAATCGGCAGCAACAGTGGGTTGTTGCTGTCGATTGGCGAGGCAATCAAGAGAGGGGTGATATGAGTTTTTGGTCAGGAGGTTGAGGGGAGTGTTTTCGTGGTGATGGAAGTGTTTTTGTTGTCGGAAACAGACCCTATTTGTCCTTTTTTGTCGATGCCGACGGTCATGTTTGGAGTGTTTTTGCAAGATTTTAAAGTTATAGGGACTTATAAATTTTCTAGGGTGTTTTTTTGACTCGCCGGTCAACCCGAAACATGGTCATTTTGTTGGGTTTCATTTCAGGTTGGTTATTAAAACCCTGGAACGGGCTCAATTGAGGAAAGAAATGTAAAGTTTTTTATTGGTTGAGTTGAATACCCAATGGCCAATACTGAAAGTCTCAGTCTCAATGGCATTGAACAATTGGCTCGTTTTTCAGTTGAAGAAAATAAAAAGTAAAAAAAGAAAGAAAAACCTTCATTTGTATATATTTATATCACTCTTATCCAAAATCCAATTTCCTCGTAAACCTCTCAGAATTAATCAGCTGTCATTCTCACTCAGAGCACCCAGGTGAGCATGCATTGCTAAACTTGCCATTTTTCTTTCTTGTCCATGTGTGCTTGTTGTGGGAAGCCTCCACATTGTTTATCAAAATGACCGTATAGTTTATTGTTTATAAAGTGTATCAACAGAAACTTTGAGGACCGCCAATGGGTTCTATACTTCTATACTTCTATTAATATATACAAACAGTTTCTAACATCACCATCTTTTCAAATATATCATCACTTATCTACACTCATTTACTGCTACTTGTGTTACCTTTTCTGGGTTATCTTAATTTATGTTTCTAGGACTATTCCTTGGCTCTGCAGGTGGTTAATAATAACATGGATGTGAAGAAACCAAATATTAAGAAGAAGCTGAAGATAATTATTACCAATCAAGCATTAAAAGCCTTTCTCATAGAGGAGTACTTGAGATGATTAGACAAAAACTGACACCACCACAAATGGAGCTTCTCGGGGCTACATGTTTTGGGAAATTGGTTAACATTCATCAAGGTGTGTATCAAGGAAGGGAATCGATATCATCATAATTTGAATCAAGAACGCTGACTACACTCTCTTATTAGGAACTTCAGAGGAATGTATTTAGAAAAAAAATATGGTGAGTTGAATGCTCATCTCTTTTTTTCGTTACCCCATATCTCTGAATACTTTCTGTCATTGATTTTGATTGAAAGTTAGTTGTGTTCCAACTCCTCTGCTGTATGAGAAAAAGCGTAAAGAATCATATGGTATAGACAAGATCTTAACTGGTACATATGAAGACGACACCGATGATCTCCATGATGTGGTGCCTCCAGAATCTTCTGATGATTGGACTGCATTTGCTGATGTCAAAACTGCTGCATACTCTTCTTCCCATGTTCCATCAAAGCAGGTGCCTCCCTAGACTCCTGTCCTTTAATATGTCTCTGAAGTCCTTTATCTCAAAGCTAAAATTTCTAACTTGCAATATCAACTTGAAGGTACCTGTAAAGGCTGACTTCAATGATGGCTGTCAGAATTTTAGGGCTCAGTTGAAGGTGCAAATTGACAATGCCAGGCAGGAGTTTAGGGCTGAGTTCATTGCGGCTTGTGACGATTTTATTTCTCAGTTGAAGATGCAAATTGACAATGTCAGGCGGGAGTTAAGGGCCGAGGTCAATGCTGTAGGGGAGGAGTTTAGGACTGAAGTCAATGCTGTAGGGAAGGAGCGTAGGGCCAAGGTCAATCCTGTGAGGGAGAATGTGCATGCTGCAACAGATGAACTTGGAGCCATTACCAACACGATGGTTGCCCTCAAAAAGGACATTGCAGCAATGAGATGCCCGCAGGTAAAAAATTTCCTTATAGTCTATTTTCAGTCTTCTATAGATCTGTCGATTTTCACACAAGTGCTTATTAACAATTTCTGACGCCTGAGGATGAGCAGCAACAAAAATATTACAGAGGAAATACTGGTAGCAAGACAGCTATGGATGCTGATCCTAAAAATGACAGTTTTGCTTTCACTACTCGTACAAATGAGAAGGCTCCAACAGTTGTATTTAACGACGTAAGTTTATATTTTCAGTGCATCTCCAATTCAATTATTTATTTCTGTAACATCAAATCTACTACTAAAACATTCAAATATAGGAATTACGGAGGGAGATACAAAGCTTTAAGGACGAGGTCAGTGCAATGGTGAAAGATGAACTTCATTCGGTAAAAGGTGGTTTCAAATATGTCAAGGCTGAGTTGAGCTTACAGTTGACGAGACAATCACTTCCATATTGCTTGATATGAATGCCAAGGTAACACTTCGATTATGCTGTGTCAATTGGTATGTGAATTTTTAATAAAAATTTGTATATTTTGCGTTAACAGGTAATCCATCAAGTGTGGCACTAATGCTGAATTATCTGAAGATGATAGTCCTACAGAACACAATATGAAAAAAAAAAAAAGAGGCGAATATATTTTGAGTTATATTGATATAATTTAAGTAAATATAACAATTTGTACAGGTGACTGAATCTGGAGAACTTGTCAGTTGTGACTTGATAAATCTCAATTTCATTAATCTTGAGTACGTACTCATATTGTCAATATCATACAAACCCTCGAGCTATTATTGATGGTTTAAGGCAACGGTAAGAACATACAAATTTGATGATTTTGTCAATGCAATTCGTTAACACAATCTTCAGTTTCTATACATCTTAATACATGCATCTATGCCCCTGATTGAATTGAGAAAGACAGTGATTTGTGAGATTCCAAACTCTGTTTTTAAATCATAATTTGATCCAGCTTCTGCTCTCAACTCAATCCAATTTTGCATTTTCTTTTGCCAAAGCAACACCTCCTCTATACTCAATGATGAGATATGCCCCCACTACCCATTGACACAGCCATTATGTTGAGCACTTTGCTCCAGGTTGCAACTCTGAGTTTTGATCTGGGGTGACATCTTTGCTTCATAAGACTTGGCTCATCCTCAATCAATAGGCTGCAAAATATCACAAGATATATCTTGCAGTTAGGAAGATCACTACAAATCCTCAACCGACATAAGAAAAGGAAATGTAAGTGAAAAAGCCAGAAAGAAGTATAAAGAACTTAGTGAATGAACTGATACCTTGTGCAGCCAACAAATCAGGGGATGAAACATTATTTCGCAGCACTTAAGCCAACTCTTTATATTCAACCACTGAATCATACGTTTCCATTGTAAATGAACTCTCTGCAAAACATCTGAAAAATACTTCTCAATCCATATTGATCATGAAACATGATGAACAACAAATAAAAATATGTATATTCCACAACTAGATGCCATGTCAATAAGTTTCCGAGAAGGTTTTATCAAATAATTTATGTACCTCAATTCATGCCAGAACATGGCGGTCTCATCATGCAAGAAAGGTTGCAAGGGTGCTAAAAAGTCGCGTTTAACACCAAGCAGTCTTGAAGGATGATTAAACTTTCCTTCTAGACTTGCAATAAAAAGTGAGGAGGCCACATGAACAATAACGGATGGATCTAGGTCCCCAAGGATAGCATGGAGCTCCCTTTGGATCCACGGTTCTATTCTCTGCAGTATTCTTTCTTTCACAAATTTATTCACTGCAACATTCTGAATATTCAAAAATAAAAAACCATTAAACCAAACTCTGCAAGTTTCTGCTAAATTGAAATGCAGCTTAAAGAAAAGCCTGATACCTGGAGTCTCTTGAAGAAAAATAGAAACAGCAATTTGCAAGACAAAATTAATTCAATTGAATCAATAACAAACCTGGTGAACGCAATTCCTAGAAGATAAAGGAACAGCTTGCAAGCGTTGGTTATAAACGCTGCAAAAAACCAACATCTAATTTCAGTTTCACGTGTTCATCGCAGTAAATTGATTTAACTCACCGATATATATAACATTGACAATTTTCACAGTAGTAGATTATTATGTATTATAATTTACCTGGCACGCCACTGAAGTTTTCTTTCAGCGATGACGGGCTCAGGCACCGATCCTGGCCGTCCAAACGATCGTCTCCATGGCAATTGTCTTGCTTCCTGCCTACCACTGATCAATTCATGTCTTGATCTTTGCATAATCCTATATTCATTTCAAAAACAAAATTTGAAATACAACTCAATAACACAATCTTTTGTTTGGGTAAAAATATGAAAAAAATAATAATAATTGTATAAGCTAAGCCGACCTTTGTGGTGGACCTCTTGAGCTGGAGTGAGAATGAGAAGTGACAGTTTTGCCCTTGCCAAGAGGAGGTAATCGCTGTTGGAGGAAGTTTCGAGTTGAGAGGTTGATCTTGTAGAACCAGGAATCAAACGGTGCGTTGCAGAGAGGGCAGTTGCGCTTCAAATTGCTCCATTTGCTGATGCAATGCAAGCAGTAGGCGTGGGTACAATCTGTAAGCACCGCAGCTCTGCAATCGGAGATGGTGTTTAAACATATTGGACAATTTTGCCCCCGAATTGCTGGCGAAAGTATTCTCGATACGAACTTCTGGCGGTGGAACTTCTCGTTGTTTGTGTTGTTGTAATCCGATCTTCGGGAAGAAGATGAGTCCATTCTTTAGCGAGAGAGAGAAAAAGTGTCCCTTGAGTTTATTGGAACCTTATTATATTAGAAGAATACAGAGATAATATATTATATTCGTGGTTTTGCTCATAAAACAGATGGAGCTTTGCTTCTCACCTAAACCCGGCTTAGTAATATCCAAAACGACAGCGCATTGGCACTGAAGGGTTTAAAAAGAAAGCGGGGTTAGATAATTAAAAAGCGAGCAGATTTGTGGATTCAAAAACTTGAATTTCACACTGAACAAAGCCACAGTTGGAGCTTAGCTATCTCAAAATGGATATGCCTAAGGACCAAATCACCACTCTTCTTGATCATGGCCTATTCGACTCTGCTCAAATGCTCGTAATCTTCTATTCTCTCATTTTTAATTCGAATTTCATTTCAAAGTAGCGTAAATTAATTTCACTTTTTGTCTGTCTTTAATTCATTTTTATGTTAGGGTTGTTTTCTCGTTTCATCATCGGCTGTTAATGGCGAAACCAGTCCACAACTCAAGGCGGAAAATCTAGTCAGTCAAATTTTTTTTTTTCTTGTTGAAATAATCGCTCAGCATTGTTTATTACGGTTTTATTATTAATTTTTTTTTATATATTTTTTTACAGATTCTTCTCGGTGATGCGCTGTTTCGCGCTAGAGAGTTTCGCAGAGCAATTGTACGAGCATCTATATTATATGCATACTAAGTAGTCGCGCCATTTGTTTGAGTTAGGAGCTGAAATTAAAATTTACCAGTTTCCATTACAATTACGATTATTTCATGTACCTGAGTCAAATAATTCATCACTTTAGTGTCATTTGAGATGATATCTTGTATGCATCATCATGATGTGCATAAATTCTCAGTAATATGTTGGTTAATTACCTTATACAGTTTTATAATGTTGGAAAGTTGATTTTGTTTCCTTGTAGATATATTCACATACTAGTGCATGATTTTCCAGTGGTCTATATCTAACCAATGCGGAATTTGGAATTTTTTGGTTTCACTGTGTGTATTCCTGTTTGATGACAGCATATATACAAGCAAGCCTTGCAATATTACAAGATTGTTCCCAAACAAAACTCAACAAGTTCTAGAAGTTCTTTGTCCTCATCAAACAGATCTCCTTCTCCAAACTCTTTTAGCATTTCAGCAATTAATGAAAATGAGGTAGATTTATGTTCTCCCCTTACTTAAATCTTTCTCCTTTATTGTTTAATTTGCAATAATGATTATCTCTTAAGTTAGCTATTTCTGTCTCTGTTACAGGTGAAGTACAAGATTGCATCTTGTCATTTTGCTCTAAGTGAGACTAAAGCGGCCCTTGTTGAGGTTTTGCTTCATCACTTTTCATTTACATTATATTTCTATAATGTTTTTCAAATTTTTTCTTGGAGGTATATTTATGCATTCTACACAATTTGCAATCTGTATTGCTTTTTTTGCACATTTGCAGGCCTCATTTATGTGAATGAACACTGTTATTTTGATTTAAGTGTATGGTGTTAGTTTCCGATCAAAGTTTCTTTCATTTTCCCTTTTTATTTAATCAGTTGCATATCCGTTACTTTTGTTTTTCAGATGGAGGGAATCCCTAGCAAAGCAAGAAATTTGCAGATGAGTCTATTAATGGCAAAGCTTTATCGGAATTCTAGACATAACCGTGGCGCTGTGACTTGTTATAAAGAGTGTTTAAGGTTTCCCTGCTCTTCATTCTATGCCTTAGTCTTTCTATGGTTCTGTAGATTAATAGATATGGAGGATCTTTTGGAAAATTTTAAATTTCATTGTGTTGGATCATAGAATTCTTTGTAATTTTTAGTTCCATGGTTCATGACCCTACTGGCTTTTTGATATATTGTTAGGCCCACTCCCCCTTCCCCAAAGGCCCTTTTCTTTTTCTCTTGAATATTATAATAGTTGCTGCATTTATTTCTTCTTGTCTTTCTTGCATTAGTGTTTACTATTAGTATCTTCGTTAGATACAGATTTTTACTTCTCATGGCATACTTACTACATAACTGTGTTAAAGTGTGAAAATATTACTCTATTACTTTCTGAAAGTATGTTTTTTTGTTTTCCTTTTGGTAGGCATTCTCCTTATGTCCTTGAGGCAATCACTGCTTTGGCGGAATTAGGAGCTACTGCAAAGGATATTATTTCATTGTTTGCTCAGGTTTGCTGATGAAAGTTTCAAACATTTTCATATAGACAATTAAGAAATATAACATGTTTCCCAATTGATATGCATTGACATAGTCTTTATATGAATGTTCGTTCCTATGCCTTTTTGAGTCCAGATAAGATGTTTTGGTGTTGCTGAATCTGTCTTTGAAAAAAAGAACAAAATATCCTTTGATATAGTTACTTTAATAAATTATGTATAACACTTGTTACATCATAGATATAGTCATACAACCATCAATTGTAGTAGCATCCATTGAATAGGATGATTTAATTGACTGAATGGTGTAATTTTCTTCCCAATGAACACAGCTTGAGTCAATTGGGAAGTAAGTTTGATATTGGCTTAGCATCTATTTGATTGAGGGGGAAAAGAAGATTGGTAGAATCATAGAAGGAATAGCTTAAACCTTCTAATTTAGGTTATAAAGTTGCACGATTATAGTTTGCATCTAATTTAACTTGTTTATGTATTGACTTTTTTGACATTCTTTTCCTTTATTCAGACTCCAAATAGAAGTGCGAAACCCCCATTTGATCACATTGACTCAAGCCGTTGGCTGCAAGTAAGTACATGAGGAAATAGTTAATGTGTTGTCCCATTTTTAAGCTGCTTATTAGCTTTATGGTTTTTTTCTTTTATATGCTTAGTGATCATCAAACAAAATATAGGGTTTTGGCTCACATCACAGATAATCTATATCACAAGGACAAATATTTTCCTAATCTTGAAAATCAGTTTGAAGCATGTGTTGTAGTTTCGGCAGAATGGATAATGAACGAAGTTGGAAGTTGAAATGATTTCTCTACAAAGTTTTTTTGTTGTTTATATTTCATGATTTGTGCTCAGATTGCTAGTTTTACTATAAACAGTAAATAATTTGTAATTTCTGTGCAGCGTTATGTTGAAGCCCAGTGTTGCATTGCATCTAATGACTACAAAGGTAGCATATCTGTATTCTTGTTTGGATTGTCTTTTTGTATTTGTGCATACATTGCTATGGATAAGTGTGTCATTTGTGGGCAATGCTTCCCTTCTAAATTGTTTTTACCTTGAGTTGTGCAACATATTACCCTTTAAAACCAATAAAAAAAGGATAGCTGGTATAGATGGAATGAATTATTCCATCCTGGATTCCTATGTGCCAAATAGGTTTTGTATGTGCCAAAGAGGATAGCTGGTATAGTTGTTCTTCAACAGACTGCAACATAGTCAATATTGCATGGTAGTCTAACGTATTATCTTTTCTTGCATACATGTTATAAATTTGCACAATCCATTTCATGACATTTACATGTATAATTGATTTTTTTTTTGGCTCTCATGGTGGTAGTTCGTCTTATGTGTCAAGTGTTGTTGTATGACAAAATCCGTGTCTAGATTTTTCAAGGGATTTGTATTACATGTACTAGTCAGCTGAAAAAAGTGAAACTAAAAGGACACAGGCCACTGCATATAAAAATTGCAATTTTTCTGTTGATTACTTAACCTCTGAATGAGTTAATATTACTCACAAATACTTGCCAAATTCATCTTATATGGAACAACTAATTTCATGTAGTAACTGTAATGTCCATTGTAGTTTCATAATTGTTTTCTTCTATACAAGCTTTTCTCATACATAGATATAGTTTTCATGTGGAATATATTAGTCCTCATATTTTTCTTGCACAATCTACTTTAGTCGGTACTCATTATTATACACTTATCTTTATTCTTTGCCTGTGGTTGGCAGGTGGTTTGGAACTCTTTGTTGAGCTTTTACAACGTTTTCCTAATAATACACACTTATTACTTGAAATTGCAAAGGTTAGATATAGTTAGACTTTTATGAATTTAAACTAGTAAGATATGCAGATAATTATGTGTTGCCTCACCTGTTGCAATGGAAAGTAATAACTAGTTTTGAGGTTGTGGGAATTCTTGGTTACGAAAAGCAAAAAATAGGGAGTGAACTTTTTCCGGTATGGATATGCTTTATGCTGGACACTGTCCTTCCATCATGTATGGATCAATTTGTTGGGGAATGAAACTGACCACTGATGTTAAAACTTAAAATTGCTGGTTCATTAATTTTTGATCTTTCTTTCTGTTTGACTTATACTTGTTAAATATGTTAAGGTTGAAGCCATTATCGGAAAGAACGATGAGGCCATAATACATTTTGAAAAGGTAAGAGGAAGTTTGGCTTATAATATCCTAGAATTATTTTTAAATTTTAACTACACACACACACACACACACACACACACACAAAATAAGATGTAATATATTTAAAATTCATGGTCTTTACAGGTTCGATCAATTGATCCTTATATTGTAACGTACATGGATGAGTATGCAATGCTTCTAAAGGTGAAGTGTGATTATGCAAAACTAAGCAAATTAGTGCATGATTTGCTGACTATTGACCCTTCAAGGCCAGAAGTTTTTGTGGCCTTGTCTGTGCTATGGGAAAGGAAAGATGAGAGAGGAGCACTATCTTATGCTGAGAAGGTTAGTTGTTCCTTTATTTTTTAGGAAAAAAAAGATTATATTTAACAAGGTTAGTGCATAAATTTGGAGTAGTCTGTTTCTATATTTTTTCATGGCCCATGATTTCACTAATTTTTTTGCATCAGAGCATCCGAATTGATGAGAGGCACATACCAGGTTATATAATGAAGGTACTGAAATAATCTTCAACTGAATGGAGATCACTTTTATTGAGGTCTTTCTCGATAATTAATTTTGTGCATTCATGTACGGTTTTACACCATGAGTATTCCAGTTTCTAACTTCTGTCTCAATATCAGCAATCAACTAAATTTTCTTGTATATCCATAGGGTAATCTGCTCTTATCTATGAAGCGACCAGAAGCAGCTGTGATTGCCTTCAGAGGAGCTCAAGAATTGAGACCTGATCTCCGCTCATATCAAGGTGTGATTTTTAAGGGGGTAAAGATGAGACTTAATTGTTCATTACTTCACCTGAGAATTGTACATTTTGTTATCAAGACAATGATAAGAAAACACTATATTTTCAGGTTTGGTCCATTCTTATTTGGCATTCTCGAAAGTCAAGGAGGCTCTATATGCTGCCAGGGAGGCAATGAAGGCAATGCCTCAGTCTGCAAAGGCTTTAAAATTAGTTGGGGATGTACATGCAAGTAATGCTAGTGGCAGAGAGAAGGTAAACCTGTCATGAATTCGTTGTATCAATATGAGTAGAGATTGCCTTCAATCAAGGTGTGAAAAGTTTCAACTCAATTGAACATGTAACAGGCAAAAAAATTCTATGAATCCGCACTCAGACTGGAACCTGGTTACCTGGGAGCTGCCTTAGCTTTGGCTGAGCTCCATGTCATTGAGGGTCGAAATGGAGATGCCGTATCTCTGCTTGAGAGATATCTCAAAGATTGGGCTGATGACTCCCTTCATGTCAAGCTGGCTCAAGTATTTGCAGCCACAAATATGCTGCAAGAGGCTTTGTCACATTATGAGGCTGCTTTGAGGTTACAATGTTCTCCAATTTCTTTCTTCTAGTCTGGCCTGCATTAAAAAGTTTTTTTTTTTACCTAAATGTTAAGGAGATGGTTTTTAATGTGTGCTGCAGAATAAACCCACAGAATGAAGCTGCCAAAAAAGGGTTAGAGCGCTTGGAAAAGCAGATGAAGGTTTGTCTTCTTTCCATACATGAAGATTCTAACTTTTGTTTACCCCCTATATAATATAATGTGCATCTGCATTAAGTGTTTTCTTTGCTTTTTAGTCATTGGTAGCCCAAAACATGGTGATGTGGTTCTTCAAGGCAAGACTTGCTTTGGGGAAAAAAAATGCAAGGGGGTGTCGCATGAGTTGAAAGATCGAACAAAATACTTGTACAAACATTATGTGCCAAATAACTCTCTTACACTATGACTCTGTAGGGAGTGGATCCTGATGCTCCTGAAGAAGATGAAGAGAATGAGGTTGAGGATGCTGATGGAGATCAGGAGGAGCCTGAACTTTTGTGAAGTTGAACTAAGAGAAGCCTGAGAGAAGTTTCTACGATACGGAGATTTACACTTTTTTGGAGTAAAATGCCATGCCGTGCTAACCTCACCCGAGAGCAAACTGTCAACCAGGTATCAATCACATTATTTAACTTAAAATGTCCAAAATGAGGGGGGAATTGGTTGGAAATTCATTACATATATAAGATTTATTGAAGGACTGAGTAATGCTTCGCCAAGGTGAAATGAAAAGGCTGGTTTTGATCATTTCAACTAAAAGGGTTGCTATAGCATAGTGTAGATGTATTCAATGCTCTAATACTTTGTTGTATTGTGTATTTTGTACTGTGATATACTATACTGTATATTGAAATTGATGAGCTGACATGGCATTGTTGATTTACTGACTTTATCTCATTAAATGAATCATCTCGATAGACCTTAAAGATTTGAGATCTTAAGTTTTGCACATTAAGACTTAACAACAGTTGGTTTACATCTAAGTTCATAAGAAAATCCTCCTAAATCCAACCTATATCATATAGTACAACTTGACAGAAAATGATATTAGAGAAATAGATATAGAAACAGCATACTTGCAGTACGTGGTAATTCTTAAGATTTAGACTAAATAAATTTTACAACTGAATTCATGTATTGTAGTAGTGGTTCATTAACATATATACGGTACAGATTACAATAAAACAACTCCCTCTGATTTCGTCTTCAATTTCATATTACACATTGAAAGGTTTCCTGGGAGTAGGTGCTCGGTTCTCCAAAGATTGTAGTCTTTGTTTCAGATGAAAAACTTCAACCTGCAAGGCAAAAATTTAAGTGTGGATCCGGAATGTTATGATGAAAAAACTTATTTGGTCTCAAAATATTATTGTAACTAATGTATGTCTTTAGGAGATGGAGCATCAACAAGACTACAAATTGTGTACGTGGAGCTATAAATATAAGACCAGACAGGTTTAAGAACATAACTTTTGAATCCTGGATTTGATTGGTTAAAATTGCATATAAATTATATCATTTTCAATGTACATTAATTAAACCTGTTGCATTAAATCTAAACTATTTAAAATACTTGGCGTAAAAAAAAAAAAAAAATGTTATCCTTACAAAGAGGACTACAAAGTGACATCATCTAGAAGAAAAAAACAAAGAAAAAACAGAAAAAGAGAGAGAGAGAGAGAGAGAGAGAGAAATCATGAAAATCAAGGGTGAGGATTGTCTTTGTATGCCCCCTTTGTATGTGTAGCATTGCTAAAAAAAAAAAAGGTGGTGCACTTGAACCTACCGCATATGAATCAAACAAACTATGGCGTTCTAACTTTTATTTATGAATTCAGTACCTGTAACTGGAATGCTCTTGCCCTCTCTCCTGCGAGGACTCCTCTAGTTGAGTGCAGCTCCTACAAAAAACATTGAATTAGCTGATCACAATAACCATTTACAGGAGTTAAAGGCATTGTGATTACATCAAATAGTGTACCTTCTGGGTATCATCCAACACTGCCTTTAGAAAAGCCACATCATGCTCAAGCCTTACATTGTCAGAGTGGACAATATTTGACAAGCTGTTCGCCTCTTCTTGTGCTAGTTCTAAACCAGCAACTTTCTCTTTCAGCATCTCCATCTCCTTCATTGTATCCACCAATTTTTTCTCCATCTCCTGTCTGCTCCTCAGAACAGAAGACAAATTTTTCTCTGCAGCTTCTCGATTTGACAAAGCTGCTGTTAACTGTCCTTCCAATACACCATTCTTTCTTATAAGAGTGGCCATCTTTGTCTCATAAAATTGATACATGCTTGAAGGACCAGATAATGCTCCTGTTTTACTGTCGTTCTCTGGGTATATTACATCATCACTATCTGCAGGAAAGTTTCCAACTCCTTGGATACTTAAATTTTCAGAATCAAATGAAAGTGCTTCATCAATACTGATTTTGCCTCCACTGATATTAGTCTGAGTTCCCAAATCGGATTGATTTATTCTATGTTCAGTTGCCTGAAATAAACCAGAATGGTATGTTAACAAAGATTATGGATCCTCTTTTCTTATAAATACATATGTTTTGATGATAATTCTCTTATATTAGATCAACCAAAGATCGTAATTTTTTATTTATTTATTTATTTATTATTATTATTTATTTATTTATTTTTATTTTTATTTTTTTGTGTGTTTTGGGTTTTAAAACTGAATATTAAAATAAAAGTAAGATGTTTGAATTTTATATTTTTGCAAAATGCAAGAACTTATTTGGTATCATTTCCCTAAATACAATCTGAAATGAAAGAATGAAAATGCCTTTAATTGTAATTGCTGAAAATAGTACAAAAATGATTTAATGCATAAATAATTCGATTTTAAACTTGGTACATTAAATTTAATATGTAAAAAATAATTATTTTGCAAATTTTAGGTGAATCCAAATTTTACATCATGATAATAAAAGATAGGTAAATGTAGTTAAGTAACGGTAATTTCTAAAGCTTACCTGTGAAAAGGAAGTTTCATCCTCCGGACTCTTTGCCAACTTAACAGCTGTGCTGTATTCTTCCTCGTTTTGAAATTGCTTGCAAAGAGAGGCTTTCCCAGAAACAGGATTTGTATCAACTAGTGAGGACTCTGACAAAGATTTCCGACCAGAACCATGTTGTTCAATGGCAGAGGCTAGGTTTTGCCTTCCAACAGAGTCAACTGAACGCTGAGAAGAACCATTAATAAGTTGAGTAGCCATTCCCACAGATGATGAGCGTTTTTCTGATAGCAATTGTCCCAGACCTTTACCATTTGGAGTGGATCGGCGACCCATAGATAATTCATTCTTTTCAATGCTCAGTACTTCAACCTGAAAGAAAAAAATAATTATAATTGAAAAATCAAGAAAGATGAACTATCGTACAAATTATGACTTCAAAGTCAAACCTGATTTGATGGCTCCTTCTTGGATCCTCCAAAAGCAACAAGGAAATCCTTTTCCTTGTGCTGCACAAGAACTAGGCTAAATCCCTGAGGACAAAGAACCATCTTGAGGAAACAATACCCATACAAAAATAAAATAAAACATGCCTATCCAAGCCAAGAATATTGCCACCACAGAGAGCTTCACGTCTTCAAATGACATCTTATACTAGAATTAGTGCCTTGCAATAATAAGTTATAATGACTCACTCATGCTACGATCAGAAATTAAATATTAAATTCAAAGACTAACCACAGTAATGGGTAATTATATCTAACATTGTTGGTAACCTACGAAATAGGGAAACCATATTCAGTTCATAGTTAAAACGTAGAAGTAAATTTTAAGACCAGAGAAGGTGTTCATTACAGTTATATGTCATAGAGAAATCAGAAATTTCATGGGCTAAAAATTCATCATAGCTCACCTTGTTGGCTGTGACAGAAGATGGATGTGATGTAATGGCCACAGACCACTCCACTTTTAGAATATCAAAGATCAAAGTCTCAGCATGTCCTGAAAAAAGAGAAATGGGTTTTGAAGTGAAAAGGAAATTTAGGCCATGATTTAGTGAAAATATAAAATAAATACTCCATAAGTAATTGCAAAGACTAAATTGTTTAATGCATCTATAGTAATAAGCTCAGCTGGAATTAAATCCATATCAGGAGCTTATATTCATATCAGACATGAAATCCAGTTCCTACCACATTCAGCATGGGCATTCATATTGTTCAAAAGAACCAATGCATGTTTAGGTCAACTTGGCTCTAATATCAGACTAACTATTACACATAAGCTTAAGCTGATATAGGTTAGGATCTAATAACAACATTCAAGCTCTAACAAAAAATTTAGTAACACAACCAATCACATGTNTGAATATTAAAATAAAAGTAAGATGTTTGAATTTTATATTTTTGCAAAATGCAAGAACTTATTTGGTATCATTTCCCTAAATACAATCTGAAATGAAAGAATGAAAATGCCTTTAATTGTAATTGCTGAAAATAGTACAAAAATGATTTAATGCATAAATAATTCGATTTTAAACTTGGTACATTAAATTTAATATGTAAAAAATAATTATTTTGCAAATTTTAGGTGAATCCAAATTTTACATCATGATAATAAAAGATAGGTAAATGTAGTTAAGTAACGGTAATTTCTAAAGCTTACCTGTGAAAAGGAAGTTTCATCCTCCGGACTCTTTGCCAACTTAACAGCTGTGCTGTATTCTTCCTCGTTTTGAAATTGCTTGCAAAGAGAGGCTTTCCCAGAAACAGGATTTGTATCAACTAGTGAGGACTCTGACAAAGATTTCCGACCAGAACCATGTTGTTCAATGGCAGAGGCTAGGTTTTGCCTTCCAACAGAGTCAACTGAACGCTGAGAAGAACCATTAATAAGTTGAGTAGCCATTCCCACAGATGATGAGCGTTTTTCTGATAGCAATTGTCCCAGACCTTTACCATTTGGAGTGGATCGGCGACCCATAGATAATTCATTCTTTTCAATGCTCAGTACTTCAACCTGAAAGAAAAAAATAATTATAATTGAAAAATCAAGAAAGATGAACTATCGTACAAATTATGACTTCAAAGTCAAACCTGATTTGATGGCTCCTTCTTGGATCCTCCAAAAGCAACAAGGAAATCCTTTTCCTTGTGCTGCACAAGAACTAGGCTAAATCCCTGAGGACAAAGAACCATCTTGAGGAAACAATACCCATACAAAAATAAAATAAAACATGCCTATCCAAGCCAAGAATATTGCCACCACAGAGAGCTTCACGTCTTCAAATGACATCTTATACTAGAATTAGTGCCTTGCAATAATAAGTTATAATGACTCACTCATGCTACGATCAGAAATTAAATATTAAATTCAAAGACTAACCACAGTAATGGGTAATTATATCTAACATTGTTGGTAACCTACGAAATAGGGAAACCATATTCAGTTCATAGTTAAAACGTAGAAGTAAATTTTAAGACCAGAGAAGGTGTTCATTACAGTTATATGTCATAGAGAAATCAGAAATTTCATGGGCTAAAAATTCATCATAGCTCACCTTGTTGGCTGTGACAGAAGATGGATGTGATGTAATGGCCACAGACCACTCCACTTTTAGAATATCAAAGATCAAAGTCTCAGCATGTCCTGAAAAAAGAGAAATGGGTTTTGAAGTGAAAAGGAAATTTAGGCCATGATTTAGTGAAAATATAAAATAAATACTCCATAAGTAATTGCAAAGACTAAATTGTTTAATGCATCTATAGTAATAAGCTCAGCTGGAATTAAATCCATATCAGGAGCTTATATTCATATCAGACATGAAATCCAGTTCCTACCACATTCAGCATGGGCATTCATATTGTTCAAAAGAACCAATGCATGTTTAGGTCAACTTGGCTCTAATATCAGACTAACTATTACACATAAGCTTAAGCTGATATAGGTTAGGATCTAATAACAACATTCAAGCTCTAACAAAAAATTTAGTAACACAACCAATCACATGTACTATAGAAGTTTCATTGGTACACCTCTTTTTCATATTTTGTTTATGATTTAGGTATTTATCAAGAACCATAACCCGCATGCTATGTTTACCAGCTCTTCTATATAATTAAATAATAAACTAAACTAGATGGCCAAATTAGAACATCACGTTCCCGATATGAAACCCTTGGAACTTCCTTTCAGATTATGCATCCATAAGCAAGCCCAAGCTAGAATCACAAGGAAGCTTGGAAGTTGTTAGTTTCCTCCAATTAAGCAATAAAAACTTTATCTGCCTCAAAGGCACAACAAAAAAGAAGGCAGTAATATAGTTAATGTCTTAGTGAATATGTTTCTTCAAGAGTTTCAACATGAAAGGAATGGATTAAAAACAGTGCAAGTATATGCTATTAAGCTCGTCGGGCATACGTTTTTTCCTACTTCCACCCCCTGCTATATACCATTTAGTGCCAAATAGAACCCCACAGCATCCAGCTCTAGGTGATGGATGATAACCTCGAATCTTTATTCTAGTCCATATCATCTGAAAGAGAGAGAGAGAACTTGTCAATATTTCACAGCTAATGAAATTTTAATGTTGTCTTTGATGAAATGAAATTGTTTGGCCAATCAGTAATGTCATAGTAAGATTCGCAAGTTCTAACACACCGAGTCGAAGTCAAGTGAATACAAGTCATTCAATGTCTTGGACTTCGACGATCCTCCAAATATAAGGAGCGTCTTGTCATCATAAAGTGCTGCCACATGGTTCACTCTAGGAGATGGTCCTGCTCCTCTGTCACAAGTTAGAAGACAATAGTTCATGAGAGGCAACTATAACAAAAATGTGGTATTTGAGAGAAACAAGAAGCATGATCATCCATCAGCAGCAATGTTGACAGTGGACAGGTTGACAAATTCCACAACATAATAGATTTCACTCACTTGTAATGAAGAGGGAGCCATGTCAAAGACTTCAGATCAAACATGTGCAGATCATTTAGTTTTCTCCTTTTAGCATCTTCTCCACCAAATAAAATCAAAGCAGAAGTTCCCCTAACCACAGTGTGTCCACTGCGAGCAACCTGTAAATCATAACTTTTAGTTAGGGTGGTGCATGACTAAAGAGCTTCATTGATGGAATCACTTATGTCTATATTACAGAATGCTGCTGGCTTCTGAATGGACTGCAGTTACTCACTAATGTTTTACTTTCACAAAAAAAATAAAAAATAAACAATAAAATAAAATTGAAAGTAATGGGATATTAGCCAAACAATTCACGCATCATACTCTCATTCAAGAAATGCGTTGCCCACAATTATGCTCTGCCTACTCTAGTCAATAAATTATACAAATTCATATTCACCAAACCTAATCCTCTTATCCACAGGCACTTCATTTAAGTCTTGAATTGAGTGAATGCAATAGTGCACATTGATATTTAATAAATTGATATCAGGTATTCATGCGACGCATGGAAGTACAATTTTATCAAATAAGTTGAATGCCCTCCATAGAAAGTTAATGATGGATGTAAGTAGCATTCACATGAAGATATGATTAGCACATTTGATAAGTTTTAAAAAGTGTACCGGTATATCTCCCTTTGCATCCATCAAAGACCAACACTGTGTCTCTGTGTCAAATGTCCAAACTGAAAAGACCAAAGAGAGGATAAGAATCATTCTAATAAATGATAAAATTAGCTATAGAAACAAAGAGATCCAACCTGAAACTCTGTCACTCCCAGAGTCAGTTTTCCCTCCAACTAGGAGCACCTTCTTTCCCCAAGAGACCTGAACAAGAAAAACAACAGAAAGAACTTTCAGCACACATGTGCTTTTGAAGCTTTCGTAACCCAAGGAGTGAAATGAAATATAGTTCTTAATTGGTTAAGCAATCTTAATGTTAAGGTAGCTATTTGTTATGCTTGAGGCAGGAAGAGAACACCTTTTACATTGCATCATTTTTTATGCACCTTACTCACCAATCTCTTACTGCCTTTTTTTTTCTAATGTTTTAAGAAAATGATAATAAGCTGCTTAACTTTTGCTCCCTATATATTTTCATCTTCCACTTTCTTCAAACCGGGTGGATTGAAAGATCATGATTATTTTGGTCAAAGTTAAATCTATAGTCATCTGATTGTTAAACTTAAATACTATTGTCAGGTCCTTATCATCAACTTAAGTTTTTGAGTTTAGTGGTTTATTAACATAGTATCAAAGCTAAAAAGTCTTAAATTCAAATCCCTCATGTTGCAATTCTCTCTTCCCAGGCTAGGCCTATATGTATGTCATCTCAGGTTATATACTATTGTTAGCCATATCCTATACCACAAAGCTAAATTCAAGTAGCATCCCATGAATCACACAGCGAACAACGCCAAATTACAAATTTTATCAAAAAACTATCAATCACATACAATATAAGATCCAATGCATTGGAGATTTATATACCAGACTATGTCCCCTGCATGCAGGGATCTTTAGTGGCAAACTGTTTGGTGACAAGTACAGTTTTGATGAAGCTGGCGTCCAGGTAAATCTGTCAAAATTAAGGACCTAACCAGAAGAATGTGATTAGTTAAAGTAGCTCTAAATAAGTTTGTAAATCTGCAGTTGCATCATTTCTAGATAACTCATTTGTCACTAGTGCCACTTTGCAAATTCTTACCTGTACATCATCCAACAATCCGCTCCCTGACTCACCACCAACCACTATCATCTTGTTACCAATTACAGCCGCTGCATGCTATTCATAAGACAATTGAAGTTTTCACTTTGAGCAGAACAATAAGAACACACACCAATGCCCAATGCACCACTTATTATACAAGATTTTTATTCCAGAACCAATAATATCTTACATTAAAACGAGGGGCAGGTTTTTCCCCAGCAATTGACAAAACCATCCAACTCTCAGAGTTTCCAGATGTGCCACTACTAGTTTCAGGCACAGCAGATGAACACTGGCAGTCGCGTTCATCAGAATGACTATTTGCAGGAGCAGCACATTCACCCTGCGCAAAAATTAAAATAGATTCAGACACCGCACGTATAATAACTACACAAAAACTAATTACATACTAGTTCAGAGCCTCACATCGGGATTGCTATTTCGTTTTGGAGGCCTTATAGGACTCCTAATTCCCTGAGCAGAATCTGATAGCTGAACCTTCTTCACTCTAAAGCAATAGATTAGTAACTATTAGATTAATCTACCATTACAATACAGTAATATAACATTTTAATTAAGTTCCAAATGAACACGAAAACTCAGCTCCGTAATATACTTTCAGAGCTTAACATAAAATGACTACTCACCTTCCAAGCTTCATGCGTCTTCGAGAGAAACCAAACATTATGTAAACTGGAGCTTCGACAACAACTATTAGTTCACGATAAAAACCCTAACTATCACAAATGAAGCAGCATTATCAGTTTATCACCACAAAATGAAATAGAAACTTATCTACAAAGCAGTGAAAAAACAGAAAGAAAGAAGAAGGATGATGATGATGATGATGAATCTGTTTTTACTAATAATGTACCAAGTAACTTCGCTTTCAAAAAGCTCTGACAGGACAATCACCCTCTGTTTGGTTGCAGAGAAAGTGAAGGAAAAAAAAATAAAAGTATCTTTTCTTTTATTTTTTTATTTTTTTTGTTTATTGTTGACTGATTGATAGGAGATATTGTATAGTGTTTGTTGCTTACTGTACAAATGGTTGTGTGAGCTGTAATAAAAGACAGGCGTAGGTTAGCGTGGTCGTGACGATGTTAGCTGTAATTAGACAGAGATATGGTGGGTGGTTCTAAGATACGCGAGGAAGTGAAGAGAACCACATGATACCTTATAAGTGAAATGAAATGACCGTTGAGTGAGGTACTGAGGTCAGGCTCGGAGTGTAGTTTTATAATTTAGTTAGTCGAGGCATTAATGGTGTGCGGCCACTGTGGGCCACTGTCCGATGCTTGGCTTGGCGGGTTCTTGGCTTTGGGACTTGGTTTCTGAAAGGTGTGGAATCTCTCTTTTACACGTGTGAATCCCAAAAGCTAACCAAATCTTTACCGGCAGTAAAATAATTATTACCACAATCTATAAGGTATAATGTATTACAATTTACAAGTTCACATTTCACAAATCAATAGCAGACCGCGGGTGTGTGAGCACGTGCATTCGCCCAACGTGAGTAATTGTAATTCCGAATAAATCAATAAAAACTTCAGGTTTAATAACCTTGCAACGACACCGTAAATGAAGGGAACTTTAAATAAATGGAAATTACAGTGGATTAATATGAGAAAACAGCAGAAAAATCTGCAACTTTATTATCAAAAACGACAACGTACAAGATACAGGAAACTCAGTAGGATTAATAAACTAAAAATTAACATCCGACACCGCTAACATCCTCAGTAACATCATATAATTATATATGTAACTAAGCTAAGTCACACGATGTTTATTATAATAATTAGTGCCTGATGTGCATGTTGGGTTAATAATACCAATAATCAAACCCATAATGCTCCAACTCGTTTGAGCATTGGGATCAAGGTCCGATTAAGATGAAGACTCATGACCTGATTGGCTCCACCTACCAGTTCACCACCAATGAACACGGCTGGCACCGTTGGGCTGCAACCAAGCCTTGATAAAGCCTGCTCAATCTCACGTCCTGCCGGGATCTCATCCAGCTCATGGACCGCCGGGTTCACCCCGAAATCACTAAACAGAGTCTTGATGGTGTGGCACATGCAGCAAGAGCTCCTGCTGAAGATCACCACTGGTCTCTCAGATGCCATTCTGGTCACCTTATCCATTGCAACTTAAAATATACTCGAGCTTCAAACGCTACTCACAGAATGTGGAAGAAAAGAAAAAAGAAACGATCAAGGAAAGCAATGCGAGCTTGTGGAGAATGTATGAAAGCTTTGCTAGAACACTTGAGGTTTTGCTGTGAGGTAATTGAGGTGCCATTCAACTCTTTATATAGATCTGAAGGTGGTGGGAAGACGTGGATTGGCTGGCAGGTTTGATAGTGAAAAATAGCGAGAATGTTCCATTAGATATTGTAGTCGGTTTCAATTTTATCGATCATTCGCTGAAAAGATTGAAGACGCAAAATAAAGTTGCTCAAGAACGAATCTGTGCATACGGAAATAGATTGAGATTGGTCCTTTGTACGGCTTATTATTATCGTCCCAATGTTGCATGTGGATATATGACTATAGTTTTTCCCTTTGTTTTTTTTTTTTTTGGTTTGTTTTTGGTCCCAAGTTTCTTTTTTTGAGTGCATTTGAGAAATTTACAAAATGGTTATTATATATATGTGGATGGATCATATCAGTAAACGGGCATTTCGGATCTGATCCGGGTTTGGTTTCATTTGTTGGCTGTGTATATATTAAGAGACGTTAATGGGTTGGGTAGGGTTTTTGTGGGTCAAATAGACCCATACTGCCAGATAATAAACAAGACGATAGGCTTACATATAATTTGGTAATTTTGTGTAGTTTGTTTTAATCTGTGGATTTTCTTCTTTCTGTAGCTATCTTGGAGGCATCTGCTGAGTTGGATACATATAGTATGGGTTATCCAATTGGGACCTTTTCTTCTCACAATCAGATTCGCATCGAATTCAAGAAATGAAACTGATAGCCAAACTGAGGAACAATTTAAAATCACAGAAAGAAAGATATCTTCAAAATCAAGAAAGAAACACAGATTTACAACCATCTGATACAGTCTTCAACCAATAGTATATATCTTCTATATATGGCCTTCGGCTCTCCCTCTCTCTCTTTTCTGATCTTGTCATAGTTTTCCTTTTATATTTCTGTTCTTGGATTTGCATATAATCTATATATTAGATTTGGAACCTTGATTATCTAGATAAAAAGTTGGATTGATATCTATGGATGTAAATAGTGATTAATAGTTCATCAAGCTCATACGAACTTTTTTAAGTCTCCGCTTGAAATTTGGATCTAAAATTGTGTATAATTATATAAAATGAGCTTTATATATAACTGAAAATAAAATAGACTAACTAAATTCTCCGAGAGATATATATTTTATACGAATATTGTCTACACTTTACCATATACTATATAAACTACGCCAGCAGCTTCCCATTCACTTTCACTTTCAGCATTCATTTTCCGCCAAGAAAGAGGAGACAGATGCCATGGCTCTTGAGGTCCCTAACATCATCCACTCCACTGTCTTTTTTGGTGAAAATTAAGACCGATTATCCGAAATAAATAAATCCCCTCAAAATACGGCAAAATCTCTCTTAAAATTCCAATTTTTTTTTTTTTAAATTGAGAATTATTTCATAGTTTTACTTGGAAATTGTCGAAATATTCTCTTAAGTTTTTGAAAAAATTTATAAGAATTTAAGAAACACCCAAATTAGTTTAAATCGTGTATAAACACTGGAAATATTGAAATTAATGAGAAGGTTCCTGTATAATTAAACTATATTATGTTGATGATTAAATAAAGACAAATATTATATTGTTTCATCAATAAAAGAAAAAATCATATTTTTTTTTATTTTTTGAGTAATTTATATTTTATTTAATTATTTTTATATTTTTAAAAAGAAAATATCGAAAAAGCTTAGAAAGATGCCATCTCTAGAAAAATCCAATAAACGTAAAAGCAAATTCACTTTGTTTATTAGCTTTTCGTCACCAGTTGGAATCTTGGGTATGTTGATTGTAACGTCAAAAGTAATGCGTATTTAATATATATTTATACTCTTCATTGATACGTAATTTTCAGGTCATATATGTGGTCACGTCTACGTAAGCTACAATATCTATACAAACGTATATATAATTGTTGCATAATATCAAAAAAATTATAATTGGCCCAACAGAGAGGCCAAGAGCCAGATTTTAGGGTTACTTTGACCGTAACACATACCCACCNCGAAAAAGCTTAGAAAGATGCCATCTCTAGAAAAATCCAATAAACGTAAAAGCCAATTCACTTTGTTTATTAGCTTTTCGTCACCAGTTGGAATCTTGGGTATGTTGATTGTAACGTCAAAACTCAAAAGTAATGCGTATTTAATATATATTTATACTCTTCATTGATACGTAATTTTCAGGTCATATATGTGGTCACGTCTACATAAGCTACAATATCTATACAAACGTATATATAATTGTTGCATAATATCAAAAAAATTATAATTGGCCCAACAGAGAGGGCAAGAGCCAGATTTTAGGGTTACTTTGACCGTAACACATACCCACCACTACGTATCAATAGATTTGCATGCATGCAGCATGGATTATCCTATCATCTTTCACATATGCGAATCCCCCTTAATATGAATGCACGCATATAAGAATTAGGTCATATCTATATATGTATCATTTTTTGAATCTTTTTATATCTAACGTGTGATCAAAGGTCTGAATTTTGTGTTATAGATTTTATGATGGATGTGATATGTATTCATGTATATGATTTATAGACTATGTATGGCATGCATAGTCTGCTCATGCATGTACATAGAAAATGTTTAACATGAGACCGTAATTGAGAGAGAAAGAGGGAAGAAGATAAGGTGGGGAAAGTGAAAGGCAAGTGTTGGGAAAAGAATGTCAACTTTATGTGTTAAAAGATAAAAGAAGAGTGCGAGGACGGATCCTGGCATCACATATTAAGATTTAGATTTAGAGTTGGCGAGGTACAGGTCCTGTACAAATTGCGAGCTACCTGATCTCTCTCTCTATCTCTCTCTTATATATTCTCTTTCTCAAATAAAGATAGCTAGAAAACAAAAGGCTGAGGAACAAATATTATACCTTTAGCTTTAACATAATATTATGCTTTTCCAGATACGAAACACAAGGAATACCTCTCCATCCCAAATTCTCCAAATTAAAGCAGAAAAAAAAAAATTCTCTCAAACTTATTGTTCTTAAGATTATCATCATTCATCAATCGAACAAAATTTTCATATCACTAGCATTATAAGGGATAATATGATATGATATCCTTGTCTAATGTGTAGTTATTTTCGCGAGGCGCATTCTGTAACTGTTAATTTGTTCTTCAAATCTTGTCAAAGTTGATTCTGATATATAATCGATTGGCCAGGATGTGCTTTGTGTCATTGTTTAAGCATCATGCATAAAGATGATAAATCAATATTCATTATCAAATATCTCTCAAACTTAATTCATTTGTAGGGGTGTTTAAAACGTGCATCAATATACAAAAGGGTTTTCTGTAGATTTAAAAAATCTACCTTTACAGAAATAGGGTCTGATCCCGTGAGGTTAAGGCTACCAGCAATCCGCTGTACCTGCACATGTAAGGAAACAAGCGTGAAGTGAATGGAAAATACCAAGATGGTGTTTGTCATAGGCACTCCGACGTTCAAGTCAGCAAAGCTAAATGAGGTTCATTTAGTGATGGTTAGGGAAATAGAAGGTTACCAGGAGTGAGATCTAATAGGTTTGAAGGTGTAATCTTTGTCTCCCAGTGAGCGGGTTGGCATTTGTTTAAATAGCAACTGTTTGATCTTCAAGTCCTAATAGGACTGTGAGCCCTTTGGAGTTGAGGTTTTGTCAAAATGGAGAGACTTTGACTCCCTTACCTTAGTGGGAAAGGGAGTCCCCACGAGTCTAAGATACAGATCTTAGATGAATTAAGATAATAATAGACCTCTTCGATAGAGTTCGGATAATGCTGAAGTAAGTAGATAACCTTGGGCTCCAAGTAAGCCCTAAGTCTAGTAGGTGGTCTAGAATCAATGGGCCCGGACCCAGGCAGGCTGATGATGAGGTCCAAACGAATCGGGACCTTTTATTGATTGAGCTCTGGCAATAAGCAACATGGCAGGTGTAATAGGCGGGCCTAATGTGCGAACTCTGTTGTGAACCCAATTGGAATTGGGTCATGGCTCTGAGCTTTGTTGAAGGTGTCTTCGTCTTTGGGCCGAGTACATTTTTTGGCCCTAACATTTTCCTAACCCAAGGCTTTCCTCAGGTAGGAATGATGTTGTGTATTGTTATTCCTAGTCTTGTTTAGGTTTTTTTGAATCATATCCCAAGACATATCCTATGATAGGATGTCTTTGTCTTTGTGTTTCTTTGCTTGCTCCTCTCCTCTTATCTCTTATCTTTTGCGTGTTTAAGATAAACAAATAAAAGAAGATTAGATTCTCAATCTATTAGGCTTGTGTTTTCTTTTTCCTTTCCTTGGGACTGTCTTGAGATAGGATGGTCACTTTTTTTATGGGCACTTTGTATACATTTTTTCTCTCTTCTAATGATACTACTTACTTACCAAATATATATACAAAAATTATAACCATTCAACTTTATGTCGTCTCTCTAGAGTCGATTGAAGAGCTGCATTACACTCTTTGAGTAATTAATATTGTATAATAAGAGTGGAAAACACATTCTTGTTGTAGGTCTAAGAGTTCTAGCTAACTATTCAAATATTTTCAAATTTTGGAATAAAGGTAATTTACTTGATGCTTGTCGGAGTTTTTTTTTTTCTTTTTTTTTGGTAAACCCGTGGAAGGATCGATGTTTCTACAACTTGAACAATCTGTTGATTGTGTGTAGATCAATGTCAATTAATTATAACAAGTTGTTCCCTGTAGTACTAGTATCATATTCATACCTACAATACGTGATATAGTGAAACGATCCCTTTTGTCTGAGTAATATGAAGTGCGCCCACAGACGAAATTGAGACCCAGCCCAATTCTATGGCTCATAGTCATTCATGAATTTATATATTATTCTTTAGTGTTAGCTGTGATTTCTCAATTCTCATGCCATTTTTGCATACGGCTTAGCTGATAATTGATTGTTGGGGAACTTTCAGCCAGGTTATAATTCTTCTCGATCTCTACAACATTATCTTCATCTTTGAATATGAAACTAACTTATGCATACAAATCATGGCATGGGGGCATACGATTGGTTATTACATCATTTTTTTTCCTTAATTATATAAGATCAAGAATATTGATGAATAAGTTAAGTCAATTAGAGTTATATTAATGTTGTCCATAGCATACCTTGTCTATCTTACGAACATAATAAAGACAATGATAAACAGTTAAGAGTCTCATATTGTACAAGATTGTCATTATGTTGGACTTTTGTCAACTTTAGATAGATATAATATTATGTATAAAATTATTCTCGAAGACTCAAAGTCCATACCCACCACCTCACCTGAGAGATGATGCAGCTATATCTCTGTATGTGTCTGGATCGACCACACTGATCTGTCTCTCATCTCACGTGATCATCCCATATCCATAGTTGACATTCTTCACCCACATTCGGAATTTATTTACATATATAATTTGAAATCAATTTAGGGCTATTTTGTCAACTAAAGAAATCACAAACGTTGTTTTCTTGGTAAATCCACTTTCCGACCTTGGTGATGTTTGGCTTATCCGTATATAGTTTTTGAGATTCTAGGAACAACTAGGTGTGATTTTTGAAGAAAACCACACATGTCAATATCAGACTAAGGGTGTTCATGGGAATCAATCCAAATATCTAAAGGAACCTTCACCTTTCCAGCTTCTTCTTACTTTTAATAAACAATTAATCTAATATGTCATATTCTATCGCACGTCATGATATTGCATGCCATTCATATATATATATATAACTTCATCAATGCTTCATTTGCATCAACCGACCAAATACACAACGCCCTCTAACAAAACATTTGCTTCAATTTTTAGTCTTTATCTCCCACACATTACCATCAAAACTTTTTCAACTTTCTCTCTCTCACAACCTGTGCTATCACTAATAACTATAAGTTTTAATTATCTTTAGCGGCTGCATTTTTTTACTAGCTCGCTATATATCTTTACTGCATATCATTCAAATGGATCGCGTTGCAAAATTGGCATCACAGAAGGCAGTGGTGATATTCAGTAAGAGTTCTTGATGCATGTGCCATGCAATCAAGAGACTGTTTTACGATCAAGGGGTAAGTCCTGCAATTTATGAACTGGATGAGGACAGTCGAGGCAAAGAAATGGAATGGGCCCTCCTGAGGCTAGGGTGCAACCCTTCAGTCCCAGCTGTGTTCATTGGGGGAAAATTTGTAGGCTCCGCTAACACAGTCATGACCCTTCAGCTCAATGGCTCCTTGAAGAAACTGCTCAAAGATGCTGGTGCTTTGTGGCTTTAGTGACAATATTAATTAACTCAGCCAAACCCATAAAATCTAGTTAAGTTTCGAATATAAGCTTAACCTAATTAGTTGGATTTCAGTTTCCCATTTTCTTTTTTTGCTTGAATGACACCCGGCTGCTTCAAAGTTACAATGTAATATTGTACTGCTAAATACCTATAGAGTCTGTAATATCTTATATATATATATATATATATGAAAACTTTCCTGAAATGTATCTGTATTAAACTTTTGTGTAATAATATATCGATGAGAATTATATCTTTCTTTTGCTACAATTCTGTATATATTTGAAGCCACATGTAGACTCATAAGTGCAATTTCTACTGACAAATAATGTAACGAATCAAATAGAGTAAAACAAAGCGATAACAAGTACTATAATATAGGATATATATATTTTTGAGTAAATTAAACAAAGTAGATTAAAATTAATGTTAAGGCATGGTGCTCATGATTTGCGATTTGATGAAATAACTCCGGTTTCCGTACCCTTGTGGAATAAACGTTGAAATCCCCTGATGTCGTGGCCTACGCTGAAATGACAAAATCATTTCAATGGATGGATATATTCTCTTTGTTGGGGTTACAACCACACAATAATGAAGTAAAATAAGCAAATTTTGTTAGTGTTATTCCATCATCACTCATCAGGTTGGCCTTTCGATTCTTTGTAGGGTTTTATCCTCCAAACAAATAGTGCATTAATTCATATATAATTTGAAAAATGATATATGTATTCTTGTAACATCACATATATAATTCCCGTCCTTTCCTCATATGGTATCTAGTTAGATGCCCTAGCTCCTCATTTTGTATCTTGAAATAAATATTTTAATTACTACAAAGTTCTTGGTCGGGCATGCATTTGTTTTCCTTTAATTTCCTCCATGCATACGATACCACTGGTGGGCCGGTTTCCTTCATATATACAATGAGATGGAGGGCGCTTTTGTATGATTCTTCTACATTTTGTGGCTGATTTACCATAAACATTTTCTACGATTACATAAGCTGCAGACTAAAGAAAATAAGAAAAAGTAGCAATGGCAAAATTTAAGATCGAATTGATAGGTTTTGGTTTTGATACATCCACACAAAATAAGTGGCAGCAGACCCACGTGGAGTATCGCATGTCCATCTTTCTTTAAAGGGTGTGCAGAGAAGAAGATCGATGGTGAAAACCTGGAAAAGTAAAGCCACCAATATTTAAGAATTTCAACTTTTAGATTATGTATAAGTCCACAAAAGCGACATTAATAAGAAATCTTATTCATCCTATCGTTAGGCCAACCTTCTGATTCGCTGACGAGAGCCATGCACACAATATCGAAATCTAGTTTTCCAAAAGTTTAAAATATATGGACAATTATTGTTGTATTTGAGAGATTTATAATCACTCTACATAGCAAGGCAGATTTATATATATATATATATTAATTCCTTCTTGTCACTCATCGCAAGAACTTTGGTGAGTTCTACGTTCGATTGTGTCTTTGACAATTGATCAGAGTTCAGAAGTCATCGATAGTTTCCTGTTCAATTAAGAGCAACAGAGGCACGTAATTGACTAAAAAGCTCAAAAACCACCCTCTAAAAGGGCTAAATAATTGTATTTTGTAGGTAACCCAGTGACATTTCCTCTAAGCACAGCCTAATTATTAGATGCATAACAAAGAAAAAGGGAGGAAAAAACAAGTGATATACTTGAAACTTTTAGTGGCACAATATTGTATATATTATTCCATTTTATGAAAAAGCTAGGTAGATAGGCTATTAATATTCACCTTGTCTAATGTTGTGATGGAATTTATTCCACTTTATCCTAATACAGAAAAAGGTATTTCATGCCTTCCACAAACTGGGATGCATGAATTTATATAATTTCTCTTGATCGAGCTAGTACATTGTAGTGGCAAAGGAATTCACGTAAGCCCTAACCATTGACACTAGAACTCGAATATGTGGACTTGCCAATTTCTCTCTCTCTTTTATTTCTCTCAGTTAATTTTTTGTAAAAAAAGAGTCTATTATCTCTAAATTAATACACATATACACTGTTCAATAAGAATGATAACCTTACTAACTTGGTGACGTAGAACAGAAGTACAACTAGGAAACCTTAGATTATGCAGTGGACTTAAGCATAAACATAATAATACAATTAACATGGTTTAAACTAAAATATAATAATAAAATTAACACCCTTCAAACTTAAGGCGGTAGAGTAACTACCAACTTCAGTTTATTAATAAGATCATGACACTGCCCTAGGAATGTATTTTGGTGAAGAGATTCGCAAGTTGATTGGTAGAAGAGACATAAAGAAGGTGCAAAATCCTTTATTTGTTCTCAATATGTTTGGTATGCTCATGGAACATGTCATTATGCGTGATTTGACTGGCACTTCGATTGTCACATAGGGGAGGAGTACTCCCTAAAAGCTCCCACACCCATGTCTATTAGAAGTCATCTCAACCAGATAAGCTCATAAGTAGTATCAGCCTCGACCTCACAAACTACAACTTACTGATTTATTCTTGCTTCGCCAAGAAACTAAGGAATCACCAAGAAGAAATTAATAACCGGTAGTAGCTTGTCGATCAATCGGATCACTAGCCTAATCAGCAGCAAAGTAAGCTGTAAAACCCTATCAGTTTGAAAACTTACAAACAGGCCCCTATGGTCTGAATTAATTTAAGAAAATCAGCAAGATCGGCGGTGGAAGGTGACCGAAACTGGCAATTTGATCACACAAGAGGAGGCTATGATACCAAATTATTTTTTGGTGAAAAGAATCTATTTTATTATCTCTTAAATATGACACATATATATTGTTCAATAGAAATGCTGATCCCACTAAATTGGTGATGAGGACACAAAAACAACTAGGAAACTTTCGACTATACCGTGGACTTAAGTCCAAATATAATAATCCAATTACCCAAATATAATAATAAAAATAACACTATCTCTTTATTCTTTTTTTTTTTTTTTTTCTTTAAATTTAATAGGTGACAATTAAGCTAAAATCCAAGGGCAATACTTCTATGTGGATTGTGGAATAAACTTGGGTGACACTAAGCTGATGATGAGAACTTGGGTGACACTAGGCTGCTGATGAGGTGCAAAAAAATGTGTTAATGAAGTAGCTTTATATCATATCTATCAATCAATTTAGCTTTATATCATATCTATCAATCAGTAAATTCAACTTGTAAATAACAAAAGAATCCATAATATTGTGGGAAATGTTCAACGCATTAGGACAAGAAAAGGGTGGACCTTATATTGCTATGTTACATTCCACGAATTCCCTTACTTTTCATTATTTCTTTTAAACCATTAACAATTTATTTGTAGTACAATATTTTTCCTATATATATTTTTTTAATTATAATTGGTGTTGTCTTTTTAATTTTAATTTTCTATTTTCTATTTTCTTTCTTTGACTAATGTATTTTATGCTTGAAATTCCAAATTTTCTTTCCCCGATTACATTTTCATACCATACCAAATATAACGGTAGAGAAAGTTTACTACAAAAAAATAAAAAATGAGGGGTAATTAATACTACATGAACATAAATCAATTATTTTTGGTTCTGTCAATATGGGCCGGGCCAACTAAATCTAAGAAGCCCAAATTCTTAAATGATCTAGCCCAAGGTCACGTATTGGGCCTAATATTAAGCCCACAAAAAGAGGGCCCAGCCCATGAATCATGTTATGGTCTGCCCTCAAGCTGTCACTCTCTGAACCGTAACCACCAGTCAGCCCGTGGGCCAGCCTTCTATCTAGCCGAATCTCTTTGTAAAAAATCTGATTTGTTATTGCACCAATCAGACAATACTAATTGATCCATTAGCTCAGGCAAACCACGTGTCCGTTATTACAACAGATAAGTTCACGCTTTTAGATTCTTAATCATACGTTGTTAAGTTTTGTTTTTACGGTGATCATTGGATAATGTCTGATCAGACGGCGTGAACGTGATTGGTAACATGAGAAAGTTCTGGATTAGAATGAATCATCAGTTGGTCAACAATCGTTGACCACAGTAACTGCTCCACGTGTTCTACAAGAATAGGATGGACGGTGGTCAATGAACCGTCCAACTTGACCGCGCAAATCATGCTTATTGACCTTATTCCAAGGGCACCTCCCATCTATTACACTTTCAATTTTTATCCATAAATTCCGGAGTCGCAATTTTAAATCTTATAATCAGGAAAGATTTGAGGACAAGTGGATAGTGCTGGAGGCGCAAGTACATTGAAAATGATGGACAGAGAAGCACCATATAAAAAATGAATACGTGTCCAAAAAGTTCTTGATAGAAATGAAAACAAGAAACTCGCAGCATTCGAATTGGATTGTTGCGAGAAAACAGTTTTTCTAGATTTCAGATCAACTTTGAGAATGGTTTTGAGTCAAATTTTGTCAACACGTAGGGTTTACCTTAATCTGGATTGTTATATAAAGAGCATGATTATTTTTGGGAGAAAGTGTGGGCATGGAATCTGACAAAATGAAACAAAGAAAAAATATTACTGTAATACAATTGTGCAGTGCACGTTGAAGACAAACAATGGAAGTACTCCACTAGATCCCATGTAAATCTTAGCTAGCTTTTCTCATTATTATTAATTAATTAATTAATATTTGTACTGGTTTATCTTTCTTTTAGCTCAACATGAACCACGTGAATATATATACTTTTCTATTATCATCTGCAAGGTTTGAGACTGAGAGTACTGCATCTGCATGCATGTTCTTAATCTATTTAAACACTTTCTTCTTCTGGGTACATCAACTTATACAATTGATCCTTCAATTATTATCAGAATCTGACAAACCTGACAATATTAGTCATATGTTGCTGCTGTTTATTCAACTTTCTTCCAAGATAAATCAACTATTAACAGCCCAATATGGTGTTTAATTAAATTGAGTAAGGGTTTTATTATATTTGCAGCCATTTCTAAAGTAGCTGCTACTTAGAAAAATGTGGAATTTGTCTGCTGGCTTCACTTCAGGCTACCTAACAATGGAGGGTAGCTAATTACCAAGTCATATATATATATATATATATATATCCGTATTGGTAGCTAGCTATAAATGATTCATCATCAAGAAGATAATTATGTGCCATTATTCTAACCGTCTTAAAAGTACCATAAATGAATGATAAATGTAAGCCAGTGCGATCCAATTAACTTCCAAAATGGTGTTTAAAAATAAAAGATGAGTAAACGAATTTTTTTTCCACTCAAATAATGGTTTAATGATACTTTCTCACTCACATATTTTTTAAATATCACTTTATTATCAAAATTTATATTCTATTTCCAATTTTAGCATCATTCCAATCAATTCTAATTGTTAAAATCCAATCTTCTACCACCAACAGACTCATCAACCTCTCCTCTTTAAAATCCCTAATAGTCTAAATCGAGTTTATTCTCAGTTCATAATCAGAATATAAATTTTGATTGTAAAATAACATTTTAAAAAATTACAGATGAAAAAGTGTCATTAAACTAGTATTTGAGTAGAAAATTTCCGATAACTCTTAAAAGATTGAGATTTGTACTACAAGAAACTTCTCATTAAGCCTCTGAAACAAACGGGATGAGCTGATAATTAAGTTCTAATTAATTTGAAAGATTATAAATTCGAAACGAAAAAGTTGTACTTGGTGAGAAAACTAATTCTCGTAATAGTAGCCAGCGGGTGTGACCCCAAGTCGTGAAAAAGTGAACCCTAGCTCAAGAGAAGAAGACCTTATTTGAACCTAACTATTCCTGCGCGTTTATTGTTTGAGTCTAATCAATTTGTACTTCCCCCCAAACAAAACTCATAACTCCCGCTATTTGATTTTGAAAAAAAAAAAAAAATATGAACACCGAAAGATCGTCCCATTAGAATTAACAGTATGACTGTGATGTGAACAGTTATCTGATCCCTCCCATTGGTATAATGATTTAAACTGGTCCATTAAGTTTTAGCTTCTATAATAATCATTTATGTTATGTCTTAACTCTTAAGTTGGTTGTATGGTAAGTAATTTAAAAGGTACAAAATTGAGAAGATAATCTCATCCTGAAATTTGCTTCTGATATACACATTGACAAGTACATAGTGTATATTGTCATTTCTATTGTATAGAAATAGTCTTTTAACTTCCTTTTAATGCCGATTGTATGTATTTTAACTAATTATTTATTATATTTAAATTAACGATTAAATATATCTTTTAGCGATGATCATCTTGATTAGTATCAAATAACTTAAATTTAAAACTTTTTTAATAATACCAGACAAAGATGGTTTGCTCCCATGAGATTGCCGTATAAAGTTTTATAACCCTGATCAGAAAAATAAAAAAGAAATCGATAAAAAAAAATATATATATATTATTTATTAATTAAATAATAGCAAGTGGGAGAATTGGTTAGTACAGTTTGTTGTTTTAAATTAAAGTTTGTAGAGTAACAGTGGGTAAGTAATATGACTTTGAAAGATGTTGGTTGGATCAAACATCGTGACGTCACGCCTTTTGAAGTTTTTCAATGATCATCATCTCATCCGACGGTTGGAATCCCATCGCGGAGAAAATAACAACAGAAACCATAGGGAATCACGCCCCTTCCCTCCTCCTTTAATAGTATTAAGCATGTGTTAAAGAATGTCCATCACAAGTGTGGAAGCACATCCCTTGGGTGGGACCCAGATCCGACCGTGATGATGATTATTACGATGGTAAATTAAGGAAACTCAGAGGGTTAAACAGTAAAAATTGAAATACTAAAGGCTATAAGTATTTATTCCATATCATAAAAACAATAATTTTAAGAATAATTATTGACAATTTAACTTTAACCCCTTTAAAATATGGTTTATTTTGTTAATTAAATTAATAATTTATTCATTTCCCTTTTTTTTTTTTTGGTTTCCTTTTTCTTTTCTTTACCTTCTCTGCTTGCACACCACACCACACAACAACACAGATTTTCTTCGATTTGTTGATCTGCTTTTTTGGTCTCGATCTTTGTCTTTAATGGACACTCAAGATCATAGAAAGATAAGAATATTTTTGGGAGAAAGTGTGGGCATGGAATCTGACAAAATGAAACAAAGAAAAAATATTACTGTAATATAATTGTGCAGTGCACGTTGAAGACAAACAATGGAAGTACTCCACTAGATCCCATGTAAATCTTAGCTAGCTTTTCTCATTATTATTAATTAATTAATTAATATTTGTACTGGTTTATCTTTCTTTTAGCTCAACATGAGCCACGTGAATATATATACTTTTCTATTCATCTGCAAGGTTTGAGACTGAGAGTACTGCATCTGCATGCATGTTCTTAATTTATTTAAACACTTTCTTCTTCTGGGTACATCAACTTATACAATTGATCCTTCAATTATTATCAGAAACTGACAAACCTGACAATATTACTCATATGTTGCTGCTGTTTATTCAACTTTCTTCCAAGATAAATCAGCTATTAACAGCCCAATATGGTGTTTAATTAAATTGAGTAAGGGTTTTATTATATTTGCAGCCATCTCTAAAGTAGCTGCTACTCAGAAAAATGTGGAATTTGTCTGCTGGCTTCACTTCAGGCTACCTAACAATGGAGGGTAGCTAATTACCAAGTCATATATATATATATATATATATATCCGTATTGGTAGCTAGCTAGGAATGATTCATCATCAAGAAGATAATTATGTGTCATTATTCTAACCGTCTTCAAAGTACCATAAATGTAAGCCAGTGCGATCCAATTAACTTCCAAAATGGTGTTTAAAAATAAAAGATGAGTAAACGAATTTTTTTTCCACTCAAATAATGGTTTAATGATACTTTCTCACTCACATATTTTTTAAATATCACTTTATTATCAAAATTTATATTCTATTTCCAATTTTAGCATCATTCCAATCAATTCTAATTGTTAAAATCCAATCTTCTACCACCAACAGACTCATCAACCTCTCCTCTTTAAAATCCCTAATAGTCTAAATCGAGTTTATTCTCAGTTCATAATCAGAATATAAATTTTGATTGTAAAATAACATTTTAAAAAATTACAGATGAAAAAGTGTCATTAAACTAGTATTTGAGTAGAAAATTTCCGATAACTCTTAAAAGATTGAGATTTGTACTACAAGAAACTTCTCATTAAGCCTCTGAAACAAACGGGATGAGCTGATAATTAAGTTCTAATTAATTTAAAAGATTATAAATTCGAAACGAAAAAGTTGTACTTGGTGAGAAAACTAATTCTCGTAATAGTAGCCAGCGGGTGTGACCCCAAGTCGTGAAAAAGTGAACCCTAGCTCAAGAGAAGAAGACCTTATTTGAACCTAACTATTCCTGCGCGTTTATTGTTTGAGTCTAATCAATTTGTACTTCCCCCCAAACAAAACTCATAACTCCCGCTATTTGATTTTGAAAAAAAAAATATGAACACCGAAAGATCGTCCCATTAGAATTAACAGTATGACTGTGATGTGAACAGTGATCTGATCCCTCCTATTGGTATAATGATTTAAACTGGTCCATTAAGTTTTAGCTTCTATAATAATCATTTATGTTATGTCTTAACTCTTAAGTTGGTTGTATGGTAAGTAATTTAAAAGATACAAAATTGAGAAGATAATCTCATCCTGAAATTTGCTTCTGATATACACATTGACAAGTACATATTGTCAATTCTATTGTATAGAAACAGAAATAAACTTGCTTTGCAAGTTGGTTTTTACTTATGCCTACAAACTTTCTTTTAATGTCGATTATACGTGTTTCAACTAATTTTTTAATATATTTAAAGTAACAATCGAATATATCTTCTAGTGATCATCTCGATTAGTATTAAAATAACTCAAATTTGATATTTTTTGAATAATACATCAAAAAATCTCTGTCTGACCATCCAATCACGTAAGGGTGGTTAACTCTCATGAGATTACGGTATAAAGTTTTAGAGTAATGTTATGCTTACTCACGATCTTATTAACCATCTTATTATCCTTTGTTAAAATTACATATGATACCTGTATTATGCGTATGATATCCGTACTATGCGTTATATTTATACATGATAGTAAGATGGTTAATAAAATCGTAAGTAAATATAGTATTATTGAAAGCTTTATAACCTTGATGAGAAAAATAAAAAAGAAATCGAAAAAAAAAAATATATATATATATATGATTAGTATTAATTAAATAATAGCAAGTGGGGGAATTGGTTAGTACAGTATGTTGTTTTAAATTAAGTTTGTAGAGTAACAGTGGGTAAGTATTTGACTTTGAAAGATGTTGGTTGGATCAACATAGTGACGTCACGCCTTTTGAAGTTTTTCAATGATCATCATCTCATCCGACGGTTGGATCCCATCGCGGAGAAAATAACAACAGCAACCATAGGGAATCACGCCCCGTCCCTCCTCCTTTAATAGTATTAAGCATGTGTTAAGAATGTCCTCACAAGTGTGGAAGCACATCCCTGGGTGGGACCCAGATCCGACCGTGATGATGATTATTACGATGGTAAATTAAGGAAACTCAGAGGGTTAAACAGTAAAAATTGAAATACTAAAGGCTATAAGTATTTATCCTATCATAAAACAATAATTTTAAGAATATATTGACATTAAACTTTAACCCCTTTAAAATATGGTTTATTTTGTTAATTAATTAATAATTTATTCATTTCCTTTTTTTTTTTTTTTGGTTCCTTTTCTTTTCTTTACCTTCTCTGCTTGCACACCACACCACACAACAACACAGATTTTCTTCGATTTGTTGATCTGCTTTTTTGGTCTCGATCTTGTCTTTAATGCACTCAAGATCATAGAAGATAAGAACTTTGGAAGAGAGTGATCTGATGGGCAATTCTTGAGATGTTTTTTAGTATTATTATTAATTTTTTTTTTATAAAGAGGGATGCTGAAAGTGAGTGATAGTTGAAAGAGGTTTTTGGTTGTATCAAAGTTTGAAACTTTGTTAAATTTTTAATTGATTTGTTTGGATTTGATTGGGTCGGTGTTTTCCTTGTTTTGGATCATCCAACAAGGAAGCTGATACTGGAGTAAAGGACTGAAAGAAGGATTCAACTAAAGATGGCTCAATTGCTCGTCTCATCATGTTAATGAGTTAGTTCAGTTTAATTTTGTTACTTTTTAGTTTGTTTTGGTAGTATACTGTTTATGGGTTTATTTGTTTTGGATTGGCACTCCGCATCTGAATTTTTTGTCTTTTTTTGGTTTTTTTGGTTTTGTTTTAAGTGTTTAGGGTTATATTTGCTACTAGTATTTGTTTTACTGTGATCTGATGCATACTTTTGTGGGCTGAATTTAGGGTGTTCAAGCTTTTAGTAGTTTGGAGTTTTAGACGACTTGGTATTGTGGATTTTATGGTTGATGATATTGTTTATTTTCAAGCTAATAGAGTGGTGCTGGGAATTTATTTTGGAGATCTGTTCTTAGTTTTTGGAGCTCGAATTGTCTAGTTTTCAAATGATTATCTTATCTGTTCATATCAATGTTTCAAGATTAGTGCAGAATGACTGCTAATAACTGTATATAAAGTGGAAATTTCGAACGTTAAAGAAGTTATATTGTAGACAAAAAAGGTACCAAACATTTCCACTGAGAACGTTTGACGCTTTTATAAAAAAAGATGTAAAATGCAGTATCTAGTGTTATGCTATACTTTTAAATTGTTATTTTCATTAGAAATTCTGTTATTCTTGTAAAATTTATACAGAGAAAGACAAGCTTAGTTTATTCTCATATTAGGTAATATGGGATTTTGTATTATGTTACATGATTTTTTTGGCTGTGTAAGAAATGTTCCTTGTTATGTGATTTATGTGTATGCATTTGTAACTTAAATTTAAGATAGTGCCATTTGGTTAACCACTCTTATAAATTTGATGCACTTAGCTAAAATTTGACTCTTTGTTCTTTCTCATTTCACTTCTTCACATAGACAAATCAAAATCTCGGAGTGGTTCTGATCCTAAGAAGGAACCAGTAGTTCCTAAGGAACCAACTGCAAATATTGCTGCACAAACATTTACATTTAGAGAGCTTGCTGCTGCCACTAAAAACTTTAGACCAGAATGTCTATTGGGTGAAGGCGGTTTTGGACGAGTTTACAAGGGCCGCTTGGAAAGCACAGGACAGGTAACCTTGGACTGGATGTCCTTAATATATAATGTTTGACATGACCTAGTTGCCTTGTTGTCATTTGCCATTGTTTTTCAGATAGACAATGTCCTTGATTAAGTTTTCACCCTTTAAGACATTTTACTAACTATTATGGGTTCTGTTGTCATAAGTGTCCATTAGTAAAGGCCATCTCTTCTTTGATGATTTTTAGTTGCATTGAATGACTATTTTCTCAGGTAGTCGCTGTCAAACAGCTTGACCGGAATGGCCTTCAAGGAAATAGAGAATTTTTGGTGGAAGTTTTGATGCTTAGCCTTTTACACCACCCAAACCTTGTCAATTTGATTGGTTATTGTGCCGATGGGGATCAACGTCTCCTTGTTTATGAATTCATGCCCTTGGGATCATTGGAAGATCATCTACACGGTTAGTTATACTCATTACAGTAAGAAACATCTTGTACCTAGTGCCTTTATGCTGCCATTTTATATCACAGGGAATTTAATTTTTTGGCATGGAAATAGGAACAATTAACTACATGGTTGGGATGGTTACTTAAGTCCTTTCATGATACATTTCCTAATTGGATGTATGGATTTAACAATCTTCACAGATGCTACAATAGTAATGTTATTCCTTTGTCACAACATGAGTTTATCAGTCGGATATTTAAAGTGTCTATAAGTACAGGTGGAAACATCATTTTTCTAGATGTCCTGCAGTACACTTTCATCTACCATTTGGAAATAGTGGATTTGTAGAGCCCTAATCGTATTAATTGAATTCTGAGCAACAAATTCACTTGAAATCTCTTTTTTGCTTTGGTTACCATAGAAGCTAGAAACCATTGAAATGAACAACCTTGATAATAGTATTAGAACCATGTTTTTGCAATTAGCATCTAATGTCTACCTTAATTCTAAATTGATTTAACTGAATTAGTTTAATTTCTTTGGACTCCTTTCAAGATTTTAGTGAAACATGAATGACAAAGATTTGACACTTTAGGTGAACCTAATGTATCTTTCTTTACGTTGTCTTACAGAGAGAAGATAGAGAGGAAAGAGAGAGTCGAGAATCTCTTTTTCTTCTCCTCCTCTTTACCCTTATGCGTTTCCTGTTTTATACCTTTCCTAATTTCCTTATGTATATGTTTATCTCTTTATCTTTCTCTCTCCTAACTCCCAAAACTTCTCCTTTTTCTTCGATTACTAATTATATTTTTTTTCATCCTTGTTCTTTTGTCTCCTTGTCAGAATCTTTTGTGTGATTTGCTCCTATTATTTTTTTAAAGAATGTTAATATTTGTTCAAAGTTTGTGTTGAGTGTTTGAAATAATAATGCAAATGAGAGCTGAATTCTGCCGGGCAGAGGTCAAAGATGCAGACCATTGATTTAATGTAAGGGGGAAAAAAAATCAAGGTCCAGTTTTCCCAACAAGAGAGGATTAATGCAATCAAACAAACCTTCTCATTACTCATTATTTTAGAATACCATCAGATGTGTGGTTCACTGTCAATGAGTCAAGCTTTAGGTTTATTCAAGGAAATCTAGTCATATCTGGATTACATTCTGAAGATCTATTTGATTTTACTTTTTCAAATTACTAAGTTTCTTTTTGTTTGAGATTTTGGTCTGCAATTGACCATATAAGAAATCTTTTGTTTTAGGGTAACTTTTTTCTTTTTCTCCTAGTCCTGAAATGAAGGGCTACAATATGGTAATGGTAAGGATAGAGAATTTATTAAAATTTGAGAATATTCAAATTCTCTTTGCTTTGGTGGCAACTCTCCCTTAATTCCCTACTCCATTAACTATTATGTTCAATGTTTCGAAAGCTTTGATTCAAAGATGATTAGAGCAAACTCGAGCTCTCTAAGTTTGGCTTGGAGTCAAGTCTTGCTCAAGGGTCATGACAAAACTTGTCATCTGTTCTTTATGTCTATCTCTTTCTCATTTGCTTGACTCTCTGAACTTATATTCTAATCCATTGAGATGCCTCTGACTTTTTCCTCCTTTTAGCAAATATGTATTAGGGAGAAAAAAAAAAAAAAAAATCTAAGTTGCACTTCTCAATGCCTGATGAATGACACAAATTTTCACCTTATAGATTAGAGAGGAGCTTTAGGTAGCAAACCTTAGGTACTTGCTGTAAGAATATCTTAGGAAAGAACTTATATTTGTCTCCAAAGATTTGAGCTAGCCTGCTAGTAATGTCTCATGAAGAAGCATATATTTTTGCTGAGAAACAAATTGAACTTTTAAACAATATAAGGAGATACACAAAACTGCCAAGCCAACTGTCCACAAAAACAAGGACAAAATGCCCATAATGCTAAATCTCATTGTGATTAATATGTTTACCTGGAGATGTCTACTTGATCAAATTGAGGGCTACTGGTTCTTTTATTCTTTCTCTATCCAAAAAAGGTTCTTTATCTTCACTGCAACTTCGTGAAAGAATGTCTAAGGTTGTAAGATGGATGTTATGAACATGCAAATGCACACAACTACTCATATGATTCATTAAAGGTTTCACTGTGTTGCAGATGGTCAGCTACTTATACATCTTGGTAAATCTGGAAATGTTGCATCTGAATCACAAGGATAATCTTCCAATAGCCCGTCTGTTCATCATCGTAGACTAAATATTTAAATGAATTTTGATGTGTTCTGAAACACTTTTGTTATTTTGAGAATGGAAATAAAAGATTCACATATAACCACTTGAGCAAGCATGTGTCTAGATATGGGATATTGATTTGGAATAACTCTATCACAATCTACTCCATAGAAAGCAATTCGAATGCAACTACTCATCTTCTAAATTGAATTATACTTATTTGCTAGTCTTTTCAAGTGAAATTGATTCTTCAATTGATATTTCTTTATAAATTCTAACTTCCTAAATTTTTTTAAATATGTTCTGGCATTATCTATTTGTACTTCATTTTGGCAGTACTTTCTTGAATGACTAACGTTCAACCTCTATCTTATCTGATTGCTAGTGCAGATCTGAAGTCTGGATTACACTTTTCTATTTTTGCAAACCATCTTGATTTCTTATTCATAATCTGTTTTCAGATCTACCACCAGACAAAGAACCATTGGACTGGAATACACGGATGAAGATTGCGGCTGGTGCAGCTAAGGGGTTAGAATACCTACATGATAAAGCAAACCCTCCTGTTATATATAGGGACTTAAAATCATCAAATATTCTCCTTGATGAGGGCTATCACCCTAAGTTATCTGATTTTGGGCTTGCAAAGTTGGGTCCTGTTGGTGACAAAACCCATGTATCCACTCGAGTGATGGGTACATATGGTTATTGTGCACCAGAATATGCTATGACCGGCCAACTCACTTTAAAGTCTGATGTGTACAGTTTTGGAGTTGTGTTTCTTGAGTTGATCACAGGGCGCAAGGCTATTGATAATACACGGGCTCATGGGGAGCATAATCTTGTTGCGTGGGTAAGTATTGTCTTCATTCTTATTTTGATTTTTGTGTAGGAGATATCTTTCAATATTGCGGTTTTATTTCTTAGATGTGTCACTAAATGAACCTGAAACGAGGTTTCTCTTTTTTCTTTCTTCTTTATTTGTGGGGTATGGACTTGTAGGCACGACCACTCTTCAAGGATCGCAGGAAGTTTCCCAAGATGGCTGACCCTTTATTGCAAGGTCGCTATCCAATGCGAGGACTTTACCAAGCTCTTGCAGTTGCAGCCATGTGTTTGCAGGAACAAGCTGCTACAAGACCTCTTATTGGTGATGTTGTGACTGCACTTACATATTTAGCCTCCCAAACCTATGACCCAAATGCAGCCGGCAATCTGAGTAACAGAGTTGGTCCATCTACTCCTAGAAGTAGGGATGACCGAAGGAATATGGGAGATGGGCTAGATAGCCCTGATGAGCATGGACTTGTTGGGAGGCATGGTTCACCTTCCACCCATAAAAATTCTCCTGATTACAGGAAGCGGGACCATGTTAGGGAATTGAGTAACGGTGTAGACTTGGGCAGAAATGAGACTGGTGGTGGATCTGGGAGAAAATGGGGTGTGGATGATTTAGAGCGACAGGAATCTCAGAGAGATAGCCCTGTAACTACTGGGAGAGTGAGGGAAACTCCAAGGAACCGTGATTTAGATAGAGAGCGGGCTGTGGCAGAGGCAAAAGTATGGGGTGAGAATTGGAGGGAGAAAAAGCGGGCAAACGCAATGGGGAGCTTTGATGGTACAAATGAGTAATCACAACAGAAACGCTGATTCTTGTCACTTGGTCTTCTAGGAAAGAAATGGTATATCGTTTCTCAGGGTCATGACAAAGAAAGAGAAGAAAACTTGCAGATACACCATCATTTTACCGTCTTGGTTTCCATTCCCACCCAGGGAATAAGAGAGTTCATGCATGTATCCAACTTTGACTGTTGTTGCTTGTCCTATGTCACTCTTGTAGTTTTGAATGTGAAACTGAATGCTTCAATTATGTGGTTGAAGGAAGGAGACGCAGTTAAAAGAGGGAATTGGGGAAAGGGTTACTGTGATTTTTTCGAGAATTACAGAGAACCCTGGTGCAAGATGATGTATGCAACATGTTAATCTATGTATTTAGAGCTTTTTTCTGAAGTTGATGTTACAGGAGATGTGGGAAAATGTCTAATTTTTGCCCCATATATTATTGTCTGTAAGTGGGGAAACTTAGTGGGTTTGGTGTGGATGTCTCAATTGGTGTTTCATCTTGTCCTCTCATACAGTCTTTGTGTATGGATTTCTGAGTCAGTCATATGCTTTCGGCTTATACAAAAAAGGTTTCATGTTCTTGTATCTCCATACTATTTCTTCATGTAATTACTCCCCTCTCACACACGCAAACATGCACCAACCATAAGAGCCTTAGGCACAAGCGACCCAGATCATAAGATTCAAAGCTTATAATTTCATTTAAGCTCAAAATGGGTCATCCTTTGATCATTTAGGAGTCTAGTTCAATCTAAAAATGTGTTATTAACCAATGGAAAACAATATAATTAAAGCTGTGTATGACGGACTCAACAATGGAGACAATTGCACAGGTAACTAAAATGTTGACATATGATAAACTCGTAGATATCATAATTATATGATCATTACTTCCAAATGCTATAATTATAGATTATAGATTTCACATAAAGTTTCCTTGGACAAAAGCGAAAAAGAAAAATGGTGCATTAATCTTACATGGGAGAAAGCTGTAACACCGGTCACTCAAGACGGCAATGAATGGGCTAGAATCCGATAGTAAGATCATGGTTTCTCGTAGTCATTGTTATAATAATAAGGTTGTCGAGAGGATCATAATCGTAGACAAGATTCCAGCTTGACCGGTAGAAAGTAGAAACCAAATGATGATTTTCTCACTTGCTTTGTTTTGATACGTACTGAATGAATCTCAGATTTTGGAAAACATGAAGCTCATAAAACGTGGGAAATGTTATTTAATCCCCATTGTTTTCTTTCCCATCTTCTATTTTTCAAGTGCTTTCTGTTTTCATTTCAGCGACCAAAATAAGATCAAATTAAACTTACTTCAGTCACAATTAAATTAAAACTATTTTAAAGTTAGAATATTATAATTCAATTTCTTGACATTTTTGTGAATCGTTTATTATTATTGATCCAACGGTGATAAAAATTAACAAAAAAATTTAAATAATATAAACCTCCTTTTTTGAAGTTTCATATTTTAGATAATCGTCACGTAACTTTCGAGAACTTGAAATAAGATGTTTATATTGTTATTATTATTAAACCGAAGACGGAATTGACCCAATTTAGTATATAAAAGCTAAAGGCGCTAGACACATACATGAAGCCCATTAAAGGTGTCTTTAAAGCAATGTTCTGAAAACCGAATCAGATAATGATCCGTTCAAGGGTCTGGTGTCCTCTTTGACCGGTTGGATCGATCGGTTGGACGGTATTCTATAAAAAAAATTTAATCCCTGAAGGTTTGAAATTCATCAAAAACACCCCTATATACTCCTTTAAGATTTGAAATCTATCTATAACACCCCTATCGCGTGAAGATTCTGATGAGTGATGACGGCAACGACGATCGACGGCCAATTGAAGCTGGAATCTTAGAGCTTTTGATGTATAGGTGCCGACGACTTTGATGGTGGTACCAAGAAGTTCCATCGACGTCGAAACTCGCCAGAATCAACAAAAGAAATCCGACGTCGCGTAAATTTTAGGTGGACGAGCAACGAAGGCCGGATGATAGCCATTGAAAATGGATGGGTTTGGTCATAGAGATACTGTCACATCGAATGAGGATATTTTCTCCATCAAACGATGCCAAAATCTGACGAGATGGAGTTACGATTGGACCACGACTCGACAATATTCCCACGATCCAACCACAGCTCAATCCAATTTAATGGTAAATGCTGATTTTTACAATATACCGAACCGAAAATACCACCAGTTGCCGATCGAACCGGTCCGACCGGACTATCCAATCCAGTTTTCAGAACACTGCTTTAAAGTTTAAATTAAACTAGTTTTTGCAACGATGATATCAACCATACTTTACACTTTCAAGATAAATGGAATATTGGCATATTTTACACTTTCAAGATGAGTCAGATCTCGATCAAGAAAATTAAACGTAACTAATAAAAATGGAAATGACTGCCTCTGCTTCTGCAGCCAACACATAATTTTCATTCAATTAAATCCGATGAATAAAATATTTAGCTTACAAGGTCATCCCGTATATACTCATTTATACAACTATCCAGCTAACATAATCTTATACTAACCCTGAAATTATGACATTCTGTTGAACCCTAATGCCAAATATCAAAAATTAAGGGTTATACCAGAATACATCATATACTGCAATATATATGAAAGGTTCACCAAAAAGCAGTGTTATATCAAATCATATATCATTTCCTCCTCTTCCCCTGCAAAAACAGACCATAACAAGTTTCAATATATGGTGACTTTACATTCGGAAATTAATTAGTAGTCTTTCATAGAAGAGAAGTCAGAACATACAGAGTTCACATAGTCATCCATTGATAACTGCTTCCGCTTCTTTAGGGAACTTGGACTCTCATTTGGCTGCTGCCTTCCGGCGGCACGCTTTGATGGCGTCATGTTCTAAAATATTAAATGTAAACATTGTAAGATTCACCACACGAGATATAGTCATTATTTCCTTCAATTTTTTGTATCATTTAACTGGTATAGGATATATGAGCTTTACGCATCAATGCGCAAATAAAAGATCTCACAGGAACTTAAAAACAGCAAAAATAAAACAAAGCATGAAAGACAGGTGATAAACAGAACCTTGGCAAGTTTCTTCTCTTTCCGGGCCTGTCTCTCCCTCTCATCATATTCTTGGTTTTCCTTCTCCACCAACCGAATGAGGGTATCACATCTCCTAGCAAGTTCTTGGGTGGTACGAGACTTCACAAACCAGTCAAATCGAAATAAGGGTGATGTGCGAAATGCTGCCTTGAGCTCATCCCAGTTTCCATATCCAAGCTTGTGAACCATGCATATCTGTTGTTTTAAATAGAGGACATAAATGTCACTGGTAAATATGGTCCAATAAACATTGTTAGGAATCACCATCATAACATCAACAATAAACAGATAGCATACCATGAAACGGTCACATTCTTCATTGTACAACTTTCCTTTGTTCTGACCATATTGAATCTTTAATTCCAGCCATGGATTTTTATAGCGATCTAATTTCTTCCCAATGGCTTTCATGATTTCATCTTTCCGAGAAATTCTGGCTTCTCCCCTTTCAATGTTCTTAATGATCCTATCATAATCTGCAGCATTATCACAAAATAACATAGAACTAAGTTATTCTGAGACAACTGCTATATGGCTCTAATGAAGAACTAATATCATATCCACCATAAAAAAAATAACAGTTAAAATCACATCCCACCAGAAATAGGTTCTTTTCCAGCTACGAAATATTATTTTCTTTAAACCAGTGAAACAGAGAAGGAACTCAAACAAGAGAGCACAGTGGTTCATAGCAAACCAAACACCAGAATTGTTAAATCAATAAAAATTTAGGAATTTTTTTCAAATTTAAGATATAGTCAGAATTCTAAAGTGAAAAACTGAAACAAGTTCTCTGATATATTAAATGGGAACCATGTTAAAGCAAAAGGTAAAATTTAAGGGTTCAGCACCAATATGCCTGGTGCAGGGACACATAAATCTGATCACCAGGAAGGACTCTGAGGTCTGAACAACCCTCAATTCAGCTTCTTACACGACTCAAGCTGAGCCCATCTTGAATTGGTCAAATTTAACATCCAAGCCTCATCAATAAAATATTGACACAGATTGACAAAGTTAGAAGTTCAACCACAAATCTCAAATCAAATTATTTCAATTTTACATAAAAATAAGATCATGTAGGAAGTACTTACCATTTAACTCCTTGTATCGTTCTTTAAAAACTTTAGCATATCTTTCAACTTCTTCCTCAGTTTTTCCTTCCATTTCTAACGCAATACTTTTTATGTCATTTCGTCCATACTTCTCACATGCCCTAATGAAAGTATTGAAATCTCTTCTACTCCAGGAAGAAAATCCCTACACGAACCAGCAGACAAGTTCAAGTAAAAAGGACAATAACGTAAGCATAATCAACAACATAAATTCTACTCACTTCTTCTAATAATCGTTCCTTTTCTTCCAATTCTTCTGCAGTCAGTGGATCTCCCCCTTCTAAACACACAACTCAGTCAGTAGTAGGTATAAAGCAAACATCAAAATAATTAAGCAAATTATTCAAAGTGATGAAAAAGAAAAGAATGCATACCTTCAGGTTCATCTACATCAATTGTGTCTTTCAACTGATTCTTCTGATGTGTTTGCTGAAATTGAAGAAATAAAAATATGCACAAAGATCAAACCGCATTGAATAGATGGACAAAGTACCACAGATAACTTGACTAACTCAAATAATACTTACCATGAGGTACCGTACTTCTTTTTCATACAACTCACTCAACCTCTGAGTGTTGAAAAATTGAAAATCATGCCTGGAAACAGTAGGCAAAGATATAAATTAAATAAATGCCAGCTTGTGAACACAGCGGAATTCATTTAAAAAAAAATGGTTTCACCATATCACTTACAATTGGGGCATCCGAGGAATTCGTGGCTCTTTTGGTTTTGCAGGTCCACCTTGGCGCATTGTTTGTTTAAAGTACTCAGATTCAGAGTAACTGATCAATGGATAGAAGAAATAAAAAATAATGATTGAAAACAAATATATGCAACTCTAGAACAAAAATAAAATAGCAACAATTACTTGCGCTTCCGCTCTCTTTTTGGAGGTTCAATCCAGTTGTCACTAACGATTTTCTTGAAATCAAACTTGCTCTCATCCTTCACCAACAAAAAAGCAAGAAATGAGCCCATAGTAGGGAATAAATAAACAAACAGCACCTAAAGCAACACTAATATAGGTAAAATCCAACAAAGCATTCTAGAGCAATTATAAACCAAAGCATGAAATAGAAGCTTTACCTTCTCATCATCAAAATCATACAATTCAGCAGCTGTACAACAAAACAGTTTCAAGAATTAAACAAGCAACCAAAACATAAAGGAGCAAAATCTTTAGAAACAAGTTACATACTGTCATCCATTTTAAATTTAATTGCATCTTCCGTAAATTTTTTCATCTTTGCATCCAATTCAGCTGTCGCTTCTTCTCCTTTAGCAATAATTCTGTCAATATCCTCATCTGTAATTGTGCTATCCTTGGAGCTGAAAACCATTTCAGCACCAAATCTCACCATCTGAAGCAGCTCATCTTTATTGACAGCTATAGATCCCAAAACAGAAAAATGGAAGGCATCAAATGCTGCACTGGTGCAAAAGTTATCATCTCATAATGAATTTGTAATACAAAAACCACTTACTTTTCTGCTCAGCTAATCTTCCTTGTTGAATCACCAGAGCATCAAGTGCAAGCTTTTTATATGCCCTCTCAATCACTTTTTCCTCAATAGTATACTGTTCATATACAATCCAAATGAGAGTTCATACTAACAGCTTAGCTTCTAGCATAGCACATAAAAACAAATTCAAACCTCTGTACAAAATCGGAACACTTGAACTTCTTTCTTTTGGCCAATCCTATGGGCACGATCCTGTGCTTGCAGATCAACTTGAGGGTTCCTGCAATTACCCACTAGCATCCTTAAACAAAAACCAACAAAGAACCCACGCTACCACCAACAAATTGAAAGAAACTCACCAGTCACTATCATAAAGGATGACAACATCTGCTGTGGCAAGATTAATACCAAGGCCTCCAGCTCTAGTTGACAACAAGAAAACAAATTTCTCACTTCCTGGCTTATTGAAGGCCTCAATAGAAGCATCTCGATCCTCTCCACCAGTATTGCCATCAATTCGACAATATAGGTACCCACGAAACATTAAATAGTCTTCAAGAATGTCCAAGAGCCTTGTCATCTAAATCGTAAAATCAAACCAACAAAAAAATTACAAACTAGCAAAAACTATATTAAACCACATTGTATGTAATACAAATGGGCATGTACAAGGACAAATAACTGAAAATTAAAAAAAAAAACCATTCAGACTTTTATAGAAAATAACCTCTCCCACCACAACAATCATTCATGATTTCATATAGAACTGACCTGAGAAAATATTAAGACCCTTGAATCACGCTCCTTTAGCTTCGGAAGCAACTTATCCAACAGAACCATTTTACCTGAAAATGAGAATTAATTAGAGGGGGACAGATTAAACCTAACTCATCAATTAATGAACTCATTACAACACAGAAGGTTAAGATTACCAGCATTTTCAATAAGATGATCCCCTGTAGTGTAAGGAGGGCCAGGTTCAGCCCCTTGGAACAGATATGGATGATTACAGCATTTACGCAGCTGCATTGCTATGTTCAGAAGACGTTTACGTTCTCCACCTGCATTCACAACTTCGAGATCTTTCTGTAGCAATGCTCTGTAGTACTGTTTTTGCATCTGGGACATGCCCACTTTCAGTATTGTTTCCTTTTTTGGAGGCAGACCTTTCTCAACATCGGACTTCAATCTTCGCAGAAGAAATGGCCGGAGGACCTTAAAAATACATAAACACCAGAAACTAATTTATTTATGAAATATAATGCATTTACAATCAATGATCATAAGGCTGTGAACTACCTTGTGAAGTTGTTGGACAACTTCCTGCTGGTCATTGTCACCAGAAATTTGGAACCATTCATCAAAAGTTTCAGCTGAACTAAAGATCTCAGGAAGCAAGAAGTTAAGAAGGGACCAGAGTTCATGAAGATTGTTCTGCACATCATTAATCATAGCAAGAAAATTAGATTCACATAAAAATGGCTTCACAATAATAATAGAAATACTGAAAGAACTTTGACGAACTTTCAAAGAAAAAATGAAATGTAACTTATCACAGGTAAAGGAAAAGAATGATCCCTCCCTAAATCAAGTTCATGCATAGGTAGTACAGGGAAACTAGACAAACAACCTATCAATGAAACAAAAAAAGGCATCAGTACCTGAAGTGGGGTACCCGTGATAAGAAGGCGGTAATTGGTATTATACAGTCTCATTGTTTTTGAAAGGAGAGAATTTTCATTCTTGATTCGATGGGCTTCATCAATGATTATATAGCGCCAGCTGAAGCGTCGCAAAGCAGACTTCTCTTTGATGGCCATTTCAAAACTTGTGACACACACATCAAACTTCCCAGCAACAAGTAACTCCTCACGTATATGTCTCTGCAAATATGTGGGAATGACAAATAATTGTAACAAAATAACAAGAAGACAGCATAGAAGTATTCCACCAAAGCATACTCTGAGAGATTACCCTTTCATCCGGATTTCCAAGAAACTTAACAGCACGCAATACTGGGCAGAAACGACGAATTTCATTCATCCAGTTACCAAGGGTAGATTTTGGAGCAACAACCATATGAGGACCAGTAATTCCTCTAAACTCATGAAGGTAGCCTAACAAGGATATGGTTTGCAAAGTTTTTCCAAGACCCTGGAATACAACAAAAATGATCAATAGTAATATACCATGACTGGATGACATGGAAATCATTTATAACATGACAAAATAATGTCACAGACCAAGCTCAAAGTACTGAACTCAACTCATACACTCTTTAAGTTACAAGGATCAATTTAAGAAGCTATAATTTTTATGCATACCATTTCATCCGCAAGGATCCCATTTATACCATTCTCATACAATCTAATGAGCCAGTTTAATCCAGCAAGTTGGTAATCCCTCATCTTTCCTTGAATACCTGTAGAATGGGAATACAAATGAAAAAGAAAAATCAACTCTAAATTCAGTTGCACCTTGACTAAAAAAATATCAACCAAGCCAGAATAGATACACTAGACGGAAGAAGAATCTGTGTATGATTCAAACAGAGGCCATACTAAACAGTGGTACCTGCTGAATAGATCATGGTATTAACACATAAAACAGAAACATAACATCTTGATCAGTCCCCCCCAATCCATTTCTCTATGATCCTAAAACATTCAGCTGAATTAACAACAGAAGCCCAACAGTCCTCTTTTTTTTTTAACCAGAAGTCTTTTTTTTAGTATGTTATAAAAATTCCCGTAAGTACACAAAATCATGTGTCCATCAACAATTCCGGCAAAAACAATAACAATCATAAGCTCGCAATTTCAGATATACTAATAAAAGGTAACTAAAACAACATAGAAAAATGAAAAGGTATTCAATGATAAAAATAAATAAATAAACAGAAAAAATTCATAAGATAATAACCTCTTAAAGACATATCAAAATCACTCAGAAACACGCATTAAGAGAGGGATAGAGAGAGCACTTACAAGAAGGTTGTGTTACCAGCCGTGTGGTTCCTGATAAACCATCTTCTTCTTCCTTCAAGTATTCTTCATCTTCTTCCTCTTCAGTCAATTTAGATGCATGGCGACCCCTAAATTCATAAGCAAAAAAGGGCATAGTTAAACATAGATTGAAATTTGAATGCATAACACAATTAAGTAAAACATCATTCATTTAAAGGAGTTCAATCAATAGTTTATATATGAAGAAAAGGGAAAACCTATACATCATAATTTAAAGGAGCCATATGAACCATAAACTGTGCCTCAGAGAAAATAAAAGCATTCACCTTCAAAGTAGAGTCTAAATCTCTTAGATTGTATGCATTTTTAAATCTAAAAACCATAGTCTATGCTAAGACTCTCACATATTCACTCATCTTAATGAAAGAAATTTAAGAATTTGTCACTGCTTAACTTATCATCCAGAAGAGTTCCAAATAATTTCTTTTAATTATGAAAATTGGTAAGTAAACAGCAGACAGAGAAATCATGAACACATGTACTACAAAACAAATATGGTCTGAACAAATCAAGATAGAGGACACAATAGAACTCCTAATCATGCATAAGGTATACCTTCCTTTCACTTTCTTCTGAGATGGAGATTGGGCACCTTTGGCAAAATGGGCAAACAACTCTGTTTGCTGTAATAGATACTTCAATCTGCCCTGCCCTTTATTGTTCTGCCATCAATACAAACATTATTAAACTTGATCAATATTTTCAGCACTCCACAAGTATGTAGAATATGAATCCTAATGCATAAAACATTCACACACCATATCCGCATCTATAGCAGCATTTTGGGCATCCAATATTTCCTGAATCTTTTGTTTCTTTAAGTTCTGCATTTCTTTTAGTCTCGCCTTCTCTCGCTTGCTGAGTTCTGCATTAGTTCCACCATTTTCGTCTTGCTGATAAAAATAAACCAGAGAAAAGATAAATTAAAACCAGACTTAATAACATTTGAAACCGAAAGGAAAAAAGATAAAAAAAAAAAAAAACTGTGCTCAGTAAATGGAACTAGGTTTCTCCATAAATTTGAATAAGACAACCTACAATATCACGTCCAATACCACCCTAAACAGCAGAACCTTGATGAAATTGACTTTGATACTTGCTTTAAGTAACAGATTGTAGGTTAATCAGTTAAAAACAAAAACCCAACTCCTAAATTTGTACCATTCAAAAATTTTAAAATTTAAAAAAAAAAAATTCGTTGCTTTTTTCATTGCTTACCACCATAGAATACGAAAAACCCTTACTAACTCAGCAAATAAAGTGATCAGAATAGCATACTTTAAAATGCCATTGTATATCATGCATTAGAGAGCACTCAATAAGCAATTGCTCTACGTAATAAATTAAAACATCAAAGAATACACTATCTATAAAATCTGAGTCAAATTGCGCTAAACAACCTCTTTTATTGTAATTTTCAGTACAAAAAAAATACATAAAAGCCCTAACAAATACACATACAAACATCTAAGATCCGTACAAAAAATTGATCACTACAAATTTAAAAAAACAAAGGGGAAAACCGAAATCACCTCTTCAACGTCTTCACCCTCGGCAACGGGCTCTTCCTCGGACGCCGGGGAGTTGTCTTCGTCGGAGCCGGCGGAACGTGCCACGGCTTCGAGCTCCTCTTCATCGTCTTCGTTGATTTGATCATTGATTTGCTCGTCCTCCGACGAACTAGAGCCGTTCGACATGGCTTCATCGGACGAGTCTTGTTGCTTCGAGGGTCTCGCCATTTGTTTCTTTTACTCGGATCGAGGGTTTCTTTCTTGAGAGAGAGAGAGCGAGAGAAACAAAAGGACCGACCTAGATTAATTTTAGATGAGGAGTCCAAGTAAAAAGGGTGAGAAATGAATGTGTCTGGGACCATTTATGGCCGTTCGATTTAAGAGAGTAAGATGTGCGGTTTCTAGTGGGCTTGGGTGTGAAATGGGGATTTCCCGCCATTCATAGTGGAAAAATTATTTCCCGCCATAGAGTTCTTTGGTGGTCTGGTGGGTTAGCCCATCGGCTTAGGGCTAGGTGCATGGGCTCGGACCATATGGTGCGCATATGGAACCTAGGGGTTAATTGGTTAGGTTTTTCATACCTTTCTTGTTTATATTTAAATTTTGTTGTTATTACAATATGGATAATGGTTCATTGTCTCATTGAGATCTTAAATTGTAAAAAATATATGAACAAAAACTATTTATTCTATTTAAATTAATTATTAAATAATTGTGTTATTTCCATATAAGATGTGTATGTCAAAACTTATTGATGAATAAATTTAATGAACTCATAATTATAATTCATTATTAATATCTGAGACCAAGCTAACTCAAGCATTTTGAGTAAGTAAACGATAAGTTCATATCTATTGATTAAACCATGATTGATTGATTATTTTACTATTATATTGCTAGATTGTTAAATTTAATTTATGACCAATATTGATTAACACGGTGGATTGATCATTTGAAAGTTGAATCTTTTCTTGATATTTGTTTATCCAAATTTAGAAAAAAAAAAAATACATATTTTGAGATGTTTATTCAATAAAATCTTGACATACACATGATCATCATTATATCGAAGAGAATTCAAATGTAGATACGATATAATTAATTTGATTAATTTAATAAAATTTAAAAAATAAAATTAATTTCCTACAAGAAGTTCACAACATTGATCTAAACAAGAGATTTGTTTGTCTCACTAAAGTATCTCTAAATGACTTTTCATATGACCCAAATTCTTTATTATAAAGAGTTTCTTCATAAAAATAATAGTTTAATAAACTTTTTATTCTTTAGATATAAATTAAAGAACGAGTTTGACTTTTTACATTTATATCATCAAATTTAACTCTCTATCCCAATTTGATTTAATAAATTACAAGTTTTTATATATTTTATTATTAATTTTCTCTCCTATTTATTAAGTTAAATTTAAAGAGTCTACTGAATTTGAATACAAATTTTGTTATTTTTATTTAGAAATGAATGAATATATTTTTTATTTATATGAAAATATATTATTTAAAATAAATAATATGGTTGAAGATTCTCTTAGATCAAAAGCCCAAAATCCGAACATTAGAAGCTTACTGATTTGGGCTCGGTGGGTAGGTTTAGTTAATTTTAGGCAAGAGTCACGTGCACAGCACATGCATGCACAATCAGACAACATCTAGAAAGTCAAAATAGAAGTAAAAGAAGAAGAAATAGAAGGGAACACGGATATACCATAAAAACAGGGCACCTAATCTAATCCTATCCAAATTTACATAAACCACCGCAAGCCGCACGCGCCAGCACACGTTTCCCTTTCAGTACAATTACTTTAATACCCAGCCACACTACCCAACAAACTCAAAACGACCCTTATCAACTGCAATTCAACAGGTACAAACCAGTCATTATAACAAACAGAAGATAAAAAAATTAAAAAATAGGAAGACGGAGAAGTACGTGTTCGTCTATTTTCTTCCTCAAATGNTATTTAAAATAAATAATATGGTTGAAGATTCTCTTAGATCAAAAGCCCAAAATCCGAACATTAGAAGCTTACTGATTTGGGCTCGGTGGGTAGGTTTAGTTAATTTTAGGCAAGAGTCACGTGCACAGCACATGCATGCACAATCAGACAACATCCATAAAGTCAAAATAGAAGTAAAAGAAGAAGAAATAGAAGGGAACACGGATGTACCATAAAAACAGGGCACCTAATCTAATCCTATCCAAATTTACATAAACCACAGCAAGCCGCACGCGCCAGCACACGTGTCCCTTTCAGTATAATTACTTTAATACCCAGCCACACAACCCAACAAACTCAAAACGACCCTTATCAACTGCAATTCAACAGGTACAAACCAGTCATTATAACAAACAGAAGATAAAAAAATTAAAAAATAGGAAGACGGAGAAGTACGTGTTCGTCTATTTTCTTCCTCAAATGATTTATTCTTTCTTCTATTATTTTTTATTCCTCTCATCTTCATTTCATTCCGATTTAATTCCATACCTAACACTTGAGATCACAAAATCAACGGTTGCGACCACTTCGAGCTTCACGGTGACCGGAAACGAACGATCTGATTGGATTCGGAGCTTCCAATTGACGACAAGTGAGGTCAACCAGGTCCGAATTGTCAGTTATTCTGAATATTTGTTCTATTAAAATTTTGATTTATCGTTGTTAATATTTTTTTAATCGATTATCTGTTTGCAATTGCAGAGAATGGGACAGAAGAAATGGTTGATATTGCTGATGTTTTCGTGTCTATGTAGCTTCTCGTGTGGCAGAGGTAATTGTGGACTCATAAATTGAAATAACGCTCTTGTTGTTTAATTTAATTGGTTAGTTCTATGCATCGATATTGCTCTTTAGCTTTAAAGTTTTAGCTTTTTTCAAGTATTATTACATTTTTGTAGCTAAAAGTCAATTAGTAACTATAATTATATGTGTTTGATAGGTCATGAAAATCATGTTGTTCTAAAAGATGATTATTGCGTACTTTTATTTATGAGTAATAGAATTTCTGAACAACATTATAGTCGATATATGCAAGGTTTAAGTAGTGTATACGCAATTAACCGATATTTTATGGCTTTCACATATCTTATCTTCCTTGAATGTATCGACAATTGCAAGGTATTGAGTATCATCTCAAGTGCGTGAGAGAACAAGGGAGGAATTTATTTTTTATGTGATAGGAATATTGTTTTTGTTAAATTTTTTCTATCGTCGGTGGCTTTTTTGGGGGGAGAGGGGAGATGCCGAGGCAGTGTTCTATGTAGTTGAAGAAACTGATTTTATCGGGTGGAATTGTTGCAGAACTTAAGGTTAAGCACAAGGATAATCTACCTATTTACAATCATACTCTGACCACAATTTTAGTGGAGTATGCTTCTGCAGTAAGTTCTCTTTGTCCCTGAAATTCTTTTAGTGGGATTTGTATTTAATGTTTCATATTATAGTGTCTCTTCCTATATTTTTTCATGTGATTCATTATGTTTTGTTTTTCATACTTTCTGCCTGTTTTGTTTGCTTAGTTGAGAAAAAATTACAATCAATGACATGATGACTCAAACAAGAAGTAGCATCTAGAGTTTCATGGAATATCCTGTAGAATTTTAAACGTGACTTAACAAGCCAAGTGATCGTCCTCTTTCTTGCTATTTGACGGCAACAATCAATCTGTTAAACATAATCTCTGCACAATCTGTTGTTACCTAGTTGACATGGGTTCCCATGGAGAGACTTTTCACTTTGTTCCACCCGTGTGTTCTATTTTATTCTTAAGTCAGTATGGTACAAATACACTCCACATTGTTTGCTTGATTCTTGTTATAAATTGTGATGCTAAGATTTTTGGCATCAGACAAAGAGAGTTTTGTTTAGATATTTTATAACTTCGGTGACCAAAATATCATTTGGTTTTCAGGTTTACATGTCAGATTTGACACAACTGTTTACTTGGACGTGCCCAAGATGTGATGGTCTGACCAAGGTACTTGGAATGGTTTGATATTATTTACTTCCATCATTTGGTCTGTACTTGCAATGATTTAACCTAATGCTCTTTTGATTGCAAACAGGGATTTGAAATAATAGAAATAATTGTTGATGTCCAGCACTGCTTGCAGGTGAATTTTTTATGTGTATATAAATTAAATAATAGCATGGACCTCTCAGGGTATTCTTCTCTAAGTTTTTATTTGTAGTTTGTATTCTTGACGTTCATGATCATTGATTTATAGGGTTTTGTTGGGGTGGCAAAGGATCCTGATGCAATTGTCATTGCTTTTAGAGGAACTCAAGAACATAGGTATAGATTTTCTGTTGACTGTTGTTTATCTTGGACATCGTACAAACGATCGATAACACATTAGTTCAGTGAACGAATGCTGGCTGGCTCTGTAATACAACTGCATTGTTCACAATGCTAGAAATATGAATGATTGTACAAGTGAAAGAAAATAGTGTTTGGTAAAATGTCTACTTATAATTCTCAAGTTGTTTCTTGTTTAATGGATTGACTGACTTTATTGGCAGCATACAAAATTGGGTTGAAGACTTATTCTGGAAACAGCTCGATTTGAATTACCCTGGCATGACTGATGCAATGGTGTGTAATCAGGAAAATGTTTTTTTGAATGTCTCTATATTGTTATTCAGGTGTTAAGTAATTGAGGAAAATAGTGTTTGCTGAATGTTTCTTTCATTTTCTCAGGTGCACCATGGATTTTATAGTGCTTACCACAACACAACCATTCGACCTGGGGTTCTAAGTGCTGTTAAAAGAGCAAAGGAGATTTACGGAGAATTTAAAGTCATAGTGACAGGGCATTCAATGGGAGGGGCTATGGCTGCCTTTTGTGGACTTGATCTTGCAGTAATTATTCATAAGCCTATTTTGATACAACTTTCTATGTGTGTGTGAATATAATGAATTTGCTAGGTTTTATTCACGACACTGTTATTGTTGTTATGGAGGACTCATAATTGCTGAATGGGTTTGAATTAAGTGGCATATGTAATTATACTAGGAAGTCTGCCTGTTTAATTTATTTACTTGCAGGTAAATCATGAAGTCCAGGATGTTCAGGTTATGACATTTGGACAGCCTCGTATTGGCAATGCAGCTTTTGCATCTTGCTATAGCAAACTTGTCCCAAATACAATTCGTGTCACAAATGAACATGATATGGTTCCTCATCTGCCTCCATACTATTCTTATTTCCCGCAAAAGACATATCACCATTTCCCTAGAGAGGTAACGATTTAATCATTAAAATATTCTATAGAACTTAAATAAGATGTGTGTTTGTTGGTTGCATTTTTGGGCTTGATTATCATGATGTAGCACATTATTTGTGGCAGAATATGTTTTTATTTATTTTAAGCATCGGAAACATTATTCTTATTTACAGGTATGGCTATATAACATTGGAGTGGGAAGCTTGGTTTATAAAGTTGAGAAGATTTGCGATGGTTCAGGTGAAGACCCATCCTGCAGCAGGTAAATCTTTCTACTGTTTGTCATCTTTGAAATCAATTGGAATTTCATGGTTGGTGACATTTTTTCTTATTCTGATTCAGGTCAGTGACTGGAAATAGCATTTCGGATCATTTGGTTTATTTTGGTGTCGAGTTAGGGTGTGACACATGGAGATCATGCGGAATTGTGATGGATACAAACATAATAGACTACAAGACAACTGATTTCAAAGGAAATTTTATCTTGTCTAGAAATCCTGCCACTCCTACTTTGAAATTGAAAACAGAGTCAGATATTGGGAGCAAAAATATCTAGATTCTTGTTTGCGGTAGTGCATGATTTCACTTGTGTAGTAGCTGAGAAGTCAGCCATGACAGTTCAGTTAAACAAGATTCTGTCTTTCCTTCTTTGAGCCCTTTGAAAAAGTGTAGTTGATTAATCTGTTCCACCGGGCTTGAGTTGGAAAGGAGTCTGTGTATATAGCTATTGAATTGTGTACATTATCATCCCTGTTAATATGATTCACTAGCACGTTCTAGTCATCTCATTCTTCTTACCAGACTTTGTTCTACTTCTACTTTCGCTGTTTTCAGTTGATTTTACGTGAACACTATGAGACTATGCCCTACTTTTGTATGTTGTCTTTGTTCAATTAAATGGAGGAGTTCGATTTTAGTTTTAGGTTTGAATGAAATTCTTGCGTATTCAAGTTTTGTTTTACTTCCAAAACAGTTTGATAAGAAACAGGCACTTCACATTTTTGGTTCTCTGTAACTTGTACATTTTTACTACGTATGCTGAAAATTCAAACCTGGCAACAAGATAGAGGCCGATTAACTACTTGTCACTTGGCTTGTGGTTGGAGGACTAGACTTTAGATTACGCTTACATTTTTGGTTTTCTGTAACTTGTACATTCTTATTACATATGCTAAAACTGGCAACAAGATAGAGATCGATTAATTACTTGTCACTTGGCTTGTGGTTGGACGACAAGACTTTAGATTACGCTTAGGTTTGTAGGATGTTTAATGAACTCTAAAGATTAGTTACAATGTTTTGAGAACCGAATAGGGCCTTGACTCGGTCAAGGTCCCAGTTCACGGTTTGACCAGTCACGGTGGTCCAAAAAATTTGAAATCTTACAAAAACACCTCTGAAAAATATGTTTCAGTTCCTACAGGTTTGAAATATAGCAAATACACCCCTACAATCTGTTTGGGTTTTAACTTTTTCGGCCAAATTATGGCTGATTGCGGTAGCAGAAATTCAATCCGACACCACCACCTGAACCACCATCTTCCACTCTACAAAACACCTCTAACCTTAGAACTTGGTAGCCCTCTGTTCGTCAGCCGTGACTCGTGAACATCGTAGCAATTGGGTTGATATTTTCTGCCAAATTCTGGTGTCCAAAATTCAATCAAACACCACCACCTAAACCACCGGCCTCCACTCTATAAAACCCCTCTAACCCTGGCACTTGGCAGCCCCCGGTTCGTTGGCCATGATTCCCATATTTGGTTGAAGTTTTCGACCAAATTTTGACTTGTTCTGGCATCTAAAATTGATTCCAACATTAACCCTTGAACCACCAGCCTCCACTCTACAAAAGCCCTCTAACCTTGACACTTGGTAACCCCTCGTTCGTTGGTGATCAAATTAAGGATTTGGGTGAAAAGTAAAATTGAAATTTCTGATCGGAAAAGAGGCCGGTCGACAGTTGGACCGATTCGATTAGACAAGTGGAGATCAATTAGATGATGAGAGAGCTTTTCTTTGTTGTTTATTACTCGAGGTACAAAAGGGTGACAGAGCTCTTATAGAAGCAGAAACAAGAATAAGGTTCCTTTTTAGACCGACTGAGAATTTCTCAGATTCTAGATACCACAGATCAAAGAATTCAAGTGGGAACAATCTAAATTTTTTAGATTCCAAAATGTAATCTCAGAAAACAGTAAAAACGACATAATTTATGTATGTGCTTTTTGCAATGGAACAACGGTTTAAGCACCGTTACAACAACATCAATACATTAACCAGAAAAATCGTAAAACTTCACAATCGTCTGCCCAAATTGTTCCTTCAGATTAGACAGTTTTCAAATCCTTGGTTGGTGAAGCAACCGATTGTTCCTGCACACACAAAACCTTCATAAGTTGTCTAAGAACTAATGAACTATTATATAAAAGGTGCATTTTTAACTAGCTAAGCTAGAAAACTCCAAAACACCTTTTCAGCATTCTGATTCTTCTCTACACTATCAGTAGTAGGAGTTGAAACTTCTGCTTCCTTGGCTGAGTTTTCTTCCTTCACAACTGCTGCACGGTTAAAAACCACTTATAAATTTAACAAGTTTCCTGAAAGACACAAATGAGTACAAAGAATCAATTTTATGTGGGAAACAAACCAGTTTTGGTTTCTCCTTGTTTTTGTTCATCCAAACTTGTGGCTTCGACTGCATTGTCAACTCTCTCATTGTCATTGAACAATCTCTCCTTGACGGCTTCAAGGCGCGGAGAGTCATAATCAGACTTTTGCTCAGAAACAATTCCATCAACAGCTTCCTCTTCTTTTCTTGAAGAAAAATAATGGTTTGGTGATTCTTCAGATATCAATCTTTCGTCAGGTTCATGCTTTTCTTGGTCAACAACACCACCCTGTTTCTCCTTATGATCTCCTTCGTTTAATGCCTTGTTTTCGGCTATATCCCTTACCTCTGCCACAGGATTGTCTCCACCAACATTATGACTATTGACATTTTGATTATTATCCCCTTCTTGTTGTTGCACCAATGACGACTTTGTAATTTCGTTATTTTTGGTTCCATTTTCCAGGACGGTTTCAATGTCCTTGGTCTTCTTCGATTGATCACCAACATTTGATTTCTTCCTGGCGATTGTGTTCCCAGTTGCTACATCATGTTTTGATTTTCCACATCCCATTTTCTGTAAATATTTTTGAAGAGTGAATGTGAATTCTGGCTAGTTTGTGTTTGTCTTTTTAGTACTTGTGTGTTAAGAGACATGGTTTATATGTGTGGTTTTGTTGAGAAAGAACAGTTTTTTCTGTTGTGTTTTGAAGGCTGGGAAGGGTCAAATTGACAGCTCAATATATAAATGTAACAACAGAATGAAACTTTAGGCCATGAAAAAATAAAACAGATTAACAAGGGCCTTGTGCTGGCAATTTGATTGCATCAGTTATATTATTCTAATATCATAACCCAAATCTTATCATATAATGTTATGCCTGTAAAAGTAGGGCTGACGCAAAAGCTTTGTCAGCATAGGTGGTCAGAGCTTAAGAAGGTTCTACAACCGCTCAGATGTGGCCACGTCGCATGATGACATGAGTGACATGCTCATGCCAATGTAGCAGGTGTACGCTAGGTTGGCGAATGGTTGGAAACGATCCACGTGTCTAATCCTTGTACGAGTCGAGGAAATCGCTTGGGCAGGTGAGCAATGAGATGCAGAGATGGATTTGCACACGCAGAGATGGATTTGCACAGCATCTACCGCGCTCGCAGATTTAATAATCATTACCGTGGGTCATCCCACTATAAATAGAGAACCTCTCTCCCATTTGTGGGATGGGTTAATTTTCTCTCTAGAAAATATTACTCTCTCTCTCTCTTGTATTCTCCAAACTGTAACTCAGCTCGCTTAACGCGACTTGACTTCACTCATTAATACAATATCAGTAGACGTAGGATTCACCTTATGAGCATCCGAACTACTTTAAACATTGTTCTCCTCCCTTTATCCAACTAAATACTTCCATAATCACTTGTGATTTCTGAGCCTACTAAGCATTTCTGACGTGTGAATAGTTTGTATCAAAATCAAACATCATCATATAATTTCATATTTTTAAGCCTATAATCTTACAAAATGCATATTTCTAGAAAGATAAGATCCAAATGAAAAAAGATAACTGGTGGTGGTTGAGTCATTTGACAAACCTTGTATCAATCAAATATTAGGTAAGACTTAATTTGGCAAAAGTATTAAAATTTTGTTTGTCAAAATTATCATTTATGGTTTGCTTGACAAGGTTAAGTTAAATATCCCTACAAATTCGATATGATTTTAGTCAACAATGGAATTGAATTTGACAAATTCAGTATGATATTTATTTTGATAACCGAAGTGTCTAATTTGACAAATGGGTTAGGTAAGTAAAAAATGTGGTAGGTAATCATTTTTTATGACTCAAACATAAGACCTTTAAGTAATTCACACCCAAACGAACAAAATTTTTATCATTAAACCACAGGACTAGTGGTTAAGTATGGTTTTAATAAATGGTATATTTGTAATTTGTATTTCATATATTATATCTTATTGAGTAAATGATATTAACAATGAATAATTCTCGCATAATAACAATATAATTTTAGTAAATGTTAAGGTTGTAACTAATTTGATGATGCTATTATGCCAATATTGTAATGTTAGAGTTTATAATATCTTCAAATATATAATTACATTGATTCAATAAATATAACGATCATACCTCCCCTTTTCCGGTGACCTTCCACCTTCCCTTGCTGTCGGAAACCACCTTTTGACTTTCTCTAGGGCCGTGATGCACCATCTCCCGCCACCGCGCTATGTTTCATCATCCAACAATTTTTCTTCCATTTCCCGACGTCGATTGCGCCTTCTCCGACACCGATAAGCCTCCTCAGCCATCGATCTACCTTCTCCCAAGCTCCCTTGCCATCGTTCACGAAGATTCACAATCATCTCGCCAAAAAAAGCCATTGCGACTGTTTGACTTCCACCATTGATCTGCCACTTTTCGACGATGCCTCAACTTGCTAGCTGTTGATTCGTCCTCCCTATCACTCGATCTACCCGCCTTGGTGTGTCGCTGCCACTCTCCTAGTCAATCGTTGATTTGATTTGGCTAGGGGTTTATTTGATAGATTTCAAACTTATAAGGTCTGTTGGTATTTACCAGGGATATGTTTGCTAGATTTTAAATTTGTCAAACCATTGGTTAAGCCGGTTAACCCGTGACCCGGTATCCTGAACGGGTCACCCGGATCGGTTTTAAAACCTTGCAGTTAATAGAACCAAATATAATCGGGACAAACCGACTTTAAACATCTCCATTAATTCAAATTCGTCATGATTTGAGTTTATTAATATTTATAATTCGAGTTAGAGCCATTGGTAACAGCCAAGTACAGATACGGCCATGTAACAGCTAGGGCCAATAGTTACACGTGGAAGGCAGATAACGGATCTTACCATGATCCATTAAAATCAACGGTCACGAATTCTAACAATACCATAAAATTGCAAAACTCAGTTGTGAGATTAGCATCCCTTTCACCCACCAGATAAAATGACGGTCTGTGTCAATCAAAGAACAGACAAAGCACGTCACGTCACCGTAGGACACGCCTCTTTAACTTTCCCCTCAAAATACGAATCTTTTCTTTTACTTTTCTTTTCTCCCAAACTAGAGACTTAGAGAGAGAATATTTATTTATTTTAAACAATTTTTAAATTAATTTTTTTTCCCTCATTTTCGCTCTATAAGTCTACTCTGTCTTCCTATTTTCTCTTCTATTTCTCTCTCTCAAAGCTTAGTTTCCCTCTCTATCGTTTGTTTGTTTGTTCACAGGGGCCATGTCTTCCAGAGGAGTAAGATTTCTCTTTCTCCACCACTCTATAATTTAGTGCTTAATAGACCAATTTTCTTGTAGTGTGGATTTTGCTTTGTTAGTTTTTACTTTGGGCTATTTTGTCTGATGTGTGGTGAACTATATTTGTGGTTGATCGGTTGAGTTTTGGTTTGTTTACTATTATATTTTGCAGTGTATTCGTTTGTAGGTAGTTGTTAAGTTTCAATCTTTGGTGAGGTCTTAGTGTTTATTAGCCTATGAAGCGTGTTCTTAGTAGTATAAGGCTTGAAGATGGGCTTGCATGATAGATTTTATGACTTTTTTTTCCTAAAATAGATGAATTTCTGTTTTTTGGGCAAGAAATAAGTTTCTGATTGGGTCTTTTTTAGACAAATGTAAGGATTTATTAATCGAGAAGATATTGTTGGAATACATTTTGCTGTTAATATTAGTTGCTTTTGTTTTAGAGCAATACGTGTTGATGCTAATTGTTTTTGCTTGTACATATTTGTTGATCCTGATGTGAGTAAGTAGCAATCATTTAATGTTTGGGCGTTGTTTGTAGACAAATGCTTCTTCCGGCATGGGGGTTGCTGAGCATAGCAAGACCACATACATGGAGCTGCAGAGGAAGAAGGTATACCGCTATCTGATCTTTAAGATAGATGAGAAGAAAAATGAGGTTGTGGTTGAGAAGACTGGAGGCCCAGCAGAGAGCTATGAAGATTTTACTGCTTCGTTGCCTGAGAATGATTGTAGATACGCAGTTTATGACTTTGATTTCGTAACCTCAGAGAACTGCCAAAAGAGCAAGATCTTTTTCATTGCCTGGTGTGTTCACTTTTCTGTAGGCCTGATCTTATACTTGCAGTAGCTGTAGTCACCTCCTTGTTTGCGTGGTTAGTGTTGCCCTTATATGGTGTCTTAAACTAGGTGATTTTTTTTTTCCTCTTTTAAAACAAACATTTTTTTACTCACTACAGACCTAACCCCACCCTTTCACACACACAAACGCAAGGCTAGTATGAGGGGGATTTGACCCCGAGACATCAAGGTACAACCAATTTCAGTTTGCTTTTTCTTTTGGCTATCCGGTCATGGTTCTTGGTCCCTGGAGTTAGATTATTTTCACTAAACAAATGGATTATAAGGAAGCTGATTGATAGAGATTAGAGGGAAGAGAAAGGGGGAGAAATTATAGCAGAATTTAGAGGAAATGTTAGAGAGAATTAGAGCGAGAGAGTATTCAATTTATTTCGTAATCAACTATGTTTTTCAACAATGAATTAGACCTCTATTTATAGGGCCAACTCTAGACTATAAATGGTATTTTCTAGGACATTAATTCAAAGATAAAGACAATCAAACCAAATATCTCCATCTAAAAGAAAGAAGATCATCTAGGTAAGGAAATCTTTTCTCTTCACCACCCCAAAAGCAAATTGCNGAAGGTTTTTGGGTTTATTTGCAACAATTTCGGATTTGTGGAAATATAGATATTTTTGAAAAGATTACATTAATCGTAATTAAGCACTAATTACCCTTAATCAATAATATGGCTATTTAGTTAACATTTCAAAACTTGATAGCCTTTTAATTAAATGTAAACTTCAAATGTCTTTTTAATAACTTCCCCCTAATTAAGGCATTTACGATCCTGTTGTGGTAAAAGAATATAGTCGAATCAAAATTCGTTTAACAGGGAAAATTAATTAAGGATTGTGTCAGTCATTTATGATTTTGTTTACCTAATAGTTAAAGAGAATGAGTGATGATCAACTTTTTTTTTTTTATTTGATATTTAGAGTCGTCTAGATTAGTTTACATGTATTTCAGTTAGTCTTTTAGACCCTAAAGTTAATGGCTAAATAAGATTTTAGTGACTATTCTTTATTAGTAATCGTAAGAATTCAAACTCAAAACCTCTTGAGTAATATACCCAAGAGACCTAAACAAATTGTCAAACAACCTAGACAAGCATGTAGCCAGACTTTTGGGTACTTTTGGGTTCAATTGAGCTCACTTAACTTTTAAAAAGTTTCAAAAAAGTATTAATGTTTTATAAATTTTATAATTTTAACCCCACTTAATTTTATGTTGACCCACAACATGAATTATTAATTAACATTTTTTTTAACTTTTCTCATTTCTTCATTTCCTCTCATTTTCTATCAAATTATATATTTTCTTTGGTTGGATAATCAAGAAAGGCTACTATTTTGGATTATAAGGTAAAGTGATGCTCATTTTATTTTTTATTTTCATTTAAAATTATTCTCTTTTAACTTTCTTAACTGATGAAAGATTATGAGTTCTGAGTTTTTGTTGAGTTTAATAAATGAGTTTAAAATTATAAGATTAAATTACTATATTTTGACGTGAATTGTGATTTAATTTTGTTTATAATGAGGTATGAGTTAATTAGTTGTTTTAAATTGAGTTTGATAAATTTTGATTAGTTATTGAGATAATTTTGAATGGTTTAAAAAATTGATGAAATCCTAAGTTGTAGAGATTTGGGGATTATATAACGTTTTCAGAATATGAAAAATTATCGACGACAATTGTAGAATTGATAATTTGATATATATAACTTTTAAAAGTAAATTTTTTATGCTTATTATTTCATTATATATTTTATTATAAATTTATCAACTTTGATGTTTTGAATCCACTAATTTAGAATCTTGACTATGTCCCTATACCCAGTGGTAGTCAATGGTGATCAACTTCAACTTCAGATGCACAAAAAGGCTGATGCTTCCTATCGGAGTAGCACCACCAATCAATCCATTTACATTCATTGTTCTGAACTCGATCTCATCAAGTTAGGCCAAGTTCCAATACAATTTTCTTCTGGGATAGGACCAAAGCAAAGCTTACCTCAACCATAAATAGTCGTTCAGAATTTGTACTTTAACGATCGTTTTTCTTAATGGTTATGAATTAATCAATTTGTTGATGTTCTGTATTCAAACTACATTTAAAAATTACATATAGTAATACAATAAAAAAACAAGTGAGCAAATCTACCTTTCCTGACTAGGAAACAGAATCAGCAGAAAATATATATAGAAAAAAAAAGAGTATAAATTAATGGGAGTCGGCTAACAACTTCTAGAGGCTAAGGTGAGTTTATTTTAGATTGGATTTGGATCCATATGTCTCCTTCCCCCACCACTATCAAATCACCTTTGCCCAAGAGATCAACTCACCACACCACTCTTCATTAAAACACAATCCCACTTCAATTATTTCTAATGATTTTCACTATATATACACTACTTTTACTGTAGATCATAATCTTGAGTTTTTGTTGAGTTTAATAAATGAGTTTAAAATTATAAGATTAAATTACTATATTTTAACATGAATTTTGATTTAATCTTGTTTATGTTGAGGTATGAGTTAATTAGTTGTTGTTTTAAATTGGGTTTGATAAATTTTGGTTAGTTATTGAGTTAATTTTGAATGGTTAAAAAAAATTAATGAAATTCGAAGTTATAGAGATTTGAGGATTATATAAAGTTTTCAAATATAAAAAATCGTCGAGGATAATTGTAGAATTGATAATTTGGTATATATAACTTTTAAAAGTATATTTTTTATGTTTATTATTTTAATATATATTTTATTAATAAATTTATCAATTTTGATGTTTTGAACCTACTAAGTTAGAATCCTAACTACGTCCATGTACCCAGAGGTTGTCAATGGTGATCAACTTCAACTTCAGGGAATTAATGCATGTTGTGAAAATACACAAAAAGGCTGATGCTTCCTATCGGAGTAGCACCACTAATAAATCCATTTACATTCATTGTTCTGAACTCGATCTCATCAAGTTAGGCCAAGTTCCAATACAAATTTCTTCTGGGATAGGACCAAAGCAAAGCTTACCTCAATATCGACACATGTAGATTCACCTATTAATCAAGTTTCAAATGATAATTACTTCCACCATTTTGATTATATCTGGACGAGATTCTATCCAGCTAATAAATATTTCGAGGTGTTCTAAAAGGTCAGAATCCTGCTAAAAGTAAGAATATTTTTCTTTTGAGCTTTAAAAACAGAAACTTATGTCAGGTATTAGTAGCATGCCCTCATCGTGTTTCAAATTCAATGGTCCGTTTTACATGATATATAAATATTTTCAAAAATTCATCATTTGAACCATGCCATCCCTCTCGTTATTATTCCTCACTTGAATCTATTACTCTTTCCACAGTGGTGGGCTGAGAATTTCACAAATGTAAGTCACAGATATTGCTGCCGCAATTACTTAATAATATATATGGTCTTCTTCGATCTCCACTGAATCCAAAGTATACAAGTGGTGGAAGGTATATGTCTCAAGCTTGATCAATTGTAAATTACCATTTCACAGTCGAGAACTTTCTCTTACTTTCTTTATAAGGGATGTTTAATTATTACTACAACACTTTTAACCTAGAAATATTAGGAGGCGCCATCATAAAAGTCTAATACCCCCCTTTTTTTTTTGTGACACTTTGAGAGGTAAAAATAACAAGTTAAAGCAAAGTTTCTTATTAATGATCATGTTAATGCTACTGTGATATCCGATTGAGTTAGATTCAATGCACATAAATTTGATGAGAATTTGTTTAAATAGATATTAAGAAATGGAAGTGGCAACTACTTAGTTAAGTCAAACTGCAGAAGAGAAAAATCGACAAATAATATGCTGTATATAGAAATGAAGAAGTTTGATTTTTAGGGTATTATCTAAAAGACAGAACACGTATGGAGTTTCCAAGTTTGATGTTAACGTTTACAATTGGAATTTTAACTAAAACAAATTCCAAAAGTGTTAGCTGTAGCTTTCGCAAAGCACTGTTGAAAGAAGCACATATGTCTGACTTTAGTTTTGGGAAATATTGTCAAAGAATGCGAGCTTTTAAACTAACTTCATGGTGATGGAGCATACAAAGTTGACCCGACTTCATGTATTATATCATCTCATTAACCGAATGATAAAAAGCAAAGATTCTTCAAAAGGTTTCGTAGAAGCTAGGGCAGTTCCATAAGCCACAAATAAACTTCCTGTATGTCCATTATATCATTATCGAAGGTTTTTACTGATTTTTTAACTAAGTTTTGGGAAATCCAACGGACTCGCTTGTGTATTAAGCAACTACAGTAGTAACTTATACACAAGGGAAACTTAAGAATATATATAATTAATTTCTTTTAGTAATTGCAACCAAATTCATTCCGGAAAACAGAAGGCAGTGAACTACTCTCTCAAGTCTGAACTGAAAGTAGTAACCGACTGCTTAAAGTCTAATATCTCAATCTGCTTACATCTTCTTTATCTCAAACAAGAATCTTTACTGCTGACTGTTGACTTAAAAAATTAGCCATTCATTTGGCTGCTCTTGTAATTTGAGTCAGTCAACTATGGGTGAGGTCCAGAGGCTAGCTAGTTATATACTGCCTGCCATTGTTATAGAGTTTTATTTATTGCAAAAAATTTTACAAAGACCTCCCCTAAGGTTTCAATATTTCACGGTCGTATAGAAGAAAAGATCAAAAGGTTAATTCAAGTATTTAACTGTCCAAGCCTAAGGTAATTTGAGAATATTTCCCAAGTTATCAGTCAATGGGAGGCAAGAAAAGACTTGCATGACACATACCCACTTACAGATATGTAATCATTATCTTGAATTTCTCTCCTATAAATAGAGGACCCTCCTTCTCATTTTCGAGATTCTAATCTTAAAATCTCGTTGTGTTTGTAATCTTTATCTTTGGAGCAAAAACAACTTATGAAAAATAGACTGACTTGATATTCTCTCTAAACATTAAGTTATTGAACCTTTAATTACTCTCTGTTTACTATACGCGACCTCTTATAATCTCTCATAAATAAAAGAAACAATGAACGTAGGATTCGTTTTAAGCATCCGAACTACTTTAAAAACCATCTCTCATTTATTATTTAGTCTTTGCATTCGATTATCCCAATCATTCATGTATAATTTCTAAAAACAACTTATTACTTTATACGTACAAGTCATTGATGTCAAAATCAAGCATCATCAATATTCATTCTAGAAAACAAAAGGCATGCAGTGAACTACTCTCAAGTCTGAACTGAAATTAGTAACCAAGTGCTTAAAGTTATTATCTCACTCTGCTTACATCTTCTTTATCTCAAACAAGAATCTTTATTGTTGACTGTTAACTTAAAAATTAGCCATTCATTTGGCTGCTCTTGTAATTTGAGTCAGTCAACTATGGGTGAGGTCCAGAGGCCGGCTAGTTATATACTGCCTACCATCGTTATAGAGTTTGATTTATTGCAGAATTAATTACATGGACCTCCCCTAAGGTTTCAATATTTCACGGTCGTACAGAAAAGATCAATAGGTTAATACAAACACCGTATTCTTTTAACTTCTGTTAGGACTCTTTTAGAGTTATTTTCATTTACATCCCTTAAACATAAAACATTGACAGTTGCCCCCTATAATTAGCCACTTACACCCCATCTCTTATAGTCGAAACCACCATTTTCAGATTGTCTGAACCATGACCTCTTTTTTTTTAAAAAAAAAAAATTGACAATAAAGAGTGCAAATGACTAATTCAAACTTGTCAGTTTTGTATTTTGGAGGGAAATAACCCTAATAGAGCTAAGGAAGTTAAAAGGAGTGAAGTATTTGTGTTAACCTAATTTGTTAAAATCTTTGGGAGGTCTTTACTGAGCAAGCGCGCTCAAATTTTTTTTTTTTTTTTTTAGTGATCAGGGGTGTCCTTTTCTGGTGATCAGGGGTGTCCAACTTGCGTGTACCTCAACTAATCTTCTGGAACTTTAAAGTTGATAATCAAGTAAATTCGCTCAGTGGCCACCCCTATTAGCAACTCAGATGGATTAAACTCAGAACTTTTTGAATAATATACCCAAAAGTTATAATTGACCGCTAGACCACCCAGTAGTGGTTAGACTCAACTTTATTGCTTAGCCAGCCTGTTCTGCGTCGTATTGGAAATTATTGAATAAGGAATTTTTTTTTTTTAAAGAAAAAGAAAAAGAAAAAGAAAATGGTTATCATATAATGAAAGAAAGTCGTATTTGGGCTTATACGCGTGGAGTCCCCACTTAATTCTAACGGCCCCAAAGACGTTTGATGAAAATTGGATGTTTGTTTGATGTCAACTATAGAAGGCCACAAAGAATTTGTCCTCAGTATCCTCCTTTATCAGGATATTACACGTTGCACTTCGATAAATTCGAGCCACACATAAATGATATAATCTTAAAGAAAATACAATTATTTTTCATCACAATAAAAGCGTAATTGTGAATCACAAAGAAAATGGTTAAATCAAAACAAATTCAATACACAGCGTGTAGTTGCACTTGGACCAACAAGCAAACATTCGAGAGCAATTATTATAATTAAATAAATTATTGTGTTTAATTTCATAGACGTAACAGGAAACCAAAATGAACTACCATTGAATTTTCACAGAGTTTGATATATTAATAAAAATCATTACACAGGAGCAGTCCTAGTAGAAGCAACTGCCTGGTCAGTCTCCTCCTCATTTTCACCACTCAATTCCTCAAGTGATTTTCCCTTTGCCTCTGGGACGCATAGAGTGCATATCATTCCAACAAAGTTAATAACACCGAGCATTATCAGTGAATTCTTGATACCAATACCAGGTGGGTAACCGGCCTCTGTCTTGGTTTTGTCAGTGCTTTGGGCGGCGTATAGGAAACCAAATGCGCCCACAATTGCACCTGCTTTACCAGCCGCTGCTGATATTCCATGACAAGTTGACCTTAGCCTTGCCGGGAAGATCTCTGCTGGCACCACAAATGTCGTGGCATTTGGTCCAAAATTTGCAAAGAAAAATGTTAGTGAGTATATAACGACAAAACCAATTCTGTGAGCCTTCTGGATCCAGTGATCATAAGGTATAGCGAGTGCAAACATGAACACTGTCATGAAGAAGAAACCCATCATTTGGATTGCAAACCTTCCAATATAATCAATTAGAAACACTGTGCACCAATACCCTGGAACTGTACTCCATAGGGCTATAAGTGTTTGTGCCTTTGCAATCTTGAAAACCTCGTCAATAGCATTCATTGTTTGTGCTGGAGGAAGCCATCCAATTGCACTGAAAATATCTTTTTGGAAAAGATTATTACTGTAGAATGCAATATCTAACAAGAACCAAGTGGAACAGGTTCCAAACAAGTGAAGTCCGTGACGTTTCAAGAATTCCCTTGAAAACAATCCAAAGGAATTGGATTGATTTTCTATGGTCATTTTTGCTACCTTTTCCTCCTCTACTTCAAGTTCTACATGCAAGACCTTCGACATGTCAGCAGCAGCTTGTTTTGCGTTTTTGGCAACAAGAGCTGTGTAACGAGCAGTTTCCGGCATCTTCATACGCCAATAATATGTAAGAGTAGCAGGAACGGCACCAACCATCAACACAATACGCCAAACATAGTCAGCTTGAGGCACGGTGGAGCCTATGGGATCAACTGAGTATGGAGGAGCATTGAATGAATGATTAAATGCAGTTGATACAATTAGAGCTACAAACCCACCAGCCAAAATACCAAAACCTTGCATGGCAAAAACCGCAGCAATAAATGCTCCGCGGGTCTTTTTGTTAGCATATTCAGACATAATAGTGGCTGAAAGTGGGTAGTCACCACCAACACCAAAACCAAGCCAAAACCTGAAGAAGCAAAGGGTTGTCATGACACCGTTTGGACTTTTTCCGAAGGAAAGTCCAGAGGCGATGGCGCTAACAACCATGAGAATAAGAGTTATACCATAAACCCTTTTTCGACCTAGTTTGTCTCCAAGCCAACCAAAGAAGAGCTGACCAGCTAAAGTGCCACATAGAGCCACCCCATTAACGGCAGCTGAAACCCTTGGAGGCAATGTTCCTGGATTTGGAGCGCCATCAACGTGGTAGTAAATGCGACCCAACAACTTGGTGACCAAGGAGATGCAAAAGAGATCGTATGCATCTGTGAAGAATCCCATTCCAGCAATAACAATGGCAGTAAAATGGTACCATTGGGTCTTCGCCACATCAAGTGCATTAAGCACAATCAATTGTTCTCTAGCCATGGCTAGATGATAAAACTTATGGGTATTAGTCTTCCTCAGGCAAGACTTTGGAAATTAAGTTTCCTGCATATATACATACAAGAGCAACAATATGATTTAATTAAATTCATGTTATTATTCGAGTCTTAATATTACCTCATATTAGCATAGAATCAGAATTTCGTAAATGAATTTACTGCAGCTTGAGTTTTGAAAAATCTTTTTGGCCTCAATTATTGTGAAGCAAAATGATCACGATGGAGTTAGATTTTTGCAAAGCATGATGCCCATTAAAAAACAAAACAAGTTGACACGGTCTCCTACTCTTTCCCATGTGATCTAAATTTCCATCTTGAATTACTGAGATAATATTCACGATTTCTACATAGAAAAATGATGATGACATAAAAATTTACATGCATGTGTACTTTTCATAGGGCTTAAATACATCGTTATTATCCGGCACAGCGACAGAAAGCTGGATATCTATTACCCAGTTCTTATTTGACTATAGAATTATTATTCCTCACAACAAATTATTCTTATATATTATACTTATAAAATAATAATAGGTGGACTAATTAGTTGCTTTGACAAAATATCAGTTATTGCAGAGGATTATCATGAGAGAGCTAGCTAGCTTGGCCAGCTTAATTTATTGCAGTTAAAAGGAGAAGGAAAACAAATATACGCATGTATAAAAAAGGATACTCATATGTGGTGGCGACAAGAGGATAAAAACAAGACTTAAATTAATTCATAAAAGCATGATAGATAATTCTTCAATGTACGCATACGTAATTCCATTAATAAATTTAATAACTAACTCCTCAAGAAGACCAACCCAATCACTTCTGTTAGTGTAACGAGATAGAAAAGATAAAAGAGGAAAGCCTGATATTAAGGATTCTATGCAGTGTCTATGGATGAAAAAACAAAAACTGAGATCTCTGAATAAAAGAAAGTTGTGCAATGACTATGAACTTGTATCTAAATGGCAGATTATACTACCAATTGAAGAGAGTTCTTCGCATCCACTTCTGGAGTTAAAAAGGAGGAAAAAAAGAAGAAGAAGAAGAAGAAGAATAGTTTTTGTGCTTTTTAACTTCCAACTGATGAAGAGAGTGCCCCACCAATAACAATCAATAGACAAAGGACTTTGAGTATCAAAAAGTGCTAAAAAAAATCTAAAAAAGCAGTTCCCAAAAGCAAGGAATTTCTCTTGGTTCACAAAAAGTAGTCTAAAACAAAGTTTGTGTGCGTGTGTGAGATGACAGAGGGAGAAGCTAACCTGCTTTTTGAACATGCAATTGCAGTGAAGGAAGAGAAGAGAAAGCTGGAGATTTGTGGTTGTGTTTGCCGGCTTTTTAAGTGAGTAAGTGCTTACCAAAGCCCAGAATCGAATCCGGCATCTAATAGCATATCCCGTATTTAATTATTCTTTTATCTACGTCAACGCTTTCACAGCTTGCCAGCTTCCTTCTATATTAATTTCAACTCTTTCACATTGTTAATTAATTGTTGCTTCATTTGCTAAGTTATTTCCTCATTATTATACTACAGGTTTCCTACAGTAAAATATGGATAATCCATCATATGCAAGTTCACCAACTCAAACGTTGTGTGTTTATACCCTCACAATCCAACAAACACAAAAACCAAAAATAATGGCAATTATATATAAAAATTTAAGTTGGGGAAAACATAATTTTTTTTTTCCAATTAAAATGGGATAAGTGTAGATCATATGTACTAAAGTATAAATGGACATAAACATTTTGCTGATCAAATGACATATTCTGCATTTTAATAACTCTCCGTAAATATTCACTATTAGTAAAATAAAAGTGATGTTGTCATCTATCAACTTTTGGGATGTGGATTAGTTGAAGTCTACTCCTTTCTTCTTAATTACCGCGGACTGACGAAGAGACCAGTTTAACCACTTTTTGGCTCAATTTCGATCGGGTGTGGTAATGTGTCTTGCAGTATATATGAGCACTTTTTGAGGTTCTCTACTTGTTTAAGTTATGGAGCCGGCCAGATAGCTAGCCCTGGCGAGAGAGACAGATTTAATTGATATCTGTTTTTAATCTTTCACTATTTGACTTGCTTTTCTCATTTCCAGGTTCTGCAAGTTAAAATGATGGTTAATAATAATATATATGTCAGGATCATGTGAAATTCTTGCACCAGATTACGTGGATTGCTGCTGGGAAATAATAAATTTAATGCTTTGTGATCCAATCATGTAGTGAAACGTCAAGTAGTTCATGTGAAAAGTAGATAAAAAACTCTACAATGTATCTGATATCATAAGGCAAAGAATGGTCAGCACTAATATATCCACACATGCACCATTACCAAGCAGACGTGATGAAGAAGGCCAGCTACTTCTACTTCTAGAAATCTAATTGAGAGGATCCTCCACTTGATCGTGAAATTATTAACCTTTTTGGGTCAAGGAAAAGGATTATTGATGTAAACTTGCGTACTGGACCGCTAATCGCTTTTAACATCATGTGGAAACAGGCATAATTATAATTAGTATTTGGTGATTATACTGATAATAAACATTTTAATATAAGTTATTGACTTGACTGTATATATTGATCTTATCGTATAGCCGCTATCATAGCCATACAAGGCACACAGGGAACCAGAGATATTCACACGATTAAGAAGTGAGAGGTAGTTATGTTCCTTTCAGATTTTAATATATACTTTTCCTTTGCACGCTAAAGTTACATGTTATTAAATTGAAGTTTTGGTCAAAGCTACATTTTATATCAATTAATTGTGAGAAGAATTTCTTTAGATTAGGGTTCAGTTGTATCTAAAAATACACCAACATCTCTTAAATTATGTAAAGTCATAATTATATCGATATATAAGCAGAAAAGTTTATTCAATAATATTGGATAAGGGAGATGATTCAATCCATAATGTTTTTGAAATAAGTTAATTAATTTATATTATTTTTATTTGGGTTTGGGTTTGGGGGTCAGTAGAGAATATCTCAAGAATTATTCTCTGAGAAACTCATCAATGGCTTGACTATCAAATGAGTTCAAGTTTTTTAAACGTTAACAATTTCATCATGATGTGAACTTGCAGCCGCGTATTCTGTCTTATTTGATGCAGCACGTCTGGCTACTTAATTATTGTTTAAGCAAAATTAAGTTATGTCTTTAATTCAGTTAATCCAGAGTCCCTTTGACCTACTGATTGGTTCATTCACATCACAGGCTCAATACTTTATATATCTTAATATTTCGAAAAACATTTTTGTATCACGAACCAACAACAGGTCCTAAAGTTCATTAATAAGTTGAGATATATAACCAAAAATATGGGAGATAGATATATAACATGTAACTAATATTATGGCTGTAAGAGAAAGCAGCAACAGCATACTGCATGCTTTAAATTAAAGAGACGAATGACGCAGGCTTTTGTCATTCATTATATCATCTTCACTTCTCAAGCTTCTCTTACGTCAAGGAACTCAATGTATATCTTATTTGACATTATAATTTACAAATTAACTAAGTTTTTTCTGCGGATATTTCATTGAATAAAAGCTTAAATATTGATCAATACATGATTAATCAAACTGTTCAAACATGTAAGCTTCTGATCTAAAGTCAAAAGCCGCTTGGTTAATTTTTTATTTCAAATTTTAGTCAATCTAATCATGTTCGTATCCGTTGACATAAAATAGGAGATGTTTCTTCTGCCATAAAAGTAATTGTGACGACAGAAGCTAAATAAACTCGAAATTGGGTGCCATTGTCAACTGTACCCCTTGTACTTGCCAAATCTTAACCAATTTTTGATATTCAGAGGAGAATTATTTTTCTAATTTAGTTTTTGTTGACGCTTGATTTTGGACGCCAACGACTCGCACGTGGAAAATGCTGAGCGGACTCAGGAGACATACATGATGGATCCATGAGATTTGAATATGGAGCTGAGATTATATATTTTGCAGAAAAATAAATAAAAGATTGGCAAGAGGGGGTTTTTATTAGTGGTTCGGATGCTCAACAAGCGACTCCTATATTCACTGTTATTTTATTGCTCACTGACTATTTCTATGATTTTGCCCGTAAGACATAAAAAGATGAAGAAATACAATGTTTACAGAGAGAGAATGAAAATGAAGCTCAAATCTCAGCCCAGCCTCTAGCCTCCCTTCTTCGTGAAGAGAAATGCCTATTTATTCACCCAAACACTCAATGTAATGAGTGTTTTGCAAGTTGCCTTGACACATGGAAGGTTCTCGTCCATTCATTTCTTGAAATGAGATAGAGTTGGTGAGAATATCTTTAAAGATATGGGCTTGGCAACTGGTACAAGAAGATATTAAATGAGCTGACATAAGCGTGACTTTTTAGATATAACAGTTTTTGACTGGTTTAATTATTTTCTTATAAATTGCTTATTACTCTCCAGCTGATCAGCGTCATTATAATACGATACAAAAGCAAAATAGTCCATAAATTAGAGTATCCATCATTCTCATATAATATTATATAGTTAAAGATTATCAAAAAAAAAATTGGAAGAAAATCTAACCTTGCACACGATGGTAATTAATCTCCATATCTCTCAATACAACACATTGTAACGTAAAAGCAGCTTGATGGTTTTCAACTTTTCATAAGAGCAGCTCAGGTTGACTAGGTATCAGTCAACAAAAGTGGCTTTGTCATGCCAATAATAAAACTCCAATATATGATCTAAACAAACAACGGGTGGCCTTTGTCACTCTTCTTATCAGCTTCTTCGCAATTCAATTGATTAATATATACTACCAAATAATCAGACACAGAATTTTATTTTATTTTTTGATGGAGACATTTAGATGGTATTGATAAGAAAACGACACCGTCTGTGAGATGATTTGAGGAAAAAAAATAAGGTATGGAGAGGAAACTCAAGTGTGATTGGACTTTGGAGATGGAGTTTGAATCAATCAATCAATCAATCAATGTCTTCTGCTTCCTGTCTTCTACCCACCAGAAACCCTCCCACCCGGCTCATATTAACACACAAGTTGTGGAAACGGCAACGCGTTTTGATGATGGGCCAAGCTACGCTACGTACTCAAGTCCACTGAGAATATGACCCATTTGGTTGCATGTAAACTCTCTTCCTAGTTAACGCCAAAGGGAAAAGATAAGTCTCCAAGACTCGGATTCAACGCGTTGGTGTGAACTAAACTTTTGGGCGGAGAAATTGCGGTAAAGTAGAGAAAACAACTTTTGCAGCGAGTGGTCAAGAATATGGAATTTAATTTATTGTAACTGAGTTACGGTTCTCTTACTCGCAAAATCTAAAAAAACCAGCATAAATTTACTCATATGATGTAACTGGGTGGCTGCTTTCACCAACAGAATTTCTAATATCTATTAGAATTCAGGAATGGTCCCAAATTCGCGTTAGAAAGTTAGAATATGATCAAGATAATGGAGAATTAGCTATCCACAATATATAAAGGGAATTTGGCATGCATGGTTTAAGAGCAGTTGAAGAACCTTTTAAAGATCATCGTTATATGACTTTAATAGGTGCGACGGACCACTCTGGATTGTGATGCAAACTGTTGGAGAATGTTATGAGAAGGCAAAGCCAAATGGCCATGCCATGCCCATGCATGAGTTGGAAAATTCACATAATTTGCAGGAGCAGAACCCTAATTAAAAGTCAAAAAGGTGCATGCGCATGCATTGAGCGCATATATATAGCTATCATATTCATATGCATGCATGCTCCAGAGGTTTTTAAGTGTGGTCCATTGTAAAATTTTGATGTCTTATGTTGATGCTTGATTTTGACACTAACGACTCTCACGTGTAAAGTGCTAAGCAGACTTAGAAATTACATGTAATATGGAACTGCGCAACGAGAGAAAAAACAATAGACAATTTTTAAAGTAATTCGGATGCTTAAAAGCAAATCTTACGTCCACTATAATTGTATTAATGGGTGATTACAGTTAGGTCGCGTACAGCAAGTTGAATTACAATCTAGAGAGAATATAAATGCAGAGAGACAAAGTTTGGTTTAGAAAACTAAAAATGAGTGAATCCTGTAAATGAGAGAAGAGCCCTCTATTTATAATAGAGGGATCCAAGGTAATAATCATGATTCTGCAGTCGGGCAAGTATGGTACAATTCCTAACCTACTTCCCATTGGCTAACTGCACAGGAGATATCCTTAAATTGTGTAGGGCTTGGGCAGGTGGACAATTCCTAGCCACTCACAAGCCAAGTTTTCACCTGCCACACTGACGACAGCCATACCTCTTCCATCCGCAATGTGGCATCGTCTAGACGGCACAAAGCATTCTTGAATTCTGATTGGCCCTTGCTGGTGTGAGCTTACGTCAGCCCTGATTTTTTAGGCATAACAGAAGCCTCCCAGTTTTTAAGGTTTAAGGATTGAACCTTGAGAATTTCATGATTATGCCGTGACCTGACTTATCCTGAGTGACGCCTGATCGAGCTATATGAGACAAGCAGTTAAGATATGTGAAACTAGTGGTTCATCCCGACCAGCGAGCTGTAAAGAGGTCACAACATAGGTCTCTAAGAATAGCACAAGCGATCTGAGGCGGCCTTCTCCCACAGGTTCAGCAACTTGGGTCGGACCCTACTCAGTGTTATACCAACATGCTTTGAACTTCATCTATTACTTGCGACCTGAAAATATTTAGCGCATTTTTACCAAAAACAAGGGATCACACCGTCTCAAAATCGATACATGGAGAAGAGTGTTTTACTCGAACGATCTCTTTAGATGTTATCCATTGCACTTGACAGCTGGTCTGGTCAATAAAATAAACTTTATTCTAACAGACGTGTTTCTTGCATAATAAGTGCCAGACATGCGCATTAATTGTAAGCATTGTTGAAACGACATTCCCTTTCAAAATATTAAATGCGGATGAGGGCGCATTTAATGTTGAGGAGGTAACCGCGCTGACGCTTGGTTACTCTAATGGGGGGGAATGTCGATTGGTATTAAAGGTGGAAAAGTAACCCGCCCGGCCCAGCCCGCGGCGGGTTACTTTGTTTGGCGGGCCGGGCCTAACCCGCCCACCAACAAAGGCAGGTCGGGTTAGGCCCGCCATTTTCTCCAAAATGGTTGGCCCAGCCCGGCCCGCCAGCCCTAACCCGCCGGGTTAGGTGGCGGGCTGGGCCGGGTTAGCCTGATTTTCCTATTTTTTTTGTTTTTTTATTTAACTTTTCAAATAAATAATTATAAATATAATTGTTTTTAATTAACTTTTCAAATATCAATAATTCAATTCAATTTTTTTGTTTGTTAACATTTCAAATATTAATTCAATTTTGATACAATAAAATTATAATATAAGAAAAATTAGACTTATTCATTTATCAAAAAATAAAATAAGAAATTACAACAATTATTGCCTCGTTAAAAACCTCACCAAGAAAAACCCAATGGGAGAAAAACTTGGTAAAGAAAAAAGAGTGCAATAATTGACAATTAATTTACAAATTACATTTTACAAAACAACTAATTTGGGGGTGGTTCACTAGGACCTCCCTCATCTGTATCATCTATATTACAAAATTGAAATGATTCTACTAAAGTATTGTCGATAACCTCGTATTGATCTTGATGGCGCGATCGTTCCCAATCTCGAAGACATGTGAGGACTTCAATCATTTTTGGAGCAAGTTTAGTCCTCCTTTCATTTAAAATCCTTCCACTTGCACTAAATGTTTGTTCGGATGAGACGGTTGAGACAGGAACAGCGAAAACATCCAAGGCAAGTCTTGATAATACCGGAAAAATACATTTTCTGGCTCTCCAATACTCTAAGATATCAAAGTGACCTGTTGAAAACATTTCGGGGGTTGCCAAATATTGTTGAAGTTCATTACTCTGCGACTCCATGGAGGACAGTATATTAGTTGTTGTTGTTGTTGGTGGTGGTGCTTCTGAAGAGGAGGCTGTGCTTCGGATTCGGGTCCTCTTCGGCCTATTCAGTGCATTCCAAGAGTATAAGTCTTCATTTGTTGTTTCTTCTGCTACAGCTTCTCTGGATATTTCGCCTCTTTGCGACTGCGGGTTCCCATACCTGTTTTCATATTGGAAATATACTTCGAAAAGACTATTTTTTACCTCTCCTATTTGATTGACAAATGATTCGGTTTGTAAATTTTCACTTAAATTGTCAAAACCATTTTCTAAACGTGCTAATTTAATTCTAGGATCAAATATAGCACCTAAACAATAAAGAAAAGGAATGGGTTTCCAATATTTAAAAAAAAAAAATTTCATTGCCTTTATTGGTGCATTTAAAATTACATTGTCTCTGTTTTTTATAAATAACTCGGAAATTTTTATAATTGTATGTATTACCAATGGACTAGTAGGATAATACACACCAGAAAGTTGTAAAGTGGATTGGTAAAAACATTTGAGAAAAGAATGAAATACTTTAGCTATCTTCCAATCATTTTCAACCAAATAATGAGGACCTCTATTATTTGCTACAAAATAACTAATTATATTAGCATAAGGTAAACATGAATCAAGCATTAAATAAGTACTATTCCATCTAACAGGCATATCTAATGCAAAAGTTCTAGGAGACATATTTGATTTTATACAAGCTTCTTGAAATTCAGCATTTCTTTTATTACTACCAGTAATCCAAGCTAAAGATTCCCTAATTCTATCAATATTTTGTTTAATTGTTTTCATACCACTTTTCACAATTAAATTAATAACATGACATGCACAATGTTGGTGAAAAAACTTCAAATTGTTATATAAAGGATAATTAATTTGAAAAAAATCTATAGCTTTACTATTAGAACTTGCATTATCTAAAGTTAAACTTATCACTTTATCAATAATATCATAATCTTCTAAAACTTCAACAATTTTATTATAGATTTCTAAACCACTATGATCCACATCCATTAATCTAAATCCTAATAAAGATTTATTTAATTTAAATTCATTATCAAAATAATGACTAGTCACACAAATATAATCTTGTTTAGCTCTACCACTCCAAATATCGGCAGTTAAAGCCACACTAATATGACAAGTATGAAATTTATTTTTTAATTCTAATTTCATTTTTTTAAACAATTTTATTAAATCATTTCTAGTTGCAGTTTTAGAATAACTTTTAAATCCTGGAAAAAATGAATTTTGAACAAATCTTTCAAAATATTTATCTTCTGCCATATTAATAGGTTGATCAGATGCAGCAATATATAAAGCTAACTGTTCCCTATATACATCAGAATTATAACGCCAAGTAGTACCCATATTAGTTATTTGAGTTTGATTGCTTTCTCTATTTCCATGTTGATTAATATGTTTATTAGCATGCCTTTTTAAAGTACTAGTACCATTACCTGAATCAGCTTTATAAACATTTGCACAATATTTGCATCTTGCTTTCTTGACTTGAACGCCATTTTCTGTCTCGTAAAACTTGTCGAAATGCGCCCAAACGTCTGATGTGTGTCTGTCTTCGCTTTCGACGGCAGTTGATGATCCCGCCTCAGCTTGAGATGAAGTTGGACGAGGACGACGATTACGAGGACGACTTCTAGAACCACCGGGAGCTGTTGGAATCGACGGCATATTTTGAGGTGTATCGGATTCTGAGACTGGGATTGGGACAGCGGGACTATTTGAATCTCCTGCATTCATAGTAAAATCAGCAGGACTAGGACTAGGATAGTAGTTTTCTTCATCATTGAAATTGAGGGGAGAGAAATATCTATCCATTGTAGTTGAAAAAAAAAAAATTGATGTAGAAGAAATAAAAATTAAAGAAAGAGAATTGGAATATGGAAATTGGAATTTGAAAAATTGGAAATATGAATTGAAAATTGCAAAAACTAATAAAAATTAAAATAAGAGCAAATTGATAACAAAAAGATTAAGAGAATAAATGAATAATTGAGAGAATAGAGATTAAAGAATATGAGAGAATGAGAGAATTTGAGTTGTGAGAAAAATATGAGAGTTTAGGGCCAATTTATAGAAAAAAATGGGGAAAGAAAATGACGAAAAAGACCCCTCCAACGGCTATATTTCAAGGGTAAAAGTGTAATTTAAAAAAATAAATAAATTTTACATTTTTTTTTAATTTTTTTTTTGGCCAACCCGGCGGGTTGGCACACCCAACCCGCCTGTAACCCGTCGGGTTGCGGTCCTCCTGCAGAGAGGACAAAATAGCAACCCGCGGGCCGGCGGGTTGCCATTTTGCAACCCGGCCCGCTCGATGGTTGCTGGCGGGTTGGGCTCAACCCGGCCCGCCAGTAAGGCAGGCCGGGTTGAACCCTCTTCATTACGGGCCGGGTTAGGGTTGACCCGCCTAACCCAGCCCATTTTTTCCACCTCTAATTGGTATCCACGAAGCATGAAGGTTACTCTTAACGTGGATTAACGACACGTGGTCATAATCAATGGCGAGAAACTTATCCTGCCCAAGCGTCGCCCTCTAGGGAAACCAATCATCATTTTTTCCCCTATAAAACCCTAGGTTCGCCTCAAGTTTTATCACAGAACTCACATTTTCAGAGAGAAAAACAAAACTCTTGCACTCGCGAAATCAGTTCGTTCTTCTTCCAGTTGATGTGCGCTCTTCGTTACAACAGGAAGTTCGTCACCAGTAGTCAAGAGGTAAGGAAGACTTCTCATTCGTTTTCCACTTTTATTTCTGTTAAAAGCTCGACTTTATGGTAATCGTGGGTATGGACTGCCTGGTAAGCTTACACGATGCATGTTCTTGGAAGTGGTAAAAAGATAACTTTTTTCTTTATAAAAAGTGAAAACTTTGGGCACGGATTCTTGGGAATTCATTCTTAAGGGTTTTTAGGGTTTTTCTAGGGGTTAAGGAAAGTAAATTAGGGTTTCTTTTGCTCTTCCACGTCATCCTATGGGACACTATACAGAGACTGAGTCATCTCTGTTTGTCGCCCCTTTTTCAGACTTTAGGAGCAATGGACACTTTAGCGACCAGAGCAGCCGAGGGGACGAGCTCGCAGGCGTCGGTCACCTCAGCAGGTCCCGTGCAAGAGACATTATCAATGGCCACCTGGGATGAGATACAGAAAGCAGTGGACTAGTTCGTGCTTAGCGTAGATGTCTACCAGCATAGGACGTACACAGCTTGGAATCCCCTAGAGGGAATGGCCGCGATCTCCAAGACGATCTTTAAGTGTGGGGCGTTGATACCTTTTCACCCCTTCATCAGATCGATCCTCGACCACTTCGAGGTCGCGCCATTACAATTGACGCTTAATGCGTACATGATAGCGGTTGCTACATATATTGCATGCAGCAAAAATGGTCTTGGCGAGCTGACAGCGCTGGAGCTCGCATGCGCTTACTATTTGAAGAAGAGCAAAGATAAAGACTTTTACTACCTCTCGAAGCAATTTTCAATTGAGAGAGGAATATTTGGCTACTCTAGTAATGTCGGGGCTTATGAGGCCAAATTTTTCTTTTTTTGAATATGATGGCGTCTGCCAATTTAGGGAGTTGAGTAGGTTTTCCTTTCCTTCAATTTGCGAACTGTCCCTTTTTCTTCAGCTCCTCTTCTATAGGTGAAATTAACGAACTTTTTGTCTCTTTGTAGAAAATAAGATGACCAGGTTGATGGCTCTAATAGACTTTAACTGAATTGTGACATTTAGTCATCTATCCGAGCAGAGTCATGATGCAAGACTACTCGTTACAACTGCTAACTTGTGAAAGTATGATTTTTTCAATTCGGAAGCATCTTTGGAACCGCTAACCCATAAGTATCTTCACACTTAGGACCCCTCCGCCCCGCCCCCCCTCTTTTTTTTTTTTTTTTCAGGGGTGACATTTTCGCTAACATATTTTCATGGCGCGCAGTGACCATGCCACTCAAGGTTCCAAAGCCGTTGACAAGGACTAGGGGATTCGTATTTCCTCAAGTTGATTCGACTGAGCCAACCGAGGTGACCCCCGGCGATATCCCTGTAGGAGGGATACAGATTGGTGTCGAAGGACGAACATCCAAGGAGCGACATGGAGAGGCTTCTCGGCCCGCAGCTACTCAAGCCACAAAGCAAAAAACCATTGGCCAGAAGACAAAGAAGAGGAAGTAGCTACTTACCAAGGAGGAATTTAAGTCCGAGTTGGAGGGCTTCAGGATGCTAACGGAGGGATCGCAGCCTTACCAGGCTTTCCGCTCGGGGGTGCCCCTAAGGAGTGTTCCTAGCACTTCGATGGTCCCCGAGAGCTCATGCAGAGGAGAGGGGGAGGTCGCGATTGCCCAAAGAAGAGCAGGCAACCAACGGGTCGATGAGGTGCTTGTTCCTCCGGGACTTGTCCTGCCTGTGCTAGATTCCATGAGACAGCTGTCGGAGCACCTACAATCGGTGGTATATACCTTGCTGGAATGCAAACTGGCTATGGCCTTCGAGGAGTTTGTGGCTTCTCGACTGCAGACCTGGTGGCTACCCCACTTCAGTTGCAAAGTCGGATAAAATAGTTTGTTCTTGTTGAGGACTTTTTAGTATCAGCTGATTTTTTAACTTTTATGATTTTTGGGAAAAAAAACGCTAACTCGTGTTTCTTTTCTCATACAGTCCCTGCTCGCCTTACACATGACCCAACAGAAGATCAATATGGACTCTACTGGAGAATTCCACGAGCTGAGGGAAGGGAATACCAAGCTGAAATAGGACTTTGCAGCTCTGGACACAAAGGCGAAAACAATCCACATTCTGGCGAATCAGTACTTGGTAGAGAGAAATTTTGTCTTTTGCACAGTGGATTTCCAGAAGGCCGAGCTTGAGAAGAGAGGCGAGGAGAATAAGAAGCTCCAAAGGACAGTGATCAGACTAACCAAAAAGTGTGGCGAGAAAGAGAAAGAGCTAAAGATGAACTCTAAGCGTGCCAAGAAGGCAGAGGAGGACAAAGCTCGACTGTGGGAAAACTCTGAAAAGCAGAAGAAGGCTCCGGAGGTGATCTTGAGCTGCTCCAAGGGCACTTCATTAACTGAACAGATGAAGCGAAAAAACCTTGAACTCAAGAGGAAAGCTACTGATTGGGCAATACAAGCCATCTATAGCTTGCGATCGAGGAATCCAGGGATGGACCTCTTCGACCTCCCGAATGAATACCATGACATCCTTGCTTTCATGACCCAAGCAGATGATGCCGAGGAGGAAGATGGACAAGAGCCTCCTCCAGAGGATGACCAATCGGAGGCATACGTCTCTGAGGACCCAGTAGTCGATTTGGTGGTCGACGACCAACCAGCAGATATAGAGGTCATAGCCAAAGAGCCTAGATGTGGGGACCAATGATCGCCTCTTCTATTTTTCACAGCTTTCATTTTGATTTTTTTTTTTTTAATCTTTATGCTGCCCATTGTATTTATTTTGACATATATAAAAGAAATGTTTTCGGCCATTTATGATAGCACTTCTATAATTCGAGCACTTCACAAGACTAATATTATACATCTGATCAGGGAACTTGTAAAAATATTGTAACGAATAAGATCATTCAAAAGAGCATGACACAAATATTCTTTCAAGATAAAGCAGAACGATTGTATTCAGAAAGATTACAAGGGAAACTTTACAAGCAAAATAAATGAATAAAATTAAGAGCGGGTTCTGAATTACTGATAATAGGGGCGAAGATGCTCAGCATTCCAAACTCGTGATACTTCAGAACCGTTAAGCCTCTTGAGGTGATACGTTCCAGGTCATATTATCTTGGCAATGTGGTATGGTCCCTCTCAGTTAAGTCCTAATACCCCTACACTTGGTTCCCTTGTACCGAGAATAACTTCTTTTAAGACCAAGTCGCCAACCTGAAAGTCTCTTCTTCTGACCTTAGAGTCGAAGAACCTTTTCGCCAACTGCTGGTAGGATGCTATCCTTAACCGAGCATTGTTGCGGTGTTCTTCAACTAGGTCCAAACTTACACGTAAAAGTGCTTCATTGTCTGTCTCATTGAATAGGTCTCTTCAGAATGAATTAGTCCTTACTTCCACTAGAATCATAGCCTCGTAGCCATAGCTAGCGAGAAGGGTATTTCCGAAGTAGAGGTTCTCAGAGTTGTTCTATATGCCCATAGAACTTCTGGGAGGTCATCGGCCCAATTTCTATTGGCAGAGCCAAGCTTGGCCTTCAGTGTATACTTGATGGTCTTGTTGACAGCTTCAACCTGACCATTGGCTTGCAGTCTTGTGACTAAGGCGAACTTTTTATGGATCCCCAGCTCATTGCAAAATTGCTTGAATTCCTCATTGTCGAACTGCTTTCCATTATCAGAGATGAGTGTATGGAGAATCCTATAACCGCACACTATTTTCTTGAAGACGTCTTTGAGCTTCTTGGTAGTGATCGCGGCCAAAGGCTTGACCTCGACCCATTTGGTAAAGTAATCCTCTACGACCACATCATACTTGATGCCCCTTTTTTCCGGTTGGCATGAGCCCGATGAGATCAATTTCCCACATAGAGAATAGCCAGGGGCTGGTCATTGTTGTCAACTAGTGGGAAGGAGCTCGCAGGATGTTCGCGAACCTTTGGCACTTGTCACACTTTTTCACAAAGTTAAAAGTGTCTTCTTGAAGTAAAGACCAATAATATCCCTGGCGGACAATTTTATTGGTGAAGGACCGTGAGGCCGTGTGATTACCGCAGATCCCCTCATGCATCTCTCTCATAATGTAGTCTGCTTCTTCGTTGGTTATACATCGGAGGAGAGGGGTGCTAAACCCTCGCTTGTATAGCTGATCTCTGACGAGCGTGTAGCAAGTAGCTTTGGTGCGTAGGATTTTTGCCACAATCTTGTCATTAGGTAGAGTCTCATCTTAGAGATACTGAATGATTGAAGTCATCCAGGAGGTAGATTTTGTTATAGCTATGGTATGCTCAGGTGAGTTGATACTAGGAATCTCTATGTACCGAACTGGAATACTTTCCGGCACATCAGAGTCTATCGATGCAGCGATCCTTGCCAAGGCGTCCGCGACAGAGTTACTGTCTCTCGGGAATTGCTTAATCGTGAAGTGCTTAAAAGACTCGAGTGTGACTTTAGCTTTCTTTATATATTTGATCATGTTTTCTTCCTTGACTTGATATTTTTCCAAAATCTGATTAACAACTAGTTGGGAGTCGCTATGAATGTTGATCACATCCGATCCCATTTCCCTTGCTAGTCGCAGACCAGCAAATAACTCTTCATATTCGCCCTCATTGTTCGTAGCTTGGAACCCAATCCGAAGAATTATATTAATGCGAGTCCCTTTAGAACTGAGAAGGAGAAAAGCTGCCCCAACTCTTTTTTTGTTCGAGGAACCATCGACATAGAGGCTCCAAGTCGATAAGTTATGAACAGTTTTCTGGATGACTTTGCTAGCTGACTACTCGAATTCTCAATTTGGCTGGTATCAGAATTCTAAAACAAAATCAGCAACAGCCTGCGTTTTGATTGCTGCCTTTAGTCTGTAATGTATATCGAACTGACTCAATTCCAGCTTCTGAAGAACATGCCTGAGCGGGTGGTTGGTCAGAACATAGATTGTGTTGGCATGGAAATAGGGTCGCAGCTTTCTGGAGGCGATCAGCAGGGCATAAGCTAATTGTTCCATCTTTGGATACCGCATCTTGACGTCCAGTAGTCACTTGCTTACGTAATACACTGGCCATTGAACTCTACCCTCTTCCCGAATGAGAGCTGCGCTGACCACATATTGAGAGATGGATAGGTAGAGGAATAGAATTTCCTGGGGAAGAGGCTTGGAAAGAAAAGGCACCTTCCGAGATGTTCTTTTATACTTTGAAAAGCCTGCTCACACTCTAGAGTCTACTCAAACTTCTTGTTGGCCCTAAGTATATTAAAGAATGGCAAGCAACGATCTGTTGCCCTCGATATGAAGCGACTGAGAGCCGCTATCCTCCCGTTTAGGCTCTGAACTTGTTTTTGGTTGGTCAGACTTTTCATATCAAGGAGAGTCTGGATCTTCTCGAGGTTGATTTTAATCCCTCTTTGGTTAACCATATACCCCATCAACTTTCTTGAGAATACTTCAAATGAGCACTTAAGAGAGTTGAGCTTTATCCTGTACTTTTGAAGTATGTCGAACATCTTAGCGAGATGCGCTATATGATCTGAAGTGACATGTGACTTGACCAGCATGTCATTAACATAAACTTCCATCAACTTTTCAATTTGCTCAGAAAACATATGGTTAACCAACCGCAGGTAGGTTGCCCCAGCATTTTTTAGGCCGAAGGGCATGACTTTGTAACAGTACAGTCCTCGATCTATAATAAATAAGGCATGCTTTTCATTAGGTACGTATATCGAGATCTGATTGTACCCCGAGTAGACATCCATAAAGCTCAACAGCTCGTATCTAGAGGTGGCATTAACGAGCTAGTCGATCCTTGGCAAGGGAAAACTGTCCTCCAGACAGACTTTATTGAGGTCGGTGAAATTGATGTAGATTCGCCACTTGTCGTTGGGCTTCTTTACCAAGACTGGATTATCAACCCAACTCAGGTAACGTGTCTCTCAAATAAACCCATTTGAAAGGAGCTTATCTATTGGGATTCATGTCTTTTGGACATGGAAATGGAGAGAAAATTATGATCAAGATGATGGACATAAGGTAGAAAACAAACAATTAAAACATTAACTTATTAATGTAAGAAAATGATAGAAAATTACCAACTCCTTTTGCTATTAAAAGCTTGATGTTGAAACTTGGAGTCTAGATTCTTCAAAAGAGAATGAAGAAACTCAAAATGAAATCCACCCAAGCCAAAAATGAGAGAGAGCCGAGAGAGTGAGAGAGAAAATGAGAGAGTGCCTTTTGTTTTCAATTGTTGCAATAGCATTAAAATGGTATAATACTTAATTTATATAGTATGGGCACAAAGTGTAATTTTAAATTGTTTTGGGAAGGTCTCAACCAATTTAAAATTAACTTGAGAATAAACATTTATGTCAAGTC